>NC_057346.1:54491285-54799202 GCF_016509475.1 Prionailurus bengalensis | reverse complement strand
GATTGATTAAATCAGGGCCATGGGGTTGAACTCAGTCTTCAACCCTTCTCCCCTCCCTGGAGGCTGGGCTGGCTAAAGTCCCAGTCCTCTAATTAGAGGTTGGTCTTTCTGGTGACCAGTCTCCATCCTGAAGTTATCTAGGGTCCCCCCATGAATGTCTTCAGTAGCATAAACTCAGGAGTGATCTAAGGGACTCATGAGTAATAAAGACACTTTTATCACTCAGGAAATTCCAAAAGTTTTAGAAGCTTCATGCCAGGAACCTGGAAATTACTTTTCAGAACTTCCAAACGACTTGTGCAGGGAGGACCCCACCCTATTCCAGTGATTCAAACAAGTGGCCAAGCCCAAATAATCGGTACATTCCATCTCCCTGGCCAGACTGCTATTCAGAGACAGGCTTATGGGAATTCTTGGTTAGTGAAAGACTCTTGCCTCTCGGATCACTGAACTGGTAGAAATAAAGGTCAGCCTAGCAATGCTAGTGCGCATCTTTGCCACCATATGTGAAGAGCCCCCTTGAGAATGAATCCCAACAAAAGAAAAGAAAATCAAGAGATGGAGAAAGAACTCACATATAAATGATAAAGTTTGAGTCCCTGAATCCAACCATCTGTAATTAGATACCTGGGTTTTTTCCCTCACGCTAGATAGAGTTAAGTTTCTGTCATTTGCAATTGCAAGAGTGCTTGTTTCTTCCTCCTTTTTACAAAGAATAAACCAGATTCCTCTCTTTGCTTCATGAAAAGCAGCTTCCCCTCTCTGAGGTGGGCATCTGCTAACATCTGTGCCTGCTGGGCATTTCAGAATGTTTCCACAAAGACAGTTTCCTCCATATGAGACATATTGGTGCCATTAAGATAAACTTTTTTTCACTTTGTCACAAAAATATTATGTAATCAAGACTGTATGTATATACAGTTTCTTATTTACCTTTTAGAAATTTTCATCAACAGATATTTATTTAAAAACTGTACTCTAGGGGCGCCTGGCTGGCTCAGTCAGTTAAGCGTCTGACTTTGACTCAAGTCATGATCTCACGGTTTGTGGGTTCAAGCGCTGCGTTGGGATCTATGCTGACAGCTCAGAGCCTGGAGCCTGCTTCGGATTCTGTGTCTCCCTCTCTCTCTGCCCTCACACTCTGTCTCTCTCTCAAAAATAAATAAGCATTAAAAAATAAATTTTAAATATTAAAAAAGGACTTGATAAAAAAAAAAAAAAAAAAAAAAAAAAAAAAGGACTTGATATTTTAAGCAGTTTTAGTTTCACAGCAAGATTGAGGAAAAGATACAGAGATTTCCCATACACATAGATTTAAAATTAAACCCTGCCCCCTTACACATAGATTTAAAATTAAACCTCTATTGTAGAACATTTAGCTTGTCTCCAAATTTTATGAATAATGACAGAACATAATGCCATCTAAATCTCTCATCATTTCCTTAGGATAGATTCTCAGAAGTAGAATTTCCGGAAGAACTTCATATTTTACCCCCAAAAAATGCAGAAAAGAATTTACCAGTCACTGCTGTCGTAGCTCCCTTCCAACCCCACATAGCCTGAAGAGATCTGGCCTAAAGTGCCTTCAGACTGCAGAAGAATCACACTCCTGGGGAGCTTCCTGTTCCCTCTGAGTGCCTTGCCTCAGCTGTCCTCAGGGGCTGCTGACTGACCAACAGCTGCCCCCTTCACCATGCGGCAGGCAGCCTGTCAACCCGAGAGACCTCTGGAGGCCTAGTGCACATATCTGTTTGCAGGGAATGTTTGAAAAGAATGGCATTCAAGGCAAGCCTGAAAGAGAAATGCCAACACGGGAAAGTCAGGGCTGTGACCCAATTTTCATTTCATTTTTCATTCCTTCATAAGCATGTGCGATTTATAACCGACAAAAATTGTAATATATTGGGAAAAACAACAAAAAGAGTTTCTCAAATTTGGTGTGGGGCTGGAGATAATCTTCTGGTTCCTGGAAAAGCAGCTGTAGCTATCTGGTTTGGCAATGCTTCCCACAAATCACTGGCTGACTCAGAAAAATACACACGCACATTAGTCATCCAAAGAACAGGCTGATTCCCTCAGGGGCCACCACAAAGGGCAGCTAATGACTGTCTTCAGACCTGGAAGAAGGTTCTATACTGTGATGTGTGTAACTAAGGGGTAGGTCTAAAACCAGTCAATGTGAGCCTCCAAAACACAGATTGTTGACTCCTTGCCAGAGCTCTCTAGCTGTCAGAGTCGTTCAAAGATAAAACCAGCCACCCAGGCGGTGGTGACCTCTCCATCCCATGGAGTGTTCAAGCACACGCTACAAACCAGCTGTCCTGGGTGGGGTGGCAGGGATCCAAGTGCAAGGCAGGACAGTGGTTCTCAAACTTTTTGGTCCTTTATACTCTTAAAAATAACTGATCCCAAAGAACATTGTTTATATGGGTTCTGTCTACCACTATGTACTATACTAGAAATTAAAACTGATGAATTTTAAAATACTTATGAGTTTATTTCAAAATAATCTTTGTTCATTATCCTAAAGAGCATGTTTTTATAAAAAATAACCATATTTCCTCAAACAAAAAACATTTAGTGAAAAGAAGAGCATTGCTTATGTTTTTATTATCTCTTTACTATCTGGAGTAATGGAACACAAATGCATAACAGCTTCTACATTTAATCTGTTGCAATATGTTCTTTGGGCTGAAGAATAATGAAGAAAATCCATCCACCCATATGTAGTTGAGAAAGAGAGGAATATTTTAATTGCTTTTTTCAGGTAAGTGCATATTTTTCTTTGCTACTACACCAAAACTTGACTAGTGGGAGGTTTTTTTTGTAAGTCTATTTATTTTGAGAGAGAGTGTGCAGGAGGGTCAGAGAGGTGGGGGGGGTAGAGAGAGAATCCCAAGCAGGCTCCATGCTGTCAGCATAGAGCCTGATGTGGGGCTCGGTCTCACGAACCATGAGATCACAACCTGAGCTAAAATCAGGAGGCAGACACTTAACCGACTGAGTCACCCAGGCGCCCCAACTAGAGGGAGTTTCTTAAAGACTGGTTGCAGTGTGGAATCTGAAGCCACATCAATGAACTTTTCCTACTCCCTGCACTCCTGTGAAGACCAGAATAGAGGCAAGTAGCACCTTGATGCTATTTTTATGGAACTAGTCTTGACCTCACAGACATATCCGCCATGGGCTCCCAGACCACACTTGAGAATTGCTGGAGTAGGGGCTTGAAGTAGGAGACTGTGAGCCGTTCATTCATTTCACATACATGCACCGAGCACCTACCGTGTTGAGCACCTGGGGTATAACCGTGATGGAGACACAGACCCTACGCCCAAAGAGATCACCATTTAATAATAAGAGAAAACACTTACTGAGTACTTACCATTATCCAGGTTCTGCATCAAGTACTCTACATGCAACTTAGTGAAGGGAAATTACCTATTTCTACAGATGTAGAAACTGAAGCTTAGAGAAGTTACATACCTTACACCGGGTCACAGAGCCTGGTGAAGCCAGGATTTCGAGCCAAGATTAGAACAGGTAGGCTAAATTGTTTCTTTGCACATTACAAAAAAATGTTTTTATCATAAAAGATACGCAACACAGAATTTACCATTTTAACCATTTCTAATTGTACAATTCAGTGGTAGTAAGTATATTCATGATATTGTGCAAACATCACTGCTCTCCACCTCCAGAACCTTTTCATCATCCCAAACAGAAACTCTGTACCCATTCTCCCTGTTCCTCCACTCCTGCAACCTGTGTTCTACTTTGTGTCAGTATGAATTTGTCTATTCTAGGTACTTCATAGAAGTGGAATCACAATATTTGTCCTTTTGTGTCTGACTTATTTTACTTAGCATAATGTTTTCAAGGTTCATCTGTGATTTAGCATATATCTGTCCTTCATTCCTTTTAAAGGCTGGATGATATTCCATTGTGTGCATAGACCACATTTTGCTTATCCATTCATCTGTTGATGGATGCTTCTCAGTACATTTTAAATAAACAATTATAGGGGAACCTGGGTGGCTCAGTCAGTTAAGCGTCTAACTTCGGCTCAGGTCATGATCTCATAGTTCATGGGCTTGAGCCCCGCATTGGGCTCTGTGCTGAAAGTTCAGAGCCTGGAGCCTGCTTCGGATTCTGTGTCTCCCTCTCTCTCTGCATCTCCCTGGCTTGAGCTCTGTCTCTCTCAAAAATAAATAAACATTTAAAAAATTAAATAAACAATTACAATGTGCTGTGATAGAAGTGCACACAGGTTCTAAGAGGGAAACACAGAGGAGGAGGAACCAATCTAGCTGAGGGTGGCGCAGCCAGGGACTGGTATCTGCACAAAGCCATGAAGGATTGGTGGGAGATGGACAGGAAGAGAGATAGGAAGGGAAGAACTCCCATACCAAGGCCTGGAGGTGTGGGAGAGATATAACCCACAGGACTGAGGCAGGTTTGTGTGAAGAGGGGAAAGGGGTGAGGCTAGAGATATAACAGCAATGACATTACAAAGCATTTAAGACACATGGGTGCTGTGCAGAGCCTCTTAGCTGTTTTAACTTATTTAAACATCACAGCGACCCTGTTAGAAAATGAGCACTTCTTAAATCTATACTGAGGGTCAGGCACTATTCTTACTGCTTTGTGTGCAATAACCAATTTAATCCCCACAGCAACTGTGAGATTGGTACTATCATCTTTCCCATTTTAAAGATGAGAAGTAAGGCATGGAGAAGCTAAAAAATTTTGCCCAATGTCATGCTAGTAAGCTGGAATTTCGACTCAGGTTTTAGCAGCTATGCCCATCACCTGACATCACCTGACAGCTGAGGACATGAGGACATGGTAAGGAATTTAGACTTTCACCTGTCAGGGCCACCAGGCAGGTTTAGGCAGAAAGCAACTGGGTTCTGATTTGCATTTTATAATCATTCTAGCTGCTGTCTGAAAAACAATAAGCAGGAACAAGACTGGAGACAGAGAGACCAGTATCAAGTCAGACAAGAAAGGATGAGAATAGGGCAGCACAGTCGAATTACAGACAAGTGGGAGGTTTTGAGAGACATTCGGGACACATAATAGTCAGCCAAGGGTGATTTATGAGAGAGGGGTCAGGGATTTCCTGCCAGGTTCCCGAGAAGTTGACAGTGCAATCACAGAGGTGGGGGATACATGACAGTCTCAGGTACATCCAGGGAGAGATATCTAGGGCATGTAAGCCCCATGAAGGCAAAGGTCTTTGTCTATTTCATTCACTCATGTGTCCCTGTGCCAAGAACAGCTCCTGGCTTGGGTGGCTCAGTCAGTTAAGTGGCTGACTTCGGCTCAGGTCATGATCTCTCGGTCCGTGAGTTCGAGCCCCGCGTCGGGCTCTGTGCTGACAGCTCAGAGCCTGGGGCCTGTTTCAGATTCTGTGTCTCCCTCTCTCTGACCCTCCCCTGTTCATGCTCTGTCTCTCCCTGTCTCAAAAATAAATAAAACGTTAAAAAAAATTTTTTTTAAAAGAACAGTACCTGGTGTAAAACACCAGTATATAGTTGTGGAGTAAAGAGGTGTGGGTCCAGGGGAGAAGAGAGCTGTGGCCTGGAGGTCAGGAAATCATGATGGGAGCAGGAGCTACAGAGATAGTCAAGGAAACTTTGCTGCTCTGTGTTCTTCAAGCTTGATGTGTAATGAGAGCAACCAACATTTGAAAGGTGCTTTCCAGTTTATAAAATATACTTTCTCAAATTCTTCTTTTCCTTTTTAATCTCAGTTTTAAATGTTTATTTATTTATTTTTAGAGAGAAAGAGCAGGGAGGGGCAGAGAGAGGAACACAGAGAATTCCAAGCAGGCTCCACACTGTCAGCCCAGAGCCCAACACAGGGCTTGATCCCACAAACCCTGATATCATGACCTGAGCCAAAATCAGGAGTCCCACCGCTTAACTGACTGAGTCACCCAGGCACCCTCCCTTTTAATTTCAATCCAATTTACCTTTTACTAAATTTTTGTTGATGTGAGAAGTACTTTATTATAAGCTGTGACCATCATAAGTGTATTTCCCGATGAATTGTTGCATCGGTATGCATTTGTGTATCCCCCACCTGGATCACGAGAGAGTAACACTCCACCACTCCAACATGTCCTTCACTTGCCTTCTCACCACTCCCCTCCCCACCAGAGACAAGCATTCTGGTTTCTATGACCTTCCATCAGTGCATGCACTTCTATCAGTTCATATATTTCATATAAATGGAATAATACAGTCTGTATTATTTTGTGTCTGGCTTCTTTCACTCAATGTAATACCTGTGAGATTCATCCATGATGTTTTGAATTTCAGTGTTCTGCGTGTTTCCAAAAACATAATTATCCTGGAGGATAATAATTTCTATCTCTAAAGGCCGCTATGGAAATTAAACGTGATTGTGCCTGATGGCCACCCTACAAAATGAATGTTTATTGATTACCTGGCTTTGGTTCAACACCAAAACAATTTAATCCTCACGGAAGAATCATTATTCCTCTTTCACACAATTTGGTGATATTTTGGAGGGGAGTAATGAATGAAAACTGGTAAACCAGTTTTCTGGGGGGAACATTTCCTGGTTTGTAGCCTTTGCCAATTTTTGTGGTGTAATACTCCCACTGTGGCTAATATCAAGGTGCCAATGGTTTAACAACTGGACTACAAAATGTCTGGAAATTTTACAATCAGCTCTCTAACACTGCCATGATGGATGGATGATTCACAGACACTGAAGCCCAGACCAGCTAAGAGTCTTGTTCAAGTTCCCATCCCTGGAAAGTGGGGATTGAAGACCAGCCTTTTTTGATAACTCTGATTCTTTATGCTTTTCCTCCCTCTGTAAGAGATTTTTTAAAAGTGAGCTGGCGGGGCGCTTGGGTGGCGCAGTCGGTTAAGCGTCCGACTTCAGCCAGGTCACGATCTCGCGGTCCGTGAGTTCGAGCCCCGCGTCAGGCTCTGGGCTGATGGCTCAGAGCCTGGAGCCTGTTTCCGATTCTGTGTCTCCCTCTCTCTCTGCCCCTCCCCCGTTCATGCTCTGTCTCTCTCTGTCCCAAAAATAAATAAACGTTGAAAAACAAATTTAAAAAAAAAAAGTGAGCTGGCATTGGAGCACTTGGGTGGTTCAGTCAGTTAAGTGTCCGACTTTGGCTCAGGTCATGATCTCGCAGTCTGTGTGTTTGAGCCCTGCATCAGGCTCCATGCTGACAGCTCAGAGCCTGGAGCCTGCCTAGGATTCTGTGTCTCTTTCTCTCTCTGCCCCACCTACTATTTGTTCTCTCTCTCTCTCTCTCTCTCTCTCTCAAAAATAAACATTAAAAAAAATGAGCTAGCATCTACTGATGGGCCTCAAACTGACCCCAGAGTTCATATTTTATAAGCTTTCATTTTCATTAGTAATCCACTAAGTGAATTATCCAATACTAAAATGTGATATTCAGAGACTAAAATTGGGCTATTACCAGACTTTATTAAAGACTCTAAATTTAGTATTCCACTAAGAAGACTTGCTGCCAGGCCAATCTTTGAACCCCGATTAGCCTTCTATTGCTCATCCCTCACCCAGATGGCTGGAATGTTCTTAACTTGGGTAATAGACTCTCTGTTTTCCTTATAGTGTTGTCTTGAGTTTGTTGTGATTCTTTCTTTTCTTTTGATTTTAGATAGAGAGTATGTGCATGAAGGAGAGAGAGGAGCAGAGGGAGAGAGAGAGAGAGAGAGAGAGAGAGAGAGAGAATCTCAAGCAGGCTTCACGTGGAGCCTGCCATGAGGCTTGATCCCATGATCCTGGGATCATGACCTGAGCCAAAACCAAGAGTCGGACACCCAATCAACTGAGCCACCCAGGCACCCTTGTTGGGATTTTCAATGGCTAGTATTCTTCTTCTTTAAAGTTACTGTTATTTAGGGGCACCATGGGTGGCTCAGTCAGTTGAGCATCTGAGTCTTGATCTCAGTTCAGGCCTTGATCTCAGGGTCATGAGTTCAAGCTCTGCATTGGGCTCTTTGCTGGGCATGAAGCCTACTTAAAAAATAAAATAAAATAAAAAATAAAATTACTGTTATTTTGCTTTCCCTTTTTTGTTGAAGGTTAAGTGTTGTAGAACATGTAGTGACACGTATTTGCACCAGCAGCATTTTTGTTCTAACATTATCTAATAACTAGACTTTAAGACATGTATGTATTATGATTCAGTTGTGACTCATCCATACCCTCGTTGCTGAAACCGCTGTAAACATCATCTCTCTAGATGTTGTGTTTGCACTCATGCTTCTGTGGTGTGTGTGGATGCCTCTTAAGTGGTGCTATTTGAACAATTTGCAACACAGTCTCAATATAAATGCAATTAACTCACTGAATTATTGTTAACTTTACAAGGCATTGTTTATAATACAAAATTATATGAAAGTACGTGTTCTCCCATATAGAAATAATACTCTGTAAATCCAAGCATGCATACACCTGTGTTCTTATATGTGGTAACAGGTGAGAACAAAAGAAATAGAGAAGTTTATTGAGGTTTAGGAGCAAGTTCCACACACCATATCAGGAGGTAATAGTATAAAGCTGAAGGCACAGGTTTGGAATCAAAATGATTTGAATACACCTTCACCCTAGCTCTGTGACATTATACAAAATACTGCTATCTCAGTTTCCTTGTGTCTAAATGAAGCAAATGCCAGCTACTAACACAAAGATATTTTAAATACCAAATGTATAAAAACAGGCACATAGACCAATGGAACAAGATCAAGAGCCCAGGAATAAAAAAAAACTCATGCATTGGAACATCTGGGGGCTCAATCGATCAAGTGTCCAACTCTTGATCTCAGCTCAGGTCATGATCTCACAGTTCATGAAATTGAGCCCCAAGTTGGGCTCTGCGATGACAGCATGAAGCCTACTTGGGATTCTCTCCCTCCCTCTCTCTCTGTCCCTCTCCAACTCATGGGTTCTCTCTCTCTCTCTCTCTCTCTCTCTCTCTCTCTCTCTCTCAAAATAAATAAATAAACATTAAAAAAAAAAAAACCCGGGGCACCTGGGTGGTTCAGTAAGTTGAGTGTCTGACTTTGGCTCAGGTCATGATCTCGTGATTCGTGAGTTTGAGCCCCACGTCGGGGCTTGAAGACTCAAGACCAGAAACCATAAAACTTCTAGAGGTAAACATGTGGAGAAAGCTCCTTGGATTTGCCTTGGCAACAGTTTCTTGAATATGATACCAAAAGCACAAGTAACACAAGCAAAAACAAAGTGGGGTTACATCAAACTAAAAAGTTTCTGCAGCAAAAGAAATGATCAACAAAATGAAAAAGTGACCTATGGAATGGGAGAAAATATTTGCAAACCATATGTCAGATAAGGGGTTAATATCCAAACTATATAAAGAACTCAAGTATCTCAAATAGCAATAATCTATTTAAAAATGAGCAGAGGACCTGAACAGAAATTTTCCCAAAGAAGACACACAGATGGCCAACAGACACATGAAAAGATGCTCAACATCACTCATCATCAGGGAAACGCAAATCAAAACCACTATGAGATATCATCTCACACCTGTTAAATTGGTCTATTATCAAAAAGACAAGAGATAAAGTGTCATCAAAGATGTGGAGAAAAGGGAACCCTTGTGCACTGTTTAAGGGAATGTAAATTTTTATAGCAACTGTGGAAAATACAATGGAAGTTCCTCAAAATATTAAAAATGGATTACCATATGATCCAACAAGCCTACTTTTGGTGATATATCTGAAGGAAATGAAATCACTATCTTAAAGAGGTATCTTCACCTTAATGTTCATTGCAGCATTATTCACAACTGCCAAGATATAGAAACAATCTGTTAATAGATGAATGGATAAAGAAAATGTGAGATATATATGTATATATATATATGTGTGTATATATGTATACATATATAACTATATAATATATATATATATATATATATATATATATATAAATCCTGTCATTTGCAACATGGATGGACCTTCAGGGTATTATGCTAAGTGAAATAAACCAGTCAGAAAGAAAGACTGCATGATTTCACTTACATGTGGAATCTAACAAAAGCCGAACTCATAGAAACAGAGAGTAGAATGGTTGACAGGGGCTTAGGGTGGGGTAAATGGGGGAGATATTGGTCAAAGGGTAAAAAAATATTTTTTAATTAAATAAGGTAATGACATGCTGGGAACAAAGTAAATGGTACATATTATTATTTCTTCCTCTGTGGTCTTCTATCAAGTAAAATCGTGGACTTCCCTTTCCTATTGCTTCCCTGAGATTTCACCAGATACACAAATATTGTTTGGCAGATTAGCTATACAATCTGTCATGCAACCAAGATTTACCTTTTCTAGACAAATATCATATGATTTCACTCCTATGAGGACTTTAAGATACAAAACAGATGAACATAAGGGAAGGGAAGCAAAAATAATATAAAAACAGGGAGGGGGACAAAACATAAGAGACTTAAATTTGGTGAACAAACAGAGGGTTGCTGGAGGGGTTGTGGGAGGGGGCATGGGCTAAATGGGTAAGGGGAATTAAGGAATTTATTGAAATCATTGTTGCACTATATGCTAACTAACGTGGATGTAAATTAAAAAATAATTTTTTACATTTATTTATTTTTTATAGACAGAGAGAGACAGAGCACAAGTGGGGGAGGGGCAGAGAAGGAGACACAGAATCCAAAGTAGGCTCCAGGCTCTGAGCTGTCAGCACAGAGGCCGATGCGGGGCTGGAACCCACAAACCGCGAGATCATGACCTGAACCGAAGTCGGACGCTTAACCGACTGAGCCACCCAGGCGCCCCAAAAATAAATTATTTTTTAAAAAAGATTTACCTTTTCTAGAAAATCTGAGTAGAATTCATTCTATTTTAATAACTGGATACTCTTATGGACTCAATTATTTCCTCATCCCAAATCCAGAACTTAAGGGTCCTTCCTACTCTTTTTTAGTAGGTAGATGAACTGTATGCTAGAAATAGTTGGCACAGTGTTAACTCTCCAAATAAGCATATTTTAAGAGAAAGTCTTAGCTTCAGGAAAGAAAAAAAGATGAGTGGTATTGGATACAAGAAATTATGTTGAATAGCAAAGGAGTAACGTTGTTGAGCGCCATAGAGGCTGTGTAATATAGTGATTAAGAGTGCAGGTCATGGGGAGTATAGTGGTGGTTACCAGGAGTTGGGAGGTGGGGGGAAGATATTGCTCAAAGGGCACAAGCTCCCTGTGATTAGATTAACAAGTTTGGGTTCTAACATATGGCTTGTGATTATAGCTAATAATACTGCATCATATACTTGAATGTTAGTAAGAGAGTAGATCTCAAATGTTCGCACTACAAAAAAGAAATGGTAATTATGTGGCTGGATGCAGGAAGGTGGTAGTCATGCTATAGCGATAATCATTTGCAATTCATAAATGTAGCAAATCTACATGTTATAGAACTTAAACTTACACAATGTTATGTGTCAATTATATCTCAATAAAACTGGGGGAAATTAAGGGGAAAAAAAAAGAGTGAAGGTCATGGAGCAAAGTGACCTGGATTGGAGTCTAGATCTGTAAAGCCTAGCCTTCTCCATACCTCAGTTTTACCACCTAGAAAATGGTGATAGTAGTACCTCATAATACCTAAAACAGTTGACATGAAGACTAAATAATTGAACACATGTAAAACCCATTGAAGTGCCCAGGATATAATAAGCACCTAGTGAATGTTAGTTATTACCATGCGTCAGGTCTGTTCTTGGCACTGGGTCACAGGGGTTGCTTCTACATTTTAGCCAAAATGACTAATACTTCTGTGAACGTGGTTGTACAGACACCTTTCAAGACCTTGATTTCAGTTCTTTGGGGCATATACCCAGAAGTGGAATTCTGGATCATATGGTAATTCTATTTTTACTTTTTTGAATAATCTCCGACTGGCAGTGCACAAGGATTCCACACTACTTACCTTTTAACGTATTTAAAAGATTATAGTACAAAGTACTAATTTCAAAAGGTAGTGAGGAGGGGCGAGGTGAAATGGGTGAAAAGGACCCAAAAGTACAAACTTCTGGTTATAAAATAAGTAAGTTGTGGGACTTACTGTACAGCATGGTGACTATAGTTAATAATACTGAATTGCAGATTTAGAAGTTGCTTAGAGTAGGTCTTAAAAGTCATCACAAGAAAAAAGTGTTTTTTTGTAACTGTGGAAGGTGACATATGTTAATTAGACTTATTTTGGTAATCATTCCACCACATATACGTATGTCAAATCATTATGTGGTACACCTGAAACTAATAAAATACTGTATGTCAACCGAACCCCGACAACAACAAAAAAGGTAGCAAAGGATAAATAGCAGGTATTATTAGTTTTGTGAAGATTGTTCGGAGGTAGATCGGGCTTAGATACACATTTTCAACTTTGGAGTCATTAGCATAGAGACAGTGTTCAAAAACATGAGATTGGATAATCTCCCCCCGCCCCAGACACCAGGAAGATAGTGTTAATGACATGCTAACCATGTGAGGCACTACTCTAAGTGATTTGCAAGTATTATATCATGCAATCCTTACAATAGCCCCATGACATAATTACGATCTTGGCCCCCATCTTACAGTAACTTACCTGAGGTCCTGAAGTTACTAAGTGCTGGCGCTGTGCTTGGAACCAGAGCAATCTGACTCTAGTGCCTGAATTTTGATTTCCCGTGAAGCTCATGAAGCTGAAGCTTCCTGGAGTTTCACTTGAACGGGCCCTTCCTAGACGTGGAGAGCTGCAGCAATGTGGTTGCTTTGCCATGTGTTTTTGAAATCTTGCAAAGGCAAAATCATTTCACCACAAGCAATTAAGACCACTCTTTCTTTCCACTACAGCTATGCCTTGTGCAATGTGGTGGTGGTTGGCCACAGGCATTTTGGGGGATGCTGCTAAAGATAAGCTAATTTAGGGATAACTTTAGTTTTGGTCTAGCTGGATATATTTATGTGGTTCATAATCACTTTCACATATAGGTATTAGTAGCCATTCCGGTATAGGAATAGCTTCCAAGAATATTCTTACTGCCCACTCTACCAACAGTACCGGAATTATGACAGATAGCACAGAGACAGCAGTGTCCAACGGTCTTCAGTGTGGACCCATCCTGTGGTGTCCAGCACACGAATGTGGGCAGTGGAGGAGAAACAATAAGGGATCCTGAAGTTAGTCTGTGGACAATTCTTCCAATTATCTGATGTGTAAGATTATAAGAGGGAGAATATGGTTCTCATTGGCAGTGAATCAAACTAGAAATTCTCTCTTGTCAAGAGCATACTGAATATATACTTATTTTTTCTTTTTTGATGGAAGTCACATAAAATAGAAATTATTAAAATTTTTGTTTGCAGGACACATTACCACAAATGGCAAATGAGTCTGTGATGTCTTCTGCCCCCCGATACGTGTCATTGTTCCACACCAATTCTATGCCAACTGGGTGTCCAACACTTCAGTTCAATTCTGACACTAAGTTCCAGAGTTAGCGCTGATCCCACAGCCTCGCAGGATTGCTCCCACTTCAGATGCCAGCCACAAAGTGGGTACCCAGGCTACTCACACTTCTGCCCAACAAATTACAAATTCAGGGGTTCCCACAATGCCCTTCTTGGGTGATAATTCACTACAATGACTCACAGAATTTGGGAAAGTGCTATACTTACTATCACATAAAAGGTAAGCAGGCAGATGAGGAGGTACATAGTCAGAGGACTAGATGGGGCCAGAGTACAGGAGTCTCTGTCCCCAGGGAGTCAATGTTTGCCCCCCTCTTGGCACATGGATGTGTTCACCAACTCAGTTCTCTGAATCTTGTAGTTCAAGAGCTTTAAAAATTTTTTAATGTTTATTTTATTTGTGAGAGAGAGACACACACAGAGCATGAGTGGGGGAGGGGCAGAGAGAAAGGAAGATACAGAATCTGAAGCAGGCTCCAAGTTCTGAGCTGTTAGCACAGAGCCTGACATGGGGCTCAAACCCACGAACCATGAGATCATGACCTGAGCCGAAGTGAGACATTCAACCGACTGAGCCATCCAGGTGCCCCAAGAGCTTTTATAACCCATTCTTCAGTCCCCTTCATTTTCCCAGAAGTCAGAGGGTGGGGAGGAATGTTCCCACTCTCTACTCTTCCATTTGGTCTTTTTGGCGACAAGCTCTCACTCTGAAGCCATTATGGGGCCCCATTCTGAGTCATCACATTAGCATAAACCAAGTGTGGTTGAAAGGGGCTCATAAAGAACAACAAAAGGCATTCCTATCACTTAGGAAATTCTGACAGTTTTAGGAGCTTTGTGCTGGGAACTAGAAACAAAGACCCAACATATACTGTAACACAGTCTGTAGGAAGTTGCATACACATCCAAATCAGGACTCGAATTTCTCACTTATTTTACTGAAACCTTCAGAAACATATTTCCAGATTTCAGTTAAAAATTATATATTAGATGGAGTGCCTGGGTGGCTCAGTTGGTTAAACATCCGACTCTTGGTTTCATCTCAGGTCATGATCTCGTGGTTTGTGAGTTCGAGTCCCACACAGGGCTCTGTGCTGACAAGCAGAACCTGCTTGGGATTCTCTCTCTCTCTCTCTCTCTCTCTCTCTCTCTGTCTCTCTCTTTCTGCCCCTCCCCCACTTGCTCTGTCTGTCTCTTTCTCAAAAATAAATACAATTTTAAAAATTAGATATCAGAATATCTAAATAGATAAATTAGATAAAATTAGAGTTTTATCAACTTTTTGAATAAACTTTTTCCACTTTGTTTGCATTCAGGTTTCTCTTCTGAGTTTTTGAAAATATATTTTAGAATCCTGAAATGTTTTTGTATCTGTATTGCAAGATTTGAATTTGTAATGGGTAGACCCTCACTGCCTTTTCACCCTTTAAAGAAAAATCCACATTGGTATATACTTTTAAACTACCCAACCACAAAAAAACACAAAAAAGAAACAGCTAGTATAATTAAAAACATTTCATTAATATCTTCATAGAAGACAGAGCATCTACAAAATAAAAACAGGATGTTATGAAAAAGGTAAAAAATCTTGGGACTTAAAAATATAATTGCCAAAAATTTAATGAAAGTGTTATAAGATGGTAAAAGAAACCTTCCATAAAATAGGGGGAAATGCCTACATAAAATGTGAGGCAAAAATAGAAAGTCTACCATTTGACTAACAGGAGTTCCAGCAAGAGAACAGAAAAGGCAAGGATAAAATTGACAGAGAACTAATAGAATAGAAATACTTGGAGTTGAAGGACCAGGGTTCTCAGTTTGGAAAGTTCACAAAAGCCCAGCATGATGAGGGACTCGTCTACAGGCTGACAGATTGTCATGAAAGAGTAGCACCACAAGGATAAAGAGAGGAAAACAGGTCACCCGCAAAGGATGCCATCTGACTGACAAAATGTGTCCTGAGAGATACAGGACGCCAGAAGACTGTTTGACAATTTCCCCCAAATTTGGAGGGAATCTGACTTTACAACTGTACAATTTAAATAGAAGAGAGAGGGGAGCCTGTGTGGCTCAGTCAGCTAAGCATCTGACTTCAGCTCAGGTCATGATCTCATCACTCATGAGGTGTGAGTTTGAGCCCTGCATTGGGTTCTCTGCTGTCAGTGCACAGTCTGCTTCACTTCCAATCTCCCTCTCTCTCTGCCCCTCCCCAGCTCATGTTTTCTCTCTGTCTCAAAAACAAATAAAAACATCAAAAAATTTTTAAAATGAATAGAAAAGAGAAAAATCACTGGGAATAATAGCATATCCATGTATCCATCGCTCAAATGTGGTAACATTTTTTCATTCTTGCTTCAGAAAATAAGTACAAAGTAGAGCACCCCAGACCCCAAGGCCACTATTCTCACAAATGGTGTGTATCTTCTAGTGTATGTTTTCACACTTTTACTACCTGTACATGTAGCTATACACAATAAATAGTGTGAGCCATATAGGTTTGATGGTATCTGAATTGCAATCTGATAGTATACATACATCCTTCTGCAGTTCATTTGCCATCTTCTCGGTTCTATCCACAGGCCATGGAGCTCACTGCCAGGGGTACATGCAGGTTTTGTGGGGCCTGAAAAAAAGAATATTGCACTCGCTTTGGCAACACACACATGAAAAAAAGGATATTAAACTATGAATACAAAATTATAGCTGACGGTACATTTTTATTCAGAGTAAGAAAAGAAATTATAGCACAGCACAACTTTTAGAAGGCTCACAGCCAGAGAAAAGCAAAGCTTGTTATTAATTCACCACATGACGTACCTCTATATGCTTTTTTCTCACTATAACTTTTAGCTGCTTACTTTTTGATAGCCCTCTTCATAGGATAACGATTTTGTAATATCATTTGCAAAGGAGAGCATAGAAAGATAATGCAGTCCCTTGTGGTTGAATCAAAATTCTTTTTGCAGTTGATAGTTTAGGAAACTTCCTTTTTGCTTCACAGATCATTTTAGGTGATGTCATAGAAACTACTAGGACTGTTGTCACCTTTAGGAAAGCCTTCATTTTGTACTCTGAGTTTTTGCTTTTTCATAACAACCTGCTCTTATTTTGTGGATGCACCATCTTTTATGAGCATTAGACGATTCTTTTCTTTTCTTTAGTTTATTTACTTATTTTGAGAGAGAGAGAGAGAGAGGACACTGAAGAGGGGCAGAGAGAGAGTCAAGCAGCTTTTGTGCTGTCAGCACAGAACCCAACATGGCCTTCACCCCACAAACCCTGAGATCATGACCTGAGCTGAAATCAGGAGTTGGACACACAAGCCACTGAGCCACCCAGGCACCCCCAAATGATTCTATTAATGTTTACTGATTTTTGAGAGAGAGACAGGGACAGAGTTCGAGCAGGGGAAGGGCAGAGAGAGAGGGAGACACAGAATCCAAAGCAGGTGCCAGGCTCTGAGCTGTCAGCATAGAGCTTGACACAGGGCTCGAACTCACAAACCATGAGATCATGACCTGAGCCGAAGTCAAATACCTACCAACTGAGCCAGCCAGGCGCCCCAGATGATTCTTTTAAATGCATTTCCTTAGTTTTTTTGTTTGTTTGTTCCCCCTGAGTTATCTTGACTTCCTCTAGTGTTACTACTCGTTTCTGTTAGTTTATCTTGTCTTTACTGTTTTCCTTAAATGTCCGCTCATATTTGATGGTGTACACATGCTTGAGTATGGGACAAGAGGGGAGCCGCCTGTAACTCCCACTGGGGAAGGCAGAGAGCTGTGCTTTATATAACAAGCACGCAGATAACCAGGCACTCTGGAAATCCTAAAGACCAGACACAGAGGACAGTCCTAATTCATTTGGTATCTTTAGAATAAACCACCAACGTTCTCACAAGGCTTGGGGGAGGATCCTGGCAGCCAGATCCTCTGCACACAGGGATGGGAGGGGAGGGTTGAGTAAGGTTTCAACTCTGTAGCTCTCTTCTATCATGAGGGTAGTGGTGGCAAAAATATTGAGAACATTGGCATAAACAATTCCATGATAATTTTGGTTTTTATGGTTTTCCTTGTTACCCTTCGGAGAGGTCTCTTTTGCCATCTTCCTTTCAGCATGTGAAGGTAAATCTCAGCAAGATCTGGACCTCTGGAATTTTGCTGGAGGGATGGTCAAGGCCCTTTCTTTTCCATAGCCTCACAGCTCAGAAAACACTTCTCAATGCTCATCTTAAGAATGTGAGCAAGGCGCAAAGATGTGATGAATACCAATGCCACATTTTTAATTTTTGAAAACTGGGTCAGTCACAGATCTGAATAGCACTGAAACACAGCTGCTTTCTTTTTTTTTTTTTCTGACAACAACGTCTAATTTTAAACTGCAAGAACAACTAAATCAGAAGTGTGTGTTTGATTATAATATGAGCAGGTGGATCTTGCCTTAACTGTATGGTTCCAGTTCAGAGTGGAGGTAGGCTCCAGTTTGACTCAAAAACACAGAGCTCTACAGGGCACCTAGGTGGCTCAGTCGGTTGAGCATCCTATTCTCGATTTCAGCTCAGGTCATGATCTTACAGTTTTGGGAGATCGAGCCCCCCACTGGGGGGCTGCTGACAACGCAGAGCCTGTTTGGGATTCTCTCTCTCCCTCTCTCTCTCTGCACCCCCCACCCCGCTCACGTTCTCTCTGTCTCTCTCAAAATAAATAAATAAACTTAAAAAAGAAAAGAAAAGAAAAAAGAAACACAGAGCCCTAAGTCAATAGAGTTTATAATTTACAATATGCTTAACATAGTGGGGTGTTCCCCAGCCATCCCAACATGGAGGCAAGGCCAAACTGGTTCAGTTCAGTATCACTTTGACAAGGAGACAAGGGGTTTCCCTTCAAGACACCATAACCTCTCCAGGAGGCCACATCCCTTCACCCCACATTCTGGGACTTACAAGAGTCAATGTTGCCAACATGGGAAGGGTCGGATGGGGAAAGAAATCTTGCCAAGGCCTCCAGGGCAAAAGTGCTCATTCCAAACCAGGTGCTCAGGACCAGCCCAGTTCTGCAGGCTGCGATGCCCTGCTGCACTCAGCAGCATGAGGAACAGCTGGCCACGGAAGTAGCTCCCACTTCATGGTTCCACCTCCCTCCAGTTCTCCCCAACCACCTCCTCCTTTCAGATTTCTCCACATCTTCCTCTTCTGTGGTCCATGGTGAGGGCCACCCCCACTCCCTTCTCCTCCGACTTCAGCCTGTGGTCACGTACGTGGTCTCTGTGAGCAGAAAAGCCTGCAAAGTTGCAAACCAAACTTTATGCCTGGAGTAGTATTTGTAGCCTTTGGAGGTGGTGATTCACATCTACCATACAGGCCAGGAGTGGGGATGGGAGCTACCATGAGGGATGAAATTAACAGGTTTGATGATCTTAGTGGTACTGGTAGGGCATGGTGAGGGATTTTTTTTTAATATTTCCTGCCTGAATCAACTTTTTGAATCAACTGGTCCAACTATACTTCAAAAAGAAGGTCTCCTGCTATGCTATTAGTAACCACATTTCATCAGGTACCTATGAGTATCCGTGCTGCCTCAGATGCATTTCATTAGTTCTATTCCTTTCATTGTTTCTTGCAAGGCCCTTGCATCTGCAAGCTGCTATAAACAGAGGAATGGAGGCTCCCAGAAGCTGATTACCTCATTCAAGAGAAACCCACAACTTAAATAATGGAATAATAATTTGATTATTAGTCATTTCTACTGGAAAACTGGAAAGAGACCAAGTGCAAGGTCAGACCCATGGGCTGCCCAGACTACAGTCTTTGTGACAGTGGCACAAAGAAACCACTGAAGAAGGTCTGCTTGAAGTCTCTCAGCTCTCAGTTTAGATGTGCACCCACTACATTCCTACCTACTTAAATTCACCTATTAGGAAACTAACATGAATTAGGTATGGACTATCTGCCAAGCACTGTACCGAACATTTGACGCTTCATCTCAGTCTGCTTGCTTACCCTCTTATGAAATAAGAATTATTATTCCCACTTTTCTGATGAGAAAATTGATACTCAGAGCCATTGTATAACTGTTCTGGGGTCAAATAGCCAGTAGAACCATGATTTGAACTCAGCGAGAAAAGATTCCAGAGTCTTCTCCATGTGGCTTCCATGAATCACAACCTATTTCCCTTAAAGCCATTCTGATGGCCCTTTAAGCATCAGAACAAATCATTTTGTGAGGACGTATAAGAAAGTCATATCTGGAAAGGCTCTGTGGTGATGCCCTTCAGGCCTTCAGGATGCATTATTCAAATGCTAACTGAGAACTTGGATGACATAATGGTGTCGGTGTCTAAAAACATCTAGAAAAGTCTCCATTTATATTTGTGAAAATCTGCTTCAGCTCACTACAGGGCAATTGAAGCCAAAAGCAGGCAGACAGTCATGTGCTCATCTGCAGCTTCTTGCGGGAGGGGCTGTCTCGTTCATCTGCTCTGTAGCCCCTAGCATGGGACCAAACACATCACAATGATTACCATTTGTTGAGTAACTTTACAAGCATCATCTCACTTAATCTCCATGGCAGACCTGCAAGGTAGATAATCTTATCTCCATTTCAGTGATGCAGACTCCCAAGACTCAGAGAGAGTAAGTAGCTTGCCATTATGAGTAGCCAAACTGGTAAAACTCAGGCTACCAGAGAAGGCTTCTTAGAAGAGGTCATCTTGGAGGACAGTAAGAAAGGGCAGGACCTCAAATGACAGAATACAAAGAAGTTTTTTAGAGAATTTTCATTTTGGAGTGAAACTTAAATGCCATATGAGGTTTCAGAATCAAGGGTTTTGGTAGAGGGGTGGCATGTGGGTGAAAGGAAGCAATGGACGTGGTGAGAGGAAGAATAAAGTGAGGAGGTAAAGGCCTACAACATTTCTTCAGTCATCAAAGGGTTAAATGGTCAATTCACTATCCTAGTGTGGCATGGGGAGAGAGCTGTTAAAAGTGACCTGGTGAGGGGCGCCTGGGTGGCGCAGTCGGTTAAGCATCCGACTTCAGCCAGGTCACGATCTCGCGGTCCGTGAGTTCGAGCCCCGAGTCGGGCTCTGGGCTGATGGCTCAGAGCCTGGAGCCTGTTTCCGATTCTGTGTCTCCCTCTCTCTCTGCCCCCTCCCCCGTTCATGCTCTGTCTCTCTCTGTCCCAAAAATAAAAAAATAAATAAACGTTGAAAAAAAAAGTGACCTGGTGACTGAGACAATAACTATATAAAGAATTTGCAATGACTTGACTTCAGTTGCCAAGTTTATTTTGACCTATGCTATTGGGTTTATGTACCCCCAAAATCATCGAACCCCTAATCACCAATGTGATGATATTTAGAGATGGAGGCTTTGGGAAGTAATTAGGTTGTCAGGGTGGGGCCCTCAGCATAAGATGAGCGTCTTTCTTTTTTTTTTTAATTAAAAAAAAATTTTTTTTTAATTTACGTTCAAATTAGTTAGCATATAGTGCAACAATGATTTCAGGAGTAGATTCCTTAGTGCCCCTTACCCATTTAGCCCATCCCCCCCCCCACAACCCCTCCAGTAACCCTCAGTTTGTTCTCCATATTTATGGGTCTCTTCTGTTTTGTCCCCCTCTCTGTTTTTATATTATTTTTGTTTTCCTTCCCTTACGTTCATCTGTTTTGTCTCTTAAAGTCCTCATATGAGTGAAGTCATATGATATTTGTCTTTCTCTAACTTCACTTAGCATAATACCCTCCAGTTCCATCCATGTAGTTGCAAAAGGCAAGATTTCATTCTTTTTGATTGCCGAGTAATACCACATCTTCTTTAAGATGAGCGTCTTTATAAGAAGAGACAAGAGAGGGCTTGCTTCCTCTCTCTCCTCACCATGTGAAGCTACAAGGAGAAGACGACCATGTGCAGACCAGGAACAGGGTCTTCACTATGAGCAAAGTCAGCCAGCACCTTGGTCTTGGACTTCTCAGTCTCCTGAACTGTGAAAAATAAATTTCTGTTGTTTAAACCAAAGAAGAAGAAGAAGAAGAAGAAGAAGAAGAAGAAGAAGAAGAAGTCATCCTGGAGGAAGCATTCGGAGGAGGAAAAGGTGAGAAAGACCTTCTTTTTTTTTTAATTTTTTTTTCAACGTTTTTTATTTATTTTTGGGACAGAGAGAGACAGAGCATGAGCGGGGGAGGGGCAGAGAGAGAGGGAGGCACAGAATCAGAAACAGGCTCCAAGCTCTGAGCCATCAGCCCAGAGCCCGACGCGGGGCTCGAACCCACGGACTGCGAGATCATGACCTGGCTGAAGTCGGACGCTTAACCGACTGCGCCACCCAGGCGCCCCAAGACCTTCTAATCAGCTGTGACAGGCACAGTCATGGAGACAGGAAAGAGCGTGGTCTTGCTCATACCTAATTCAATAGCACTTTTGGAGGGAACACCTTTCTCAGGTCTTCCCAAAACATTCAACCTAGTTTTCATAGAAATAATATTTCAACTTTCTACACTTCTATTTCACAGCTTTACACTTTATTTAATTAAATGATACCATATGTGCCTAGAAGAAATGGGTTTGTTAGCAACCATCACTGCCTCCTGATAAACATCTATAACTCCATTGGCAGTTCTTTCTTTTCTAGTGTCACATTTTTCTCACTTGTAAATGGTGTTGTTGTAAGGACTTAATTAGTTGATCTACCTAAAGTGCTTAGTAAGCACCCATAAACTTTGCATGCAGGAGTTCCCAAGTGTGCCTTAGCTGATAAATTTTCTGGAAGTTAATCCCGAGTTAGTTCCATGAAGGTGCATCAGAGCCTCTTCTATATTGGGGGTGGTTTTACTAGACAAAAGTGCCTACTGTGGATCACAGAAAATCTCCCACCAAAATACCGCCTCCAATGCCTGGTCTTCTAATGAAATAGGCACTTGGTCTTCAGGACACCTGACACATACCTTATCCAAGAGCCTTATTCACATGTTTGGCCTGAAGGCAGGAAGCAGAACAAAAGCAAGTTTCTCCTCCTTCAACATTTGAATGGCTGCCACAATAATAAATAAATAACATCCTTTTTATTTTCCCAAAGGAACACTTACACCGAGCTTCTTAATCTCTCCCCTACTGAGCAGATATATTCTCAGGAGTCAGGTTGCAAGGTATATACGCAAATTACAAGAGTACTGTTGGGAGCAAAATATGACCTACTCTCTGATGTTAGAGGATTCCCAGTGTAGATTCTCTTTCCCAGTCAGTGGCAGCCAGTCATAAGCATCTGAGATAAGAAGAGACAAGATAGGGCTTGCTTCCTCTCTCTCCTCACCATGTGAAGCTACAAGAAGATGACCACGTGCAGACCAGGAACAGCGTCCTCTGGTGGAAAAGCTGGAAGGTAAGGTCCTTGAGGGAAATGTGACAGAAAGAGCAAAGGCTTTGTAAGTGAACATGACCGGACCAAATTCACCCTTTGCCATTTCGCTGGGTGATCTCTGCAAGTCACTTAACCTCTCTGAGCCTCAGTTCCCTGAGGCTCCTAATCTTTGCTGCATTAAATCTTTCAAAAGCCTTCATGTGTTAAGGCAGAAATGCACCTGGGTACATAGGAAGCACTTACTGAATGGTAGCCATTATTATTGATTTTTCTCCAGGATAATTCCAACATTGATCCTTAGGGATAATAAAGCTCTAGAATGTGGTGGTTAAAACCCAGGCTACCCTGGTTTAAATCCCAGATCTTCAGCTCCTGAACTGGGTAAATGTGGGCAATTTCCTTTAACCTCTCTGTGCCTCACTTTCCCTGTGTCAAAAATGAAAAAAGTAACAGAACCTATCTCAAAGGGTTGTTGTAAGAATTTAATGTTAGTATATGCAAAATGTTTAAAATAGTGCTTGGAACTATTAAGTACTATGTCATCTATTATATAACTACTGTATCGTAACTGTCTCTTTAACTGTGAACACCTTGAAATAAAGGTTGTCTTTCCTTTCTGTATATCCAGGGTGTCAAAAAGACTGCAACAGCTTAATAAATGTTAATGGAATGAATGAAGCATCTCACATGCCATGCTAATCAAGACTTTCTTTCCTTGGAAATGACATTAGCACAATCCAAACTAAGGGGGAGGAGGAGGCAATTTATCGTTGTTCTTATTTACTTATTTGTCTACGTATCTATTTTTTTAAGATTATATTTTTAAGTAATCTCTATACCCAACATAAGGCTTGAACTTACAACCCCAAGATCAAGAGTCACACACTTTACCCACTAAACCAGCCAGGCACCCCTGTTGCTCACATTTAAATTCTCCAGGACTGAATCTTGCTTCGGGCACAGTTAAAACCAAATGTAGAAGGGACGCAGCAGCTCCTTCCCAAACGTACATTTCTCTAAAGGAAAGAATTTTCTGTTAGAAGGAGGATGGGAAAAAGATGCTGGGCAGGCAAAAATGCTAGATGCCCTGACACAGGCCAAAAGACGACATGTTGTCAACTTCATCATTCCTGGACCATCCCAGACAATTAGAATCTGTCCAGTTTTAATAGATGTTTTAGAAAAAGTATCATAATCTTTCTAAGTGCCATAATTATTCCACATTTCAGCTTCCTCACGTGAGGCTGTTCTTCACATTTAATCTAATCCAAATTCCTTGAGTTTCTATTCAAGATATTTTTCTTCTTGTTTGTTCCACTGTAGAAATTAAAAAGCAGCAAGGCAAATGCTTTACAATTCAGTCTGAAGACATTTCAAGTAGGAAGACTTCATCCATATGGTGCTGCCTGGAGTAGTGTGGCAAGAAGCCGAGTCCAGTGGGCAAGAGGGCTGGTCAATTGATGATATCCACCTGCCCCACATTCTGGAATGCAGAGTGGTCACACACTTGGCTGTGGTTGCATCCCCAATTTTTGTAATCCTTCCTCTAAAAAAAATGTTTCTTCTTCCCTCACCCAGCACCCTTACTCAAACAGGATGGTCAGAGAGGAAGTGTCAGGAGAGGTGGGATGAGGGGCAATCCGTACAGAATCAACATGCTTGTTAAATTCTTCCCAGTTCCATTTAAATCTTGAGATGTACTTATGGAACTCAAAATTATTCCCCAGTGAATTAGCAAAGATATCAAGTGTGATTAGCATTTTTTGGATGCAAAAGAACCTTGCACACTGCTCTGTACTCTACTTGGATGTGCTGAGATGCCACCTCAGGTGTTAGGAAAAAGGAGACGTGAGAAAGAATTGCTAAACCCACCAACAGCCCGTCCTCCTGCCAAGGTCACATCATTCAAGGCGTGATCGCTGACATCACAGGTGCTTGTGACTCCCCCTTCACTCTGATAGTGACTGCAAGTCAGTCTCTTTTGCCATAACTTTTTCCATGTATGTGCTCCATCGGTATACAAAGATTAGGCTGAATTGATTTCTATTTTGCCTGTCTCCATTATCTTTTCACTATGGAAAATTTCAAAAAAAAAAATTAAAAAGAATAGTATATACCCATTACTCAGATTCAGCAGTTATTAGGATTTGACAACACTTGCTTTGTCTATCCTTCTTTTTCTGCAGAAGCATTTTATTTGTTTTTTTATTTATTTAAATTAGGCCCTATGGGAGCCTGGATGGTTCCATTGGTTGAGCGACTGACTCTGGTCATGATCTGTTTTGTGGGTTCGAACCCTGTGTCATGCTCCACACACTGACCTCGCAAAGCCTGCTTGGGATTCTCTTTCTTCCTCTCTCTCTCTCTGCTCCTCCCCCGCACACCTTCTCTCTGTCTCTCTCAAAATAAATTAAAAACAAATTTTTTTAAATAAAGTAGGCTCCGTGCACAATGTGTGGCTTGAACTCTCAGCCCTGAGAGCAAGGGTCGCATGCTCTTCCAACAGAGCCAGCCAGGTTCCCTACTGTGGAACCATTTTTAAAGCAAATCCTAGGGGCGCCTGTGTGGCTCAGTCGGTTAAGCGTCCAACTTTGGCTCAGGTCATGATCTTGGGTTCATGAGTTTGAGCCCCACATCGGGCTCTGTGCTGACAGCTCAGAGCCTGGAGCCTGCTTTGCAGATTCTGTGTCTCCCTCTCTCTCTGTCCCTCCCACTTATTCTCTCTCTCTCGCTCTCTCAAAACTAAATAAAACATTAAAAAAAAAAATTAAAGCAAATCCCAGACCTCATGTAATTTTGTCTATAGATGTTTCATTTTGCATCTCTAAAATATACGAATATTTTCTTACATAACACACCTAACAAAAGTAACAATTCCTTGATATCATCTAATTCTTACACCATTTTCACAGTTCTCTGATACTGAAGAAATATCTTCGTTATTGTTGGTTTTTTTAGACTCAGGATCCAGATGAGGTCCACACATTGCATTTGATGGTTATGTTCGAGTGTCTTAAAATTTAGAATAGTCTCTCCCCACTTTGCCCCACCATTTTTTTCTTCATGCCATTGACTTGATGTTCAGTTGTTTTATGGAATCTCATATTCTGGTGGCACCTCGGTGGCTCGGTCAGCTAAGTATCTGGCTTTGGCTCAGGTCACTATCTCACAGTTCGTGGGTTCGAGCCCTGCATCAGTCTCTGTGCTGGCAGCCTGGAGACTGGAGCCTGTTTTGGCTTCTGTGTCTCTCTCTCTCTCTGCCCCTCCCAGCTCATGCTCTGTCTCTCTCTCAAGAAAAAAAAAAAAAAAGAACATCTCATATTTTGAGTTTATCCATTCATGTCCTCACAGCAGCACTTAAATCTGAGCCTCTACCTCCTTTATTTCACGTAAGTGGAGGTTAGTTCTAAAAGCCCTATTGGATTCACGTTCTTTTGTTTTTCCATAAGGGACATCTCAAGAAATGCATGTTATCTGGCTGTCCTACTCTTGCTAAAGATTGATCAGCAGATTCAGGTGATGTCAACCAGATCTCTCCATTGTAAAGTTCTCCATAAGTTTTTCATCCAATGCTTTCATCCACTATTGATCTTTGCCTTAATCAGTTATATCATTAGGATTGCAAAGTGATGGTTTTTCTAATTCCATCATTCCTTCTGCACTTGTTGGCTGGGAATTGTCTGTAAAGAAGAACTCTTCCTCATCGATAGCCCTCAGAGAGCTATTTGGTCACCCTGAAATGTAGATTTAATTGGAAAGGCAGCATAATGCTTACTCTTTTCCCTTTAGTTGCCATTTTTCAAAGTAAGAATTGTGACCTAGTTACCACCAATGGCATCCAATGAGTTTGTTAATTTGTCTGTTTTGGCACTCTTCCTCCCCCACGAACTCAGTAGGCTTTTATATATTCTATGCATTCCCATAAAATTCAACCACTACTTTTTTAGATTCTTAAATTATCCCATTTTTGGTCAATTGGGGCCCCTTCTTGTGGGCTCTTGAGTTCTTTCCATATAACCCACTGATCTTTGATAACTTCACAGTTTTTGGCTCAGCAAGGTGTTCCTGCCTCATCTTGTACATGCACTGTCCCAGACTTGGAATCAGCCATCCAAGAAGTCCCGGGTCCTTTAAATGGGAAAGGTTATTTAGGGACCACAATCTGGACACCACAGGTTGTTCATTGTCCATGGGTTTTAATCCTTCTAGGCCTTTCTGAAAAGCACAGAAATAGGATATATTTTTGAAAAAAATAAAAACCATATTTCTAATATCAAATTTTTAATATTTCTACTGTTATTTCTAATTATTCCTAATATTACATTCCTAATTCAAATTTAACATTAATATTTATATTAATGCTTTGATTTTACATTTTACTTCTCTTACACTGTAAATCTTGGTTCCTAATAACATTAACATAATTTATTGCTATATACTATACTATATAAAAATAGTTTCAAAATGCTAACACAAGACTACTACTAGCAATGTAACTGTACAATGAAGCATTAGATTTTTTTACCCTTAAAATATATTCCACAATGTACATACAACAAATATACTATATTGTAGTATCACTTGAAATCATTTCAAATAATTGTCTTCTCTATGCAGCTACATCATTAACTTGATAAACAGGTACACTGTTTTCAGTTTGTCTTAAAATCGTACGAGTTCATTTTAAATTTAATGTTTTGAATGTGTAAAACACATCTATATGATTCCAATGTAAGAAATACATAATGTATTTGCAGAATCTCTTATTCACCCATGTCTCCTCCAGCCTATATTATGTTGAATTGTATGAAATTGCCAATAATGACCCATTTTACCAGAAAAAATGATAATTTCTATGGCTGAGCCATATATATATTCCCATATTCCTATATATATATCCCCAACCTTTCTTACAGAAAAATTAATTATTATGCATATTATTCTCCACTTGTTTTTTTCACTTACTTACATTCTAAAGATCATGCCTCCTCCTTTATTTTCAGCTGCATTATCTTCCATGCATGTATTGATGTACCATGATTTTTATTCAACCAAATCTCTATTACTGGACATTTGAATAGTTTCCAATTTTTTATTATTACAAATAATGCCTCCATGAATAACCTTGCATGTCATTTCATATTTAACCCAGTCCATATTTTAATCAGTAAATGTAAGACCACTCTATCTCAGAGAAACCACCCCAACATACCCAGCCTAAGTCATTCATTCTGGTGGACATCTGTCCTGGTCTTTGGGTACCAAGCACCTTTTGAATACCTTTCTGATGTTAGGATTTTCCCTTTTAAGTTCCACCAAGTTAGAAGACAGAATCTTCCTTCCCTCTCCTGTTCTTTTGCAGCAAGAACACAGGAATGTGACTTGCACTCCTCCAGTCAGATGCACTTGTGTGGGATTCTGGTGGGGAAGGGGGCTTGGAGGGGGAAAAGATGAATAATGCACTCCTCTTGCTGGCGAGGGTGGCAGCAGAGCCATGTGGTTGGGGGGACAGGATGGTCTGTAAGGTTGAGTTCCTGATGCAGAAGAAGCTAGATGCCTCTGGCAACAGTGGTGACAGTCAAACTGAGCTCCTGGCAGCAGGTAGTTGCTGAGTGGTGATGGGGCAACATCCTTAATTTTCTCATTAGGCCAGTTGAGCTGCATGGTTTTGGGTGATTTTCTTCGAAGATTGTTTCCTCCAGTCTTTGCAACAATTTTACGAGCGGCCCAATGTTCTTTGAACAGACTCCTTTTTTGCTTAATCTGTCAGCATCCGCTTCCTTCCTTGTAGCCAGGAAATACTTTATGCAGCAGATGCTGGGAGTCAGGCTACGTACGTTTTAGGTACCACAGGGGCCTGATCATCCTCTGACTTCAACTGTGCTTGTGAGTTCTGGGAGAAGGGACTATGGCATAATGAAAAGAACTGGGTCATTAGGGGCCCTGCAGCTCTTCTGCAGGAAACTCCTTTGAAAATCATCAGTCATAAGAAGTAAAGGGTGTTTTCCTGATTGCTGGAGGGAAGGAACAGGTGGTAGAGATGAGGTCAGCAGAGGCCCAGCATAGCTCCTGGGGTCCATAGGGCAGCAGGATGGTGAGACCAACAGATAGAACAAAGGAACGAAATGTAAGAATCTCACCCTCACCTCTAAGTGAATAATTGGGGCAGGGGATCCTGAGGGGGGGTGGAAAAACATAACTTTCAGATAATCTGGAAGATGGGATCTAGAGAATCAGGATTTGGGGTAATCTTGTAAGTGGACCCATTTGGACCCAATCACATGGTTTAAGGCTACAAACTTGATATCTCTCATAGAGGGCAACTATCCCCTCAGCTCATCATTTGTCCTTCCATTTTGTGTTTGTTGGCCAAAAAATTCTAATTTAGCATATATTTAATTCTATTGATATTTTTCTTTTTAAAGTGTTTATTTTTTTATTTAGAGAAAGAGAGCGAGCAAGCAGGGGAGGACCAGAGAGAGAAGGAGACAGGAGACAGAGAATCCCAAGCAGACCCCCACACTGTCAGCACAGAGCACGACGTGGGGCTTGATCTTATAAACCACGAGATCATGACCAAGAGTTGGAAGTTTAACCAACTAAGCCACCCAGGCACCCCACTATTGATATTTTTCTTTGTGATATCCTCCACTGTTTTTCTGTTTAGATAACATTTTCCCTCTCTAAAAACATGTTCAACATTATATTTTCTAGAATTCACTTGTGTATATGGCATGATCAGTATGCACTTGGCACTTGAATAAAGCTGGCAGGCTAGAAACAACCAGGCAACATTAGATATACTTTGCGAATTCAAAGAATATTTTGCAATAATGGGATACAATTCTTTATCTCAAAAATTGTCAGGGGTTAAAAAAAAAACAATGAAGGGAGCAGGAAGGAAAATGACACCCTTAAAGTGTTGTTTTCAACTTAGCCTAAGGTTAAATAAACAGCTAGCAAGGGGAAGGAAGGAAGGAAGGAAGGAAGGAAGGAGGAAAGAGGGGAACCTGTTGATTGAAAGAGGCTTAGGAAACACCACTCCATGCAAACGTGGACCTTGTGCAGATCATGATTCCATAAGCCAATTTAAATAAAAGAGAGACAATTGGAATTTGAATACTGTATATTTGATGACAATAAAGAAAAATTATTTTGTTAGTTGTAATAATTGTGGATGTTTCTAAAGAAGTTCTTATCTTTTAGAGACACATGAAAAGATATGGTGTCTGGGATTTACTTCAAAATAATGCAGTGGTCAGGGAGAGATAAGGATATAAATGAGATGAGATGGGCTGCTATGAGTTGTTAATTGTTGATGCTGGGTGATGGGAACATGAGGGTGTATTATATTATCCTTTCTACTTTCCTATACATTAATATTTGAATTTTCCCATGGTAAAAATTTTAGAAAGAGATAAAAAATATATATATAGTGGCAATGACGTGGCAGTAAGGAATTGTTAAATATTCCCAGATAGGTGGTGAAGCTTTAGTGTCTCAGGGTGGCATATTTGGGGCAGATCATGGCCTCATCTAAGCCAGCTGCCCCTTGCCAGCATGAGTGGAATTTCACAACAGCAAATCTTTACTGAGAGCCTTCTGTGTGTCAAATCCAATGAGAGAGAAAGGTTCTTCCACTGTGATGCAGAAAGAGATGTGCAATGTACCAGTTACAGAAATAGTATAATGAAATCATTGCTCACACAAAAAGTCCCTAAAGGTTCATCTAAAATAGACATATATCATTTTTTAAAATACTGTTTAAAAATAAAGCTTTAAAAATACACTTTTCTTAAGAAAAGAATAAAACACAACCAGACCATGTCATAATGCTATTTAAAATGATCCATGAATTTTATTTTTTTCTTTAAGTTTTTTAAAAAACATTTATTTATTTGTGTGTGAGAGAGAGAGAGAGAGAGAGAGAGAGAGAGAGACAGACCACAAGTGGGGGAGAGGCAAAGAAAGAGAGAGACACAGAATCTGAAGCAGGCTCCAGGCTTTGAGCTGTCAGCACAGAGCCCAATGTGGGGCTTGAATCCACGGACCACGAGATCTTGACCTGAGCCGAAGTTGGACACATAACCGACTGAGCCACCCAGGCACCCCCCCACGAATTTTCTAATTGTCATCAGAACAAAGCTCCTTAGCCAGGCCTACCTCACATCCAGACCCTGCCTCTTTCCCCAAGCCCTATCTCCTGCCCGTCATCCCTACACACTTTAAATTCCAGCCACAGGAAAGGACTTGCAGTTCCCAGAACTCTTGCCTCTCAGAGTTCACGTTCCCCTGGAGGAGTTTCAGTCATTCATTAAACAGCATTCATTGACCTCCTCAGCTGTCCTGGGCCTTGTGGCCCACTCTGTCTCATCACTACTCATCACCTGGACTGTCTTTTCCCCTCATCAGTTTGTTCTTCCAGTATCATCTTTCTTGTCACCTCTGAGAAACCACCTTTGAACCACTCTTCCGTACTCTTTGTATATGGGGAGCAGCAGGGAAAAATGGACACATGTCTTATTTTTCCCACTGTATTCTGAGGGCAGAGATAAAATCCTGTTTAGGCACAATGTGTGGCCTAAGGCTTTAGTCATATTAGAGGATCAATAAATGTGGGGCGCCTGGGTGGCTCAGTCAATTAAGCATCTGACTCTTGATTTCAGCTCAGGTCATGATCTCACGGTTGTGAGATTGAGCCTCATATTGGGCTCTGCACTGAGTGTGGAGCCAGGTTGGGATTCTCTCTCTCCATCTCTCTCTCTCTGCCCTTCTCCCACTTGCATACACACTTGCTCTCTCTGTCTCAAAAAATAAATAAAAGTAAACACTAAAAAAAATATCAATAAACACTTGTTCAACAAATGAGTAAATGAATGAATGAAGCTTCCCCCACTAGCATGTAAACCCTCAAGGGCAAGAATTTTTGTTGTTTTCTTCTGCTTTATCCTTAGCACCTAGGACGGTATACCTGGGACATTAAATGTTTACTGAAATAATTAAAGGTAACTGTCAAAGAAAAATCAAGGAGATATCTATGTTAAAACTCACTTGCAAACTGGTTATTTGTTGTGGTCGCCTGTCTATGGATCGGCAGAAGACTTTGATCCAGAGCTAAAAAAGAAATCAAAGAGAAAAAATGTTTTAAAGGTCAAATACAAATCCATGTTTTATTGAATTAATAACCTAGATTTAAAAACTATCCCCAGGTCCAAAAGAGACTAAGACATTTACTTATTTGTTTTTACATGTATTATTTTAGAAATCACTATACTAAATGTTGACTTTACTTCACCTAAAAAAAAAAAAGTTAAGATTTTTGGAACTTTAGATTCTCACTTGACATGGGGTCATTTTCTATGTGCCCATATTGCCTGTGGATCTAGAGAAATATATGCAGCAAAGGGGCAGCACATGATTTCCTACACCAGGAACAGCCAGAACCCAAGGAAATCATGAATGACATCACTCTTATTGATCTAATTTCTAAAAGACAATGGAATAATTTCTCCTCGCCCAAACCTTACTGCAGCGGTTTGGACCAGCAATTCCATAGTGGGGTGATGGGAGGGCTGCACGGACAAAGGACAATTGTTGACCTCCCCACAGCAGCAGGATGGTTTACAAAGTGGTCTTTCTTGGGAGTTCTGCCTGGGACTATTGTACACCACATGACAGGTGCTCTTACATAAGTAAGACCAAATTGAATTCCATTTGGATTTCTTTTCTTCTCAAAACCATCTTTCTCTGGAATTGTCCTCTCTAAGTCACTAGAACAACGGAAGGGAAAAGTGAGATCTTGAACTTCCCAGGGAACTGAGGCAGGATTTACTTCCTCTTTCTTTACTCATCCACCTTTTCACAGCTGCCATCCGCTGGGACCTCTTTTGAGAGGAGCTTTTATTCCCTGCTTTCTTTCAGGATCCTGCCTCACATAATCTTCACTGGCTTTTCACAAAGAAAACTAGGACTCCCATTTATTTTATCCAATCCACCGCTACATTCAGCCTTGAAAACAGCATGCAGCACATTATCCTCTAACGGGAACAAATAGCAGAATGGAGCCCGGCTATTTTCCATGAGGCTGATTTTTGCTAATCCAACACATTTATCCTCTGAAACATTTTCAGTGCCTGTTGAGAAATAAGTGGTACCAGTAAGGGCAGTATCTCCCAGCATGCAACTTAAAAATGTATAGACAATAGGTCTTAATATGAAAGTAAGTCAATAACTTGTGGAGGGGCAGTAGAACCATTTTGGGTACTATGAAGATAGATACACTACATGTGTCCTTGACCTAACAATTCTGCTGTAGGATTCTAGTTCACAGGAATGCTCACACCTGGGAGCAAATGCATATGAACGGCATTACTTACTAAATCACATGTACAGAGCCACATGAACTGACAAAAAGACACGCTGAATATTGCAATGTGGAAAAAGTAAATTGCAGAACAATATGTAATACATGATTTCATTTTTGTTTAAAAATAACCCACACCATATGTATAGGGATGAATGTACTTTTATATATTTACAGATATAAAGAAAAAGTCTGGAGAGAAACCAGCAACAAACTGTCAATGGTAGTTCCTTCCTCTGGAGAATGAAATTGGGGGGATTTCACTTTTCACTTCATCAACTTTGGAATTATTTAAATTTATGTTTCAGAAAACAAGAAAGGAAATAAATAGCTGGATTAATACAAGGTAGTTAACACTTACAGAGTGTTTATTCTGAGCTGGGCAAGTGCTGGACACTTTATATATCATCTTACTTGCTCGTCCAACTTTCTGAAGTAGGTAATATTATCCCCCTTTACAGATGAGCAAGCAAATTCTGAGAAGTGAATAATTTGCTCAAGGTGACAGGGCTAGTAAGTAGCAGAGCTAGGATTTGAACCCAGGGTTTTTTTTACTTCAAGGTCCAAGACATTCCCTTTGGTCCAACAATGCCATTTAGTATGACATAGTCCTGACTCAGTAGATGGGCTTATTAACAGTGCCACATGGATGCTGAACGTTAAGTTTATTCTTTAATACACAAAAGGGGGAAGGATAGTATAATGAATCCATGTTCTCATTATCATCCAGAGGCAACAATTATTAATATTCTGTGTCATTGTTTCATCTACCCCAACATACGTTTTTTAGGAATCTTTTTAATGCCAATTCAAGACATCATATCATCTCACCATAAATACTTCAATCTCTAAAAATAAGAAAGTTTTTAAAAACATGATGATGTGATAAATATCATTATCACACATAAAGTTAACAATCATTCCTTAATATTATCAATAGCCAGGGCATCTGGGTGGCTTAGTCAGTTGAGCGTCCGACTTCAGCTCAAGTGATGACCTCACGGTTCTGGGGTTGAAGCCCCGCATTGGGTTTGTTATTGCCAGTGCAGAGCCTGCTTTGGATCCTCTGTCCCTCTCTTTCTCTCTCCCTGCCCTTCCCCTGCTCATGCTATCTCAAAAATAAACAACAAAAAATTATTTTATAAAATACTATCCATACCCAATCAATGTAAATTTTCCCAGATTGTCTCAAAAATATCTTCTTGTGGTTATTCAAATTTATATCAGTTGAATCTTTATCTTCTTGAATCTATGGTTTCCCTCTTCTTTTGCTTACTATGACTCATTTATTGAAGAAATGGAGTCCTTTGTCTTCTGGAATTTCCCATCTTCTTGATTTGATTTCTTAGATCTTTATGGTGTCATATAACAGGCTTCTCTATCCTTTATATTTCTCACAAACTGGTGATTCAAGACATTAAATCAGTTTCGAACCTTTGGGCAAGATTTTTTCTAAAGTGGTGATGTATACTTCCTACTGCATTTTATTAGGAGGCAGTTAGTGTCTGGCTGTCCCACTTTCAATAATGCTAAGGTTGAACAGGGGTTCAGCGGTGTCAGCCTGACACATACATTATGAAATTCCACATCAACCTTCCACCTAATAAAACTAGCACCCATTGATGGTTTTTGCCTAGACCCATTATTTCATTAGGGGTTTAGAGTGACTTAAAATCCTGTGAGACTTAGGTATTTTTTAACAAAAATCTTAAGATAGCAATCCTATGTCTTAGTTTTGGAGCAAGGTATCAAAAAAAATCTTTTCTCTACTACCCATCATGAGTTTTTCTTGTTTTTGTATTTTGTGAAAGTAATTAAGTTTCTATTGTATTTTATTTGAGCTTTTTTGAACAATTAAGTTTTATTTTCCTGAGACCACCGGCATTCTGCAAGCATCTAAGCCCCATCTGGGACCATTTTGCTATTTATATTGACATTTTATTTGGAATTTTGATCTATGCTTCAATTCCTAAATAATTCATAAAAAGTAAGAAGAAAAAGAAAAGATCTCCCATTCTTCTGTGACAAATATCACAGTAAGCCAGTTAAACATCTCTAGATCATTTTCAATTTCATGCCTAGGGTCACTTTCAATGACTAAGTCTGTTCTTATTCATTTCACATTTATCATGGCTTCTGTCCTGTGCCAGGTTCTGAGGCTAAAGAGAAGAAAGTCTCAGGCCCTGTCCTTCAAGGGTTCACAGTCCCCTACACCGATGAAATTGGGAAATGGCCCATGGGGCCCCGGGATGGCTCAGTTGGTTAAGCATCTGACTCTTGATTTTGGCTCAGGTCATGATCTCACAGTTTGTGAGTTCAAGCCTGGAGTCAAGCTCTGTGCTGACAGTGTGGAGCCTGCTTGGGATTCTCTCTTTTTCTCCCCCTCTCTCTGTCCCTCCCTCCCCCCCGCAAAATAAATAAATAAACTGAAAAAAAATTGGGCAATGTCCCAAAGATTCTTGGGTTACAGGGAGGAGGCACCCCCTGACTATGGAATCAGGGAAATCTTCTCAAAGGAGATGTTGAGTTTTGAAGGATGAGTGGAAAGTAACTAAGGGAAGGGCATTCCAGGAAAAGAAAATCCATACAAAGGCATGGAGGCAGGAAAGAATAGGTTCCTTCAGAGAAGTGCACACAGTTTTGCATGGCTAGAGAGTAAGGTTGATGGGGAAGGGTGGCTGTGGTGGAGCAGGGGTAGGGCCAGGGCAGGAAGAGCCTTGTCTGCCATGTTAAAGAGTTAGGATGTCCCTGAAGGATTTTAAGCAGAAGAGTGACAGAGTCTGATTCATGTTGTATATTTTTGCCTCTATAGATGTTTTTTCTTTTTTCTCTATTTAAGTCAAATTCACGTCACATAAAATTAATCTTTTTAAAGTGAACAACTCAGTGGCATTTGGCACATTCACAGTGTCATACAACCCCTACTTCTGTTAGATCTAAAACTCTTTCATTACCCAACAGGAAACCCATAGCCATTAAGCAGGCACTCCCCATTGCCCCCTCTCTCCAGCCCTGGCTACCGCCAATCAGCTCTCTACCTCAGTACATTTTTATTTCTAAAAATTACACAAGTAATATGGATTCATTACAGAAGAATCAGAATACAGATGACTAAAAGAAGAAAATAAATATTGCTGATAATCTCAGCATCATTTTGTAGGCTGTGTATCCTTCTCAGCAGTTTTTGCGTGTGTGAGTGTGTGTGAATTTTCCCACCCCAATCTTCCATGTACTTTACAGGGTCCTCTAACCTTCTGGAGTCTCCCCTCCCCAACTTTTGAGATGTAAAAGAATTCTGCTCAAACCCCTATCCTATGAATGACATGGAACTCAACTCCCTTCCAATATCTCTGAGAGTTCTGGGGAGGTTACAGATGGAGGTGGGGGTGTGCTCCCTTTGACAATCTCTAGCACTGATTTTCTGCCTTGATCTTTGCCCCTTATTTCACCTCTTGGGCACATTGTCCATTCTACACTTCTCCAATCCCTTCTTTCCTCCAAATATGGCCTAAACAAGGTGGTATATTAGCAAATATTTTTAAAAGATTTGGGGGCAAACAGAGGATAGCTTGTATTGAAGCACAACTTGGGGAACAACTTGAAACTGAGTTTCAGAAAGGAGTTCTGAGTCCCTTAGTCATTCTTATCATAGGCCATCCCTCCATGTGGCACTATGACAGGACCAGCTGCCAGCTTCCCTCCCTTCCTACCTTTTTCAATCTCCTCTAGATGTAGACTCCCAAGCACTCATTTCCAATTCCCTTTCCCTTTTGCACAAGGGAATTCAAGGCTCTTTTGGCTTTGCTCCAAACTGCAAAGAGCTCCTAAGCTATTCTGCTAAGTCAAAACAGTCCCTCCCTATCAGAACTCTAGTGCCAGGTTGTCCAGCTAATACTTTCCCCCTACTGGCTGCATTTCCATTATCACTTTCTTATCTTAAGTATCTTTCCTTAGGTTTTTTTTTTTGTTGTTCCTATTCTTCTATATTGTTTGAAATGGCTGCATACATTCCTTATTTTTGGACACTTAAGTTGTTTCCAATGCTTTATTATTATAGACAGTGCCCTGTTATATATTAAAGATTATTAAGGGCATATATATCCTTATTATATACATGGATATGTACCCTTAATTATTTATTTGTTATACATTCCTAGTAGTAGCATTGCCTTATGGATTTTATATATCCTCTACAAGGACTGTATGAGTTGATGAACCCAGTAATGTTTGAAAGTGCTTGAATCTATTAACCCTTGTTAATAGTGCATATATTTATCCTTATTTTTTTGTGTGTGGTTTTAATTTTCATTTCTTTGACTAATAGTAGAGTTGAACTTTTTTAGTTTATTAGCCATTTGAGATTTATTTTTCTTGTGTAAAATACCTTTTGTGGTCAATTATACAGTTTCATTTTTCACTTATTGATTTGGAGGTTCTTTGAACATTAAGGATCTGAACCTTTGGTTAAGGATATTTCCTATATGGCACAAAAACAGACACTCAGATCAATGGAACAGAATAGAGAACCCAGAAATGAACCCACAAACGTATGGCCAACTAATCTTTGACAAAGCAGGAAAGAATATCCAATGGAATAAAGACAGTCTCTTCAGCAAGTGGTGCTGGGAAAACTGGACAGCGACATGCAGAAAAATGAACCTGGACCACTTTCTTACACCATACACAAAAATAAACTTAAAATGGATGAAAGACCTAAATGTAAGACAAGAAGCCATCAAAATCCTAGAGGAGAAAGCAGGAAAAACCTTTTGACCTCGGCCGCAGCAACTCTTACTCAACATGTCTCCAAAGGCAAGGGAAACAAAAGCAAAAATGAACTATTGGGACCTCATCAAAATAAAAACTTTGGCACAGCAAAGGTAACAATCAGCAAAACTGAAAGCAAACCGACAGAATGGGAGAAGATATTTGCAAACGACATATCTGATAAAGGGTTAGTATCCAAAATCTATAAAGCACTTATCAAACTCAACACCCAAAAAACAAAGAATCCAGTGAAGAAATGGGCAAATGACATGATAGACACTTCTCCAAAGAAAACATCCAGATGACCAACCGACACATGAAAAAATGCGCCACATCACCCACCATCAGGGAAATACAAATCAAAACCACAATGAGATACTACCTCACACCTGTCAGAATGGCTAACATTAACAACTGAGGCAACAACAGATGTTGGCAAGGATGCGGAGAGAGATGATCACTTTTGCACAGCTGATGGGGATGCAAACTGGTGCGACCACTCTGGAAAACAGTACGGAGGTTCCTCAAAAAACTAAAAATAGAACTACCCTACCACCCAGCAATTGCACTACTAGGCATTTATCCAAGGGATACAGGTATGCTGTTTCAAAGGGGCACATGCACCCCCATGTTTATAGCACCACTATCAACAATAGCCAAAGTATGGAAAGAGCCCAAATATCCATCGATGAATGAATGGATAAAGAAGATGTGGTATATATATATATATATATATATATATATATATATATATATATTCACAGTGGAGTATTTGCAATCAAAAAGAATGAAATCTTGCCATTTACAACTATGTGGATGGAACTAGAGGGTATTATGGTAAGTGAAATTAGTCAGTTGGAGAAACACAAATATCATATGACTTCACTCCTATGCGGAATTTAAGATACAAAACAGAGGAACATAAGGGAAGTGAAGCAAAAATAATATAAAAAACAGGGAGAGAGACAAAAACATAAGAGACTCTTAAATATGAAGAACAAACAGAGGGTTACTAGAGGGTTGTTGGGGGGGGGAATGGGCTAAATGGTAAGGGGCATTAAGGAATCTACTCCTGAAATCATTGTTGCACTATATGCTAACTAACTTGGATGTAAATTTTTTTAAAAAAAGGATATTTCCTATACCATCTGTCTTTTAATTTAGTTTATGGTGAATTTTGCTGTAAAAGACTCACATTTTTATACAACCACATCTATCATCCTTTATGAGCTCTGCTTTTAGTCTCATGTTTAGAAAGTCATTCCTTACTCTGAAGTTTTGTTGACATTCACCTGTACTTTCTCCTTCTTAAATTACAATTTTTAATCCTTCTGGAATTTTTCTTCATGTACTGTGAATTTGGATTTGTTTTCATAATGATACAGTTATCTTAACACCCCCACCAATAGGAGGCACAGGCTTTTTAATGTACTAAATCCTTACATGTATTTGGATGCATTTCTGAAGTGTGCTTTTTAGCTAGTGATGTTTTAATTATTGTATCTGGCTGGTTCACCTTAATATCTGGTAGGAAAAGACTTTTTTGGCATTATTTTCCTAAAGATGGGCTTGACTTTCTTACTTTTTCCCTTTTTTTTTTCTTCTCTCTCTTTTGTTTTTGTTCAAAACATTTACTTTGTATCTTAAACAGGACATTCTAAAGTCTGCATCATGACTGGAGAGTTACCCCCGAGGTTTATAGCTAGTGTGTCCCTCTCAACGCATGATCCTGGGAGCTGGGGAGTCATGCAAACACAAGCTAGGACCCCCAGGGGAGGAAGGGTGCAGACCAGGGGAGGACTTCAATCCTTTCTTAAGGAAAAGGCAGTAGAGCATTCTGACTCACCGAAAACTAGTGCAAACATTTTTCAAAATAAATTTTTAAATAGATTTCTTTCACATTAAAAAAAAGTTATTTTCATTGGGATTTTGTTAATAATAGGCTTAGCCTGAAGAAAATTAATATCTTTACAATATTAAATCTTCCAACACAGTATAATGTCTCTCCTTTTATTCAAATCTCCTTTTAGATTCATGGTGAAGTTTTATAGATATGCATATTTATAATTAAGTTTATTACTAGGTGCTTTGATTTTTTTATTACCATGATATATGGCTTCTTCATTCCACTGTTTTTCTTAACTAATTATTGCTGATATATGTATTAGTTTTTAAATATTTCTGTCATAATTGCCGAATTTTCTTGCAAGCTGGTGCAGGTACTCTGGAAAACAGTATGGAGGTTCCCCCAAAAATTAAAAATAGAACTACCCTACAACCCAGCACAATTGCACTACTAGGCATTTATCCACGGGATACAGGTATGCTGTTTCAAAGGGACACATACACCCCCATGTTTATAGCAGCACTATCAACAATAGCCAAAGTATGGAAAGAGCCCAAATGTCCATGTCCATCGATGGATAAATGGATAAAGAAGATGTGGTGTGTATATATACATATATACATATATATGTATATATACACATACATACACACACACACACACACACACACACACACACACACACACACCGGATTATTACTCGGCAATCAAAAAGAATGAAATCTTGCCATTTGCAACTATGTGGATGGAACTGGAGGGTATTATGCTAAGCGAAATTAGTCAGTCAGAGAAAGACAAAAATCACATGACTTCACTCCTATGAGGATTTTAAAAGACAAAACAGATGAACATAAGGGAAGGGAAACAAAAATAATATAAAAACGGTGGGGGGGGGGACAAAACAGAAGAGACTCATAAATGTGGAGAACAAACTGAGGGTTACTGGAGGGGTTGTGGGAGAGGGGATGGGCTAATAGGATAAGGGGCATTAAGGAATCTACTCCTGAAATCATTGTTGCACTATACGCTAACTAATTTGGATGTAAATTTTTTTAAATAAAAAATTAAATTAAAAAATAATAATAATTGCCGAATTTTCTGAACTCTCTTGTTCATTTTAACAGTTTTTCAAGGAACCATACAATCTTCAAATAATGATAATTTTGTCTGTTCCTATCAAGTATTTATACCTCCCTCACCTCTTTTTCTCATTATTGCATCGATTGACACTTCAGAATAATCTTAAATAATGGTAATGACAGTCAAATTATTACCTTTAATGGAAATGCTTGTAATGTTTTATTGCTAGGTATAATATGCTGTTGGTTTGAGAGCAATATTCCTTAACATATTAACATGTTAATTAAGATTTTCTTAAACCAAAAATTTATGTTGATTTTTATCAAACTTTTTAGCATTGTGTTAAGATGATCATGATTTTTCTCCTAGAAATCATTGATCAATACATAATCTATTTTACATTGATTTCATAAATTATATAAATAGGTAACTTTTACCACTGAACTTTTCTTATATCCATGGATTAAGCCCTGTTCGGTCATGGTGATTTGCCTTTTAAAATTATAACTGCAGGTTTAGTTTGGAAAATGGATTGAAAAGAGGCAAGGTCAAAGGCAGAGAGGATATTTAGGAAGCAATTACAGTTCTCAAATAAAACAACAGTAGTGAAAACAGAGAAGAGGTCTGGTTCTGAGAGGTGTTTAAAAAAAAGATCAATATTAGCTCCTTGGGTATAAAATCTGAAGTGAAGAAAGGAATTTAGGAGAACTGCTAGGTTCTTGGTTTGGTGACATTTATCCAGACAGGGCTACAGGAAGAAAAGCGGGTTTGGTAGGAGTTGGAGGAGAGGATAAAGGATGAACTCCTGACATCCTCAGGTCCTGAGTGGAACACCCACGTATTGACAGGTAAGTCATCATATACATGGATCAGGAGCAGAAAGATCGGGGCTATAAATATCAACTTGGTGATTACTAGTGTGTAGAAAACAGTTAATTGTAGAGCATGAGAACACAAGAAGACTGAAAACGAAACCACAATGACTCATTTTAAGAGATGGAAGAAGGAAGAAGTGGGCTATGTATGGCACACAACTTTACTCCCCTCGTCTGCTTCCTTCTTCCCAAAGGCACCTCTCACCTGCTGGGCTGCTGCTGCCTCTGCTGGGTTCCCTGGAGTCAGAATAGAAGCCCCAGAACTGCATGACCTGCACAACCTCTCATCTGCACTGGTTTCTCCTCACTCTCAGACAAGATGAAATGTCATACCACAGAGCATGAAATCTTGCTTCTGTAGCTGGTGTCAATGGACCAGGTAATGCACCATAGAAGTTGCATAAAAGTACAAGAGAGTTACCTTCTTGTAGGGAAAGCTTGACAAATCTCTCAATAGAGATGGAAGTGAGGTATACAGATCATTTTTCTCATTTTCCCCTTCTGCAGACTACATCAAGTTTGGGATCTCTCCCTATGGCCATGGCAGAGAAGCTCTGTGGCTCAAGGAATCTACTGAAGTCACCTGCTGTTTCTCATCATGGCTTGTCGAAAGTAGTGCCATCATGGTAACACATCACACTGAACTGTTTGACTTTCTCCTTCATTTTTACTCTCCTGAGCTTATACCTACCCCTCCCACACATAAACACAAGAATCATCGCTTTAATCTTGACCCCAGGCTTTATAATCTAGAGAATTTGCACTAAGATATAGATGCTAAATTGGTAAATTGAATAGGAGAAAGTCTATTTAAGTCAACTCTTCATTTGGACTTGGATCCTTAAAACATGTGTTCTATTTTTCTGAGAATTCAACATGATGTAATGAGAAAGGGAATAAAAAGTAGGCATGAATAACAATTAGATATGAGAAAGGGAAAACAGGACCAGGTAGAAAACTGTCAAATTAGAAGATGAAAAGGATATTAAACATTAATATTACAGCAGCTGTTGAGCTCACATATTTCCCCAGGTTAGGTTATCAAAAGAACATAGCAATCTGGTTTTATTTATTAGGTCACTATCAAAAGTACTGGCAACATCTAGCAAAAAACTATCATCCATAAGATGTCTATTTCCTTTGCTATAACAGAAAGTCTACAACAGCCTTTACCCCAATTCAACCCAACAAATATCTATTGGCCCCTGTCATGAGGAGGACAATGTGCTGAGCTTTATGGAAATAGAGCAGTTGCTGGGGGCGGGAGGCTTCTCAGATTAATAAGACTCGGATGTACCCTGAAAATGATATAGTCTCAGAGGCATAAATATAATGAAGTACACAGGTCATTATTATCCAAGGTCATATAAAATTTAAAAAATACAAATTTTATTTGTACCAAGAAAAGGTACAAATAAAATTCTAAGAAGACCAAAGGAGGGAGAGATTATATTAATGGAAAATAATCAGGAAATACTTCACTGAGATGAGCTATACATTTGTTAGATATAATTTTATTTTTTAATTTTTTAAATATTTATTTTTGAGAGAGAGAGAGAGACAGAGCGTGAGTGGGGGAAGGGCAGAGAGAGAGGGAGATACAGAATCCAAAGCAGACTCCAGGCTCTGAGATGTCAGCACAGAACCCAGTGCAAGGCTTCAACCCACAGACCACGAGATTATGACCTGAGCCAAAGTTGGATGCTTAACCAACTGAGTCACCCAGGCACCCCTGTTAGGCATAATTTTAATAGTTGGCCATGGGGAAAGATAGGCAGACTAGAGGAGTAAAAAACCAAAGGCACAGAGCCAGGAAATAATAGTATAATTGTAAAAGGATAGACTTTGACAGTTTTGAAGGATATATCCAAAAACTTTGAGAATCCCCAAAGAGTCATATACCACTATATTATACATTTTCACCCACAAAATTCATACATAATACTGAGTACGTAACTACAAAGCCATTATGTAATGTGAGAGATGGACCATCAGCGAGGTTACATACCAACTAAATAATTTGTTTCTTCGTGTCCATATCCAAGTGCACAGAATGCAATTTGGATCTCAGCAAAATTATATATGACTTCCTTTTACTCAAGGAAGATCAACCTTGAATGTTAAATCCATAAATATCAACAGCCTACTGAAGTTCCATCTGGCTGAAGTGTTTAGCATGAATCAATCCAGAAAGAATTCTGTTGTTTTAAGATAAAAGGAAACATTAAGGGAACCCGGGTGGCTCAGTCAGTTGACCGTCCGACTTTGGCTCTGGTCCTGATTTCGCAGTTCGTGACTTCAAGCCCCACATTGGGCTCGCTGTTATTAGTGCAAAACCCTCTTTGGATCCTCTGTCCCCCTCTCTCTCTGCCCTTTCCCCACTTGTACTCTCTCTCTCAAGAATAAATAAATATTTTTTAAAAAGATAAAAGAAAAAAATAAAAAGATAAAAAAAGATAAAAGGAAACATTTTATCACTTTTTTGCAATTTCTTAATATTTCTTCTATTTTGATGAAGCTCTTTGCATGAACATATCCAACATTTTGTCTTCTTCTCCTCTGTCTAAACTCTTACTTAAAACCAAGAGAAAATTCGTCTTCAGATCTAGAAGCATAACTAGAGAGACCCATCCCCTCGACAGGCCTCATAGACATCTGGTGACCGTCAAATGGTCAAAGTAGCTCCCCTTTCCAAGTAGAAACCTTAGAGATCATCAGAACCCTGCAGTATAGGCTGGAAAAAACTCTAACTTGGATCACATTTATGTCTCTCTCCTGATGGCTCTGACGACCTTTAAGCTGAAGAAAAGGGGATTGCAGGAAGATACAATTGAGATTGCATGCATGCACTCACACACAAACTAAAACCCAGCAACCAAATGGTGGTCTTCATTACTTGGCTTGCTGCCAGAGATAGCAGGCACTGAAAGAATAAGAAGCAGTTACCAAGAAGTACCTGTTCCACAAAGCAAAGCCTTGAAGAGTTAACTGACTCATGGAACCCTAAATAGGTTTTCAGAAGCTACCGCTGAGGGCTTCAGTCAGCAGGGGAATAGACTTGAGAAGAAACATACACCAATTAAACTCATGGCCATTCTCCTGTGATACCAATATTGCAAACCTGATTTTGACCAAAACCCTCTAAGACCAAAAAGAAAATGTCCTGCTGACTACAAAAATATTTCCCTGTCCTCTTTTCTTTTTTTTTTCTTTTTTACCCCTTGTCTTCTTGAGGTCATAATACATTAAATGGATACAACAAAAAAAGTGAAAGTCATGGTTAAGCAGATTGCTTAAATAATGAATTAAAGAGAGAGAGAATGTATCTTGTTAGTAATCCCTGAACTTCATTTCTAAAGGCCTTAAAATTGGGGTGCCTGGGTGGCTCAGGTCATGATCTCATGGTTTGTGAATTCGAGCCTCACGTAGGGCTCTGTGCTGATAGCTCAGAGTCTGGAGCCTCTTCAATTCTGCGCCTCCCTCTCTCTCTGCCCCTCCCCTGGTCATGTTCTCTCTCTCTCTCTCTCTCTCTCTCTCTCTCTCTCTCAAAAATAAACATTAAAAACATTTTTTAAAGGCCTTAAAAATAGACTGAAATTTGATAAACTATTAGACAGCTATTAAATGGGACCATTGGGAAAACTACATAGATACATGGGTAAATGATTCTAAGTAAGGTTAAGTGAAGAAAAAAATATATATATATATAACATCTGGAGTTATAATAGCCTACATTTATTAAGGACTTACAATTGAAATATACACACACACACATATGGGTATGAATTAGAATGGAAGTAGTTGTATTAGGATATGAGATTTGGGGTAATCTTTTTTTATTTTCTTAAAAATTTTCTTTCATATGATCACAATGATTTATCCATTAAAAGAAGTATAATCAAAGAACTAATTCTAGAGGGAAACTGATGAATGCCCAAATTACTGCTATTGATTTCCATATACTTTGTCATGTGTCCAAGTTTATAATGGAAAAGTATTGACAGGAAATTTGACTTCTATAGAAAACAAAAACAAAGCAGTCACTTTGTAAACTTAATTTAAAAAATACAACAGAGAGAATGAGGGGTTTAGGTTTGAAAGCTTGAAAAGAAAATTTAATTTAATTTAAAACAGTGTTCAGGGGCACCTGGCTGGCTCAGTCCCTAGAGCATGAGACTCTTGATCTCAGGGTCATGATTTCACACCCTGAGTTGGGCATTACTTTAAAAATAGAATGATAAAATAAAAGTGTTCATTTCAGACACATGGCCTGAAGCGACCGTGATGTTGCTTCAACTGTCCTAAGGATTCCCGTGTGAGGCCCACAGTGTGGTGGTTTTGTAGTTAGAGAGCTCAGTATTCAAACTCCAGCCCACCACTTACTAGCTGTAGTTCCTTGGTCAAGTTACTTAAGCTTTCTAAGGCTTGGCTTCCTCCTGTTTAAAATGGAAATGTAGATAACCCACCTCAAAAGATGGTGGGAGGTCTCTAATAATATAGAGCATTGTAAAGCAAGCAGTTAACACCATGGTAGGTAGTTCATATTCAGTAAATGCTAGTTCCCTTATCTCTCCATTCCCTTTTCAAAAATCCACCATATAAAAATGGATTTACTTGTGACTGAGTTAATCATCAGATTTTCAATAATACCATTTGCCACTTATTAACTGCCTACTAGGATACTAAATACCCAACACATAGTAAGCTCCCAGTAAAGATATGTTTAATGGATGGATGGATGGATGGATGGGTGGGTGGATGGATGGATGTGTGGCTGGCTGGTTGGCTGCCTTAATCTTTGTCTTCGGATGCCTAGAAGAGACACTGGATTTGTTCTATATATTTCTCAGGAATACAGCTGGGACCAGAAAGTACAGCGATAATCTCTATTTTTTTAGGAGAAAGAATGGGTTTGACTAAGCAAAGACCAGGCTATTGGAGAAGAGCCCTTGGGAAGAACAGAGTAAAAAGGGGGCTTTTCTTTCCTTCCAGGTCTTTGGACTTTGCTAGAAAGAGTCACTCTCTCCATCTCTGGGTCTAGCAGAGATGATAGCAACCTGGTTGAGAATAACAACCTGCCAGAGGTGTGTTGCTCTCTTGCCTCCTTCCCTATGCTCTGAGGGTGGATAATGCTTAGCCCAGAGCAGCAAGGCTCCCACTGGTGCCAGCAACATCCTAGAGTAATCAATCTTTGTGGAAGGCCTGACTCAGCTGTAACAGGCCTTCCACATGCCTGGGTCCAGGTGCAGTGCATGGGCTGTTGCCACTTAATTTCCTTGGACAGTAGGTGGAAGTTACAAGGAAGCAGAGTTTCACATAAAACCAAGAACAGCATGCCAGTAAAGCTATCCAAACATGGAAGAGGCTGACTTATTATACTGACCCCTGGGCTGAGAGGAATGTTGCTTCCATGTTGTTATGTTGCAGAGGGAATTCTAGCTTTAGCTTCATGGTTACAATGAGAAAAACTCCTAGCCTGAGATTTTGGTTTCATTGGACTCTCACACTCTTAAAACTAGGCTTTCTACTGACACCTAGAGGCTTACTTGTAAATGTTGCTATAAAACCAAACCTGAGGAAAATTCCATTCTTTCTCAGTTCAAATTTTCAACTCCACTTGGGCCTATAGGTGTTCCCCTTCTGCAGATACTCCCAGTGGAAGAGTCTCAAAAAGGACTAAATACTATTATGATTTTGCAGTCACTGTATCTCGACAAAGCTACAGGACCAGGACAGAAACACAGTTGGAGGAAAGTCCCTCTCCTTCTCAGCCTCTTGGAAAAGGAAAACAGATCATATACATGACACAAGAAATTACCATGTGAGGTAGACCCTTCCAAGTAGCTAATGTGGGTGATTAGTGCCATGAAAGCTGGATAAATATAAAGATCTCTGTGGTCTGGGGTGGAAGGGCTTTTGTAGACAGAGTGAAACTAGAGCTGGTTCTTGGGGAAGAAATAACCCAGGAAGGTAAGGGGTTGGGGGGACAGGTGGCAGTGAGTGTAGTGAAAGAGATTTGAAGTCCAGTGGACCTGAATCAAATCCTGGCTTTTTTTCATTAGCTGTGACTTTCAGCTAGTTTCTTCAAGTCTTTGAACATCAGCCTCGTCCTCTTCCTTTTTTTTTTTTAATTTTTTTTTTTGAACGTTTATTTATTTTTGAGACAGAGAGAGACAGGGCATGAATGGAGGAGGGTCAGGGAGAGAGAGGGAGACACAGAATCTGAAACAGGCTCCAGGCTCTGAGCTGTCAGCACAGAGCCCGACGTGGGGCTCGAACTCATGAACTGCGAGATCATGACCTGAGCCGAAGTCGGACGCTTAACCGACTGAGCCACCCAGGCGCCCCCAGCCTCGTCCTCTTCCAATGAGGACACTCATGCCTTCCTTGAAAGCTTGCTGTATGGATTACAGATAACACATAGAATTTGGTTTGTTCAGTGTCTGGCACACAATAAGCACTCCAGTGGCAGCTTGTATTGCTGTGGATTTTGACACAGGGGTGGACCCGATGTGTTCAGGGAATATGACATGAGACAATTTGGGGCAGTGTTTGTGTGGAAGCACAGGAAGTGAGTCTGAAGCAGCATTATGTGCTCAAGAGGACCCTGGTTTGAGTTCTTGATCTCATTTCAACAGGTAAGTCATTTCCTTTCTCAGGGCCTCTTTCCCATCTTTACAGTGAGGATATTGGTCTAGCGAAGTATTTCTTTACCTTGGCTGCATATTGGAATCATCCAGAGAGTTTTTAAAACTTCTAATGACCATGCTGCACCCCAGACCAACTAAATCAGAATTTCTGGTGCTGGACCTCCAGACAGCAGATATATTTTTTTTAAAAAATTTATTGAGATATAATTATTTACATATTTAATGCTGACAATTTGATGAGTTTGGCCATATACATACAACCATGACATTATCACCACCATCAAGGTAATGAACACATCCATCACCTTCAAAAGTTAGTGTCCCATTTTTGTGTGTGGCAAAAACACTTAACATGAGATCTACCCTCTTAACATTTTTAAATGTGCAATACTATGCTATTAACTATGCACTATGTTGTACAACAGATCAGTAGAGTTTATTCAGTTAGCGTAACTGAAATCTTACACCCACTTAACGACTTCCCATTTCCCTCTCCCCTAGCCCCTGGCAACCACCATTCTATTCTTTGCCTCCAAACATTTGACTAGTTTAGATACTAGATACTTATAAAAGGGGAAATCATACAGTATTTGTCCTTCTGAGACTGGCTTATTTCACTTATAATGTCCTCCAAGTTCATCCATGTTGTCACAAATAGGATTTCCTTCTTTTTTAAGGCTGAATAATATTCCATTGTATGTATATACCACATTTTCTTTATCCATTCATCTGCTGATGGACATTTGGCTACTGTGAATAATGTTGCAATGAACGTGGGAGTGCAAATATCTTCTTGAGAATCTTGATTTCAATTATTTTGGATATATACCAAAAGTGGAATTTGTGGATCATACGGTAGTTCTATTTTTATTTTTTGAGGAATCTCCATACTATTTTCCAGAGGCTGAATCATTTTACATTCCCACCAACAATGTACAGGACTTCCAATTTTTCATTTAGCTTTATCAATACTTACCTTTCATCTGTTTGTTTTTGTAATAGACATCCTAACAGGTGTGAGGTAGTACCTTATTGTGGTTTTGATTTGCATTTCCCTTATGATTAGTAATGTTGAGCACTTCTTTATGTACCTGGTGGCCATTTGTATTTATTCTTTGGAGAAATGTCTTTTCAAGTCCTTTGCCCACTTTTTAATTGGGCTACTTGTTTTTTTTTTTGTTTGTTTGTTTGTTGTTTTGTTTTGTTTTTGCTATCAGGTTTAAGAGTTCCTTGTGTATTTTGGATGTTAACCCCCTATTAGATAAATAGTTTGCAAATATTTTCTCCTGTTCTGTACTTTGCCTTTCACCTTTGATTGTTTCCTTTTCTGTGCACAAGCTTTTTAATTTGTTATGATCTCACTCATTTATGTTTTCTTTTGATGCTTATGTTTTTGGTGTCATATCCAAGAAATCATTGCCAAGACCAGCGTCAAGAAGCTCTTCCCCTATGTTTTCTTCTAGGAGTTTCACTGTTTCAGGTCCTATATCTAAGTCTTTAATCCATTTTGAGTTGATTGTTGTGTATGGTACAAGGTAAGGATCCAATTTCATTCTTTTGCATGTGGATATCCAGTTTTCCAATAACATTTGTTGAAGAGACTATCCTTTCCACATTGTATAATCTCAGCACCCTTGCTAGAGATCAGTTGGTAGTATATCCATGGGTTTACTTCTGGCTCTCTATTCTGTTCCACTAGTCTATTTGTCTGTCTCTATGTCAATACCATATTATTTTAATTACTGTAGCTTCTAAATATATTTTGAAATCAGGAAATGTGATGCCTCTAATTTACAGACAGCAGATTTTTTTAAAGTTCCCCAGATTATTCCAATATGCACACAAGGTCGAGAACCATTAGACAGTTGTCAAAAACCAACCTCTGTGCTCTGGAGCTGAAATATGAAACACAGAGTTTGGGTATAAAAAAGGAAGACAGTTTATTTCTTCATCAGGCAAATGAGGCTACAGGAGGCTAATGCCTTCAAGACTGTAAGCTTGCCTGTGGTAAAAGGCTGAGGGGTTCAATAGGAAAATACAGGATCTGGGTGGAATCTGGTACATGCTATCAGTTGTGCCATCATGTCTTCAAGGTGGTGTCATGACTAGCACTGGCACCCACCATCCCAGTCTCTTTACTGAGTATACACTGAGGTCAGCAAGATGTCAATATCGACACCAAGTTCCTGGAACAAAGGATTCTACAGAAAAACAAGTGAAGGGAAGGGGGAGGCTTCAAGAATGAGGGAGACAAAAATTTGTTGTTTTAAGTCAAGTCTTGCTGAAACACTAGTGTGTTCATCTTAATTTCCATCCATCTTTACATTTCTATGATGGTTTCAAAACTACATAATTGTGTGGGGGGGGGGGATGCCTTGGTGGCTCAGTCAGTTGAGTGTCTAACTTTTCATTTCAGCTCAGGTCATGATCTCAGAGTCATGGGATCAAGCCCTGCATCAAGCCCCTGCATCAAGCTCAGCGTGGAGCCTGCTTAAGATTCTCTTTCTCTCTCCCTGCCCCACTTTCCCACTCGCACTTTCTAAAATTTTAAAAAAACACTACATAGTTTTTAAGGTGTCTTATACTTCTAACACTAGAAAGATAGAGAAAAACAATAAATAATTATTATATAAATAATTAATATATAATGGCTACTATATGTTAAGTGCTAAGTGTCAAACACTCACCAAGAGCTTTTTATGTGCTATTTGAAATTCACAATAAATCTAAGGAGCAAAAATTTTACAAATGAAGAAATAAGTTTAGAAAGATATTTTTTATTTATTTTTTTTTAAATTTTTTTTTCAACATTTATTTATTTTTGGGACAGAGAGAGACAGAGCATGAACGGGGGAGGGGCAGAGAGAGAGGGAGACACAGAATTGGAAACAGGCTCCAGGCTCTGAGCCATCAGCCCAGAGCCTGACACGGGGCTCGAACTCCCGGACCGCGAGATCGTGACCTGGCTGAAGTCGGACGCTTAACCGACTGCGCCACCCAGGTGCCCCAAGAAAGATATTTTTTATTTTTTATTTTTATTATTTTTTATTTTTTTAAAATTTTTTTTTCAACGTTTATTTATTTTTGGGACAGAGAGAGACAGAGCATGAACAGGGGAGGGGCAGAGAGAGAGGGAGACACAGAATCGGAAACAGGCTCCAGGCTCCGAGCCATCAGCCCAGAGCCTGACGCGGGGCTCGAACTCACGGACCGCGAGATCGTGACCTGGCCGAAGTCGGACGCTTAACCGACTGCGCCACCCAGGCGCCCCAAGAAAGATATTTTTTAAATGTTTATTTTGAGAGAGAGAGAGCACAAGCTGGGGAGGGGCAGAGAGAGACAGGGAGAGAATCCCAAGCAGACTCTACACTGTCAGCACAGAGCCCCATGTGGGGCTTGAACCCACAATCTGTGAGATCATGACCTGAGCCAAAACCAAGGGTTGACTGCTTAACTGACGGAGCCACCCAGGGGCCCCTAGAAAGATTTTTGTTTGCCCAATACCATGCAGCTAAGAGTCAAAGCTAGAATTTTAACACATATTTCTCTGATGTCCCAGGTGGAAATCTGATGGACTACATTCTACCATTTCCCATAACTCCCACACAACATTGGAAATCATTTCTTTTATCCTGCTTACCTGGAGGCAAATGTCAAGATCCTAATGCCTATGAATGGATGTATTTCTGTGAACTTAGGAGGTTTTACTCTGTTTCTCGACAAGTATTTCTGTGCAAGATGGGTATAGCAAGATAGTATAGCCTGAGCACAGACTATAACTGATACATTACTTTTTATTCAATATTTTTTAAATATGAAATTTATTGTCAAATTGGTTTCCATACAACACCTAGTGCTCATCCCAAAAGGTACCCTCCTCAATACCCATCACCCACCCTCCCCTCCTCCCACCCCCCCATCAACCCTCAGTTTGTTCTCAGTTTTTAAGAGTCTCTTATGCTTTGGCTCCCTCCCTCTCTAACCTCTTTTTTTTTTCTTCCCCTCCCCCATGGACTTCTGTTAAGTTTCTCAAGATCCACATAAGAGTGAAAACATATGGTATCTGTCTTTCTCTGTATGACTTATTTCAGTTAGCATGACACTCTCCAGTTCCATCCACATTGCTACAAAAAGCCACATTCCATTCTTTCTCATTGCCACGTAGTATTCCATTGTGTATATAAACCACAATTTCTTTATCCATTCATCAGTTGATGGACATTTAGGCTCTTTCCATAATTTGGCTATTGTTGAAAGTGCTGCTATAAACATTGGGGTACAAGTGCCCCTATGCATCAGCACTCCTGTATCCCTTGGGTAAATTCCTAGCAGTGCTATTTCTGGGTCATAGGGTAGATCTATTTTTAATTTTTTGAGGAACCTCTACACTGTTTTCCAGAGCGGCTGCACCAGTTTGCATTCCCACCAAAATTGGCAAAGATAAAGTTAAGCTTTCACTTTTTTGCAGATGACATGACATTATACACCGAAAACCCAATAGACTCCACCAAAAGTCTCCTAGAACCGATACAAGAATTCAGCAAAGTCGCAGGATACAAAATCAATGTACAAAAATCAGTTGCGTTCTTACACACTAACAATGAAGCAACAGAAAGACAAATAAAGAAACTGATCCCATTCACAATGCACCAAGAAGCATAAAATACCTAGGAATAAACCTAACCAAAGATGTAAAAGATCTGTATGCTGAAATCTATAGAAAGCTTATGAAGGAAATTGAAGATACAAAGAAATGGAAAAACATTCCGTGCTCATGGGTTGGAAGAATAAATATTGTTAAAATGCCAATACTACCGAAAGCTATCTACACATTCATTGCAATCCCAATCAAAATTGCACCAGCATTCTCCTCGAAGCTAGAACAAGCAATCCTAAAATTTTTATTCAATATTTTTATTGAAACAGTTGTCCATGGAACCGGAGTGGTCCCCAAACCAATGAGTAAGATGCTGCCATCTTGTGGCATTTTTTTGTAAGGCCAGGTGTGTAATCCAACAGTGAGAAGAGCCCAATAAGCAAAATTATAACCATACCTAATACTTTGCACTTTTGTTGTCTTCCTAATTGTAACATAATTTTGTTTCTCCAAATATATTATTAGGAATGAATCAATACAACAACATAAGAAAATAGGTAATAACTGAAGACAAAATAATAAAGTTGCCTCTCCTACTCTTTACTAGTAGTGTATCGCCTTGTCAATTTACTTAATTTTTCTGGGTCTGAAATTTTCTTATCTATAAGATGGGGACAATAACACCCATCTCATAGTATTGCTTTAAAGCCAAATTAAAATATATATGTCAAGATCCTGGAAAATTGTGGACATTTGACATGTATTGGTTCCTTACTCCCTTCCCTTCTTTCCTGATCCTTTTCCTTTTCTCTATTTCTGAGCTCTTCCCACTGAAGATATCCTAGCCTTCTGTTTTCTGACGGCTTCCCTAAGTATTTTCCCCATTGTTCTTTCAGTTTCCGGGCTCCACCCTATTCCCATTCCCTCGAACACACACACAGAGGGGGTGTCCACATTTAACACACATGGACCCTTACCTTGGTAAGGTAAAGCTCAGTAAGCCTCTCTCCATTATCCAATATGGCTAACCACTCCTCCACTTCAGCATTTGTGCTGTTGTGGGTATTGCAATGCAAAACACCTGGTGGGTTTCACTGAGCAGTTTTCCCATTGCTAATAGCATTCATTCTATGATCCCGTCAGAATCTGGTCCCCTCAGATTCTACCTCTTACCCCTGACCCTTTCACCTCAACCCTGGGACACCTGACACACATACATCTCCCTCTCTGGCCCCATTTCGCACCATTCTCTCACCTTACTCACTCTGCTTTGCCCACTGGCCTCCTCCCTTTTGCTGCTCCCTTTGCCCTAACGGCTCTCCTAGAAAACCACATGGTTTGCTCCCCTACTTCTACAATTTTCTTCTCAAATATCACTTTATCAGAGAAGGCTTCCTTGATAGTCTGTATAACTATATAAAATAACACAAACACACAAAGTCCCAGTAACTGTCCATCCCCCTTATCCTGCTTAGTTTTGATTTGTAGCATGTCTTACCACTCATCATGTTGCTATAAAGGTGAAGGAGCTGGTAGCTTCTTAAAGTGTTCTTGTATGGGAGGGCAAGGTTCACTTGGTGGGGCATTGGTTCCTCCATAGGGGATTGTTCCAGGAAGCATTAATTATGTATGTTGGCTGGGGATAACACATGTTAAAATAAATCTGTGGAAACCTATTTTTCATTCTTTCTGCTCTTACTCCTCAGCACTTTGTCTCTCTTCCCCTTTATATATTTTAGGATTCCTGCTTCTTCTGGTTTCATCTGATTTTAGTGTTTTTCATTTATGGTAGGAATCCTAAACCCAGAGTGCATGGAAAGGCTTCAAAAGGACACATGAATAACTTGAAATTATTGGCAAGATTTTGAGGGTATGTTTGTTTTCTAGGTCAAAGGTCTATGACATTGATCAAATGCAAGGAGTCTATGACTTCCCCCACCTAAAAGATGAAAAACCATAACTGTACAGATGACAGCTGAATATTCCCCTATCTTAATATGCATAATACTTAAACATTGTTTAATACTGTCTTTCTCAATAGCTTAAGCACCAAGAGTAAAGAGATAGTATTTATTATTACAGTGCCTAGTGTACTGGCTGGCACCTAACTAATGCTCAATAAATACTTGTTGAATGAATGAAGACTCCATGGTGATAAAAAGCCTATTAGTCATTCTGTCCATAACCTTCATTGAACAAGTCTTGTTCTGGGGCTAGGGTGTCTCTTGACAGATCCATTTAGATTTTGTTCTGCATCTAGAGATAAGGGAAGAGTTATCCTACTAAAAAATGCAAATCTCACTTTTAACATAAAAGAGCCAGTCATAGTACACACTGTAAGAAAGGTTGAGTAAAGATGAAATAGCCAGTTGAGCATCAGAAATGGAACAGTAAAAAGGAAGTTAGGTGGAGTGAAATTCAGAAAGAGGTAGCTCCATAACTAGAACTCAAGGAGTTGATAAACCTGGCAAGAATCAGATTTGTCCAGTTAAATTCAAAAACAAAAATTTAGGCATACATTCAAAATCACCAGTCCCATCATTAACGACAAAAAGAAGTTGAAAAACAAGTTGGTTGAGGTTTATATTTCTAATAGATGAGGTGTAATGAAAGGGACTTCTGGCATCTGTGTACTTAGTTTTAACTTTTATATTAAAAAAAAAAACACTCTGACTCAGGTAGTTAAATTGCATTTGGGGAGTGCGTGTGTGTGTGTGTGTGCATATTTTATAAATTTTTACATTTAACAGATTTTAAAGAGCTTCACAGATACCTTAGCAATAAGTCCTCTTAGTTTGCAGACCTGTTTTTCAGGCAACAGCGTCCTTCACAGTAAATAAGGGACTGCAACAACAGTTGCGAAAGAGTAATTGGTTGGCTCTGCTTCCATTCATTCTGCAGGAAAGCCAAACTTCCTTATTTTCTCCCAAATGGTTTTGTGAAGTCCCCAGTGCCCCTCCAGAACAGTTGTCTTCACTGCCATTTTCTTCCTGACTGCCCCAGCTCTGGCTCTCTGTAGAAACCCCTCTTGTTCTGTTGAGGCTTAAAGGGCAGGCAGGCCTCTGATAGCTGCCCAAAGAACTCAGCAGTTGCTGGTGCCCACACAGGACTGCCCCAAGGCAACTGAGATCTTGTGCTGAAGCTTTTCTTCCTAAATAGTTGTGGTGATTTTCACCATCTCTTGTCATTGCCAGAATCACCGGGGCCAACTCAGGCTCTGTTGAAACCACCTGGTGTTCCAATTCTACTAAAAAAAAAATTTTTTTTAACAGCAACTCCTATGCTATGTGATATTTTATTTTTAGCAAACTTCTAATTTTAGTTATAGATTAAAAAACAAAAATAGTTGTAGATTTACAGAAAAGTTGCAACCGCAGAAAGTTATATGCCCCACACAGTTTTCCCTATTATTGTTTTTTTGTTTGTGTTTTTGTTTTTCAAGTTTATTTTGAGAGAGAGAGAGAGAGAGAGAGAGAGAGAGAGAGAGAGAGAGGAAGGGAAGGGCAGAGAGAAAGGGAGAGACAGAGAATACTTAGCAGGCTCCATGCTGTCACTGTCAGTGCAGAGCCTGATGCAGGCTGGGCTCAGTCTTACAAACCGTGATATCATGACCTGAGCTGAGATCAAGAGTCCAAGGCTTAATTGACTGAGCCACGCAGGCACTCCACAGTTTTCCCTATTATTAACATCTTACATTACTATGGAACATGTCATACTTAATGAACCAATATTAATATGTTACTATTAACTAAAGCCCCAATGTTATTCAGATTTCCTTAGTTTTTATCTAACGTCCTTTAGCTGTCCAAAGAGCCCATCCATGAAACTACATTTGTTTGTTTATTTACTTAAATTTTCTTTAAAATTTTTTTAAGTAGGCTCCACGCCCAGTGTAGGGCTTGAACTCACAACCCTGAGATCCACAGTCAGATGCTCTACCAACTAAGCCAGCCAGGCACCTTTATTTATTATTTTTTTGTGTGCATGTATTTAATCTCTACCCCCAACTTGGGGCTCAAACTCACAAACCCAAGATCAAAAGTCGCATGCTCCTCCAACTGAGTCAGCCAGGCGTCCCAAGACAATACATTACATTTAGTCATCATATCTCCTTAGGCTCCTCTTGGCTGTGACAGTTTCTCAGACTTCTGTTTTTATGACTTCAGCAATTTGAGGGACACTGGTAGGGGCATTTTGTAGAATGGCCCTCAGCTGGGATTTCTCTAATGTTTTTCTCATGATTATATTGGGGTTATGTGTTTTGGAAAGGAAAACCATTCTCATTACAGGCCATTCTCATTACATCCTATCAAGGGTACATACTGTCAACATGACATCACTGTGGATGTTAACCTTGATCCTTTAGCTGAGATAGTGTTTGTCAAGTTTCTCCACTGCAAAGTTTCTCTTTCTCATCTTCCCCCCACCACACCTTTCCATAGTATTCTCTTTGAAAGTAAGTCAATGTGCATAGTCCACACTTAACAAGCAAAGAGCTATGCTTAGACTCCTTATTCAATTATTTATGTATATAAGTATAACTTCATGGATATTCAGTTTATACTTTGAGTTATAATCCAATACTAATTTATATTCTCAACCCGTGTAAGTCATTCTTTTTCACAAAGATACTGGTCTTGGGAATTGGAATTTTAAGATCTGGGTTTGCAAGATGCAGCTCTGTCACCCATATCAACAGACGATTTTGCTGAAGGAATTAGGGTAATTTAAGTAGAGATTTTTTTGTTTCTGAAAACAGAGATTGATTTATGTGATGTGAAATACTCAATTACAAGTCACTGGTTTTCTTCTGCTCTTGTTCTCTAATTGAAATGATGCCCCAAATCTTTTTAATGACAATATATAATATTAAAATTTCTAATCAAAGTTCAAAAGACTAAGTTTTCTACATGGCTCTTGCTAATGACAGTGAATTATCAGCAGAGCAGTAAACAAAATATATTCACATTCTCAAGTGACTTTTAGTAAAGGGGAGCAATGAGAGGGTTACACTCGCAGGACTGATTTAAAAGCAACCCCTTTGGACAGCAGCGACTAGTTTTACTCTAAATTCTTCATCAGGCACCAATGCAGGAAAAAGGAAAGGTGCAAGTGTTTATTTTCATTGTTTTTTTAATGTTTATTTTTGAGAGCGGGAGTGGGGGAGGGGCAGAGAGAGAGGGGCTGAGAGGATCCCAAGCAGGCTCTGCACTGACAGCAGCAAGGCCCACGGGGGGCTCAAACTCACACACCGTGAGATCATGACCTGAACTGAAGTCGCTCAACTGACTGCACCACCCAGGCATCCCCAGTACTTATTTGTTAATGCAGAGAATGTCTCTCGGCACCCCCCCCCCCCAATTCGGAGTTGTAAAGAGAACTTTCATTAGTTATAAAAGTACAAGTTGAGGGGCGCCCGGGTGGCTCAGCCGGTTGAGCTTCCGGCTCTTGGTTCTGGCTCGGGTCACGATCTCAGGGTCCTGGATCAGGCCCCTCAACAGTCTATGCCCCGAAATGTGGAGCCTGCTTAGGCGTCTCTTGCTCGCTCGCACTCTCTCCCTCCACCCCTCTCCCCTGCTGGTGTTTGCGCTCTCGCTCTCGCTCTCTCCCTCAAATGAAAAAACAGGACAAGTTGAGAAAGGGGAGGAAAGCTGAAGAGAATCATCAAGAACACCTGCCAAGTGCCCTCTTATCACTGGAAGCTCAGGCTAATTATTCCTCTCATTTTGTTCCTCTCTCCTAAGAATGTGGACTCTTCTTGGTCAAGAGAGCCCGGTGGCGGCAAGACGGAGGTGGGACGGGGCTGAGGCATTTGCGCCTGCCTCCCACCCGCCTCTCCCCTCCGCAAACTCTGACACCTGTGGCATTAGCTCAAAACCAGACTAGGTGGGAGGTCGGAGGAATCCCTGACCTTCTCCAACAGCTCACTCACAATGGGCCGCCCCAAATAGGTGAGCTGTGGAGAGTGAGCCGCGGCGGCAAGAGCCCTGGACTCTGCCATTACCAGACTTTAAGCTAGCACTTATTGAACACTTTCTGTGTGCTCGGCTCTCTTTGCTAGTGTTTTCATGTTATTTTGTTATTTGAGAGAGAGGGGAGAGAGAGAGAGAGAGAGCAGGGGAGAGGGGCAGAGGGAGAGAAAGAATCCTAAGCAGGCTTGGGGCTTGATCACAAAACGCGGGGATCATGACCTGAGCCAAAATCAAGAGTCCAGTGCTCAACCCACTGAGCCACCCAGGCGCCCCTTCATGCTTTTCCAAACAAATTGAGGAGGTGGGCCCTATGACCCACAACCCTGTGAGGGAGCTGCGGAAAACTAAAGCTCAAGGAAACCCAGTTACGTGCCCATGTTCACACAGGTCAAACCCCGTTCCCTCGAATCCAAAGTCTACTCCCGCTAACCACCCCTGGCCTCTGCGCCCCACCTGCGTCACCTCCCGTCTTCTCAGTCGCTTCATTAATAAAAACGAGGTGGTTGGCCGAGATGATCTCTAGGAGTCATTCCAGTAGGGCGGTTTTACCGGTTTAGGAACGAGGAAGGAAAACCAAGGTCTTCCCTTCAAAGCAAGTGTCAAATCGCAGCGAACGCGCGCGTTTCCATTCCGTGCGGGTCGAAAGCGCCCTCAGCCCGGGCCTGGGGTCCTGGGGTCCCCGGTGCGGCTGCTCGCAAGGGCTCACGGACCCCCGCGCGCATGCGCGATGGTCCCGGCGCGCGGCGTCCCTTCGCACCCTGCCGGACTCGCGCCCGCTTCCAGTCCCTAAGGGAGGCCGAGGGGGCGTGGTTTCCTCCGACCCCCGCAGACCGTTGGCCCTTCAGCTAGTGCCCTAGCAGAGCTTCCCTTGCCGCCCCTCCTCTCCCCTCCTCCCCGGCTCTGGTCCCAACACCCCAGCTCCGAGTCGGGGAGGCGGGGAGGAGTCCTCTAGCGCGACGCCCGGGGGCCTCCTTCTGGCCTAGAAGTCGGCCCGCCCCAGGGGCGTGAGGAGGGGGCGGGGCTGAGGACTTGGGGACTTCGGACTCCCGCCCCTAAACTGCCTTTGCCAGAGCCAAGCGGGCAGCCTAGTCTGGCCTGGAGCGAGCCATGACCGCGCTGTGGGGCCTCTGGCCCGAGGTGCAGGACAACTGCACCTCGCTGGGGCTTATGCTGTTGCTGGTATTGTTCATGGGGCTGGCCCGCGTGGTCACCCGGCAGCAGCTGCACAGGTTCACGATGATCCACACCTTCGTCTTGGAGTTTCTGGCCACCTTCCAGCTCTGCTGCTGCACCCATGAGCTGCAACTGCTGAGCGAGCAGGAACCCGCGCACCCCACCTGGCCGCTGACGCTAGTGTACTTCTTCTCGTTGGTGCATGGCCTGACCCTGGTGGGCACCTCTAGCAACCCGTGTGGCGTGATGATGCAGATGTTGCTGGGGGGAATGTCCTCCGAGACGGGTGCCCTTAGGCTGTCGGCTCAGCTGATTGGTGCCCTGTGCAGCAGGTACTGCGTAAGCGTCCTGTGGAGCCTGGGGCTGAGCAAGTATCACCTCGACGAGAGGAGCTTCGCTTGCAGGAATCCCATTCAAGTGGACTTGCCCAAAGCGATCATCACGGAGGCCATCTGCTCCTTTATTTTCCACAGCGCTTTGCTGCACTTCCAGGAGGTCCGAACCAAGCTTCGTATCCACCTGCTGGCAGCAATCATCACCTTTTTGGTCTACACAGGTTTGTTATTCCCACAAAACACATGGCATGTCCGGAGCCTCTATGACCTGAGGCTCTAAGTTCATTACCAAGGTACATTTGAAAGCCCTACACATCTGCGATGTCAATATTGGTATCTCCATTATTCTGACCATTTTGCAGCGTGTTCTTTACCAGTAGTGCAGACATCTAGATCCTCCATTCAGGAGCCATTACTGTGCTGAAACTGAGATCTTGTGAGATATTGCCAAGGGTTCAAATATCCTACAAAGGGATTGTTTTAATGGTAGAGAAGAAAGATAACTTATCAGCTACCTCTTCCCTCATGCCAACCTGACACTCTGACTGAAAAATGATCGTGAGTTTAAAAAGCTCCTTCCAATTTAAAGCACAGGCTACATGACTGGTTAGTAGTCAGAGGGAGGAGTAGAAGTTCTGTAGTTTTTAGTTCTTTTTATTTTTTTAAATTTAAATTTAATTTATTTAGTTCTTTTTCTACAGAATTAAAGTCATTTCTTATTTCCTTAACAAGTCATCTTGAGTTATAGAAGAACTTTCAAGTGACCTATAAAGAAAGATGTGTTTTGAAATTAAAACTTGCTTGAAATTAAAGATGCTTTTTAAAAACAAATAACTTGAGAAATCTGTTGATTTCTTGCAACCGATTTGTCTACTTTGACAGATGTCAGATGCAGTGGGTAACCTGGATATCCTAAATGGGACAAGAAAATCCAAAAAACAAAATTTTAATGATGAAATGTGTCATTTTAAATGATTACAACAAAGTAGCTTCATTGAGACTATATAAAATGTTTTGGAGACAGGACTCTGATAAAAGGAAATTAGTGGTAAGAGTCTATCTTCTACCCATTGGAACTATGAATAGAAGCAAACCTAAGGATAAGGTCTCCTAAACATTTGCTTGGCTTCCCAGGATAAAAATGAAAGACTTTCCAATCCAGCTTCCCTCCTTTAGATCTAGTACTATACTTTGTGTAGACACAGATGGAAATAAAAGGTATAGAAGAGAGGGAAGCATATATGTATATTTGAGGGGTTGGTGAATAGCTGCTTATTAAAGTTTTAGGTTTTGGCTAAAGAACAAGCATGTCACATGGAGGAAGAGAATCATCTCTTGCAAAAAGTTATGTCACTGTTTAGCTCTGTACTTATATAATTAATGGTGCATCCTGAAGTTTTCCAGATAATCCCAACATAAAACTAGAGTTGAGAACCACTGCTCTCATCCAGACTTGTGCTGGCCAGTTTGGAAGCCACTAACCACATGTGGTTATTTATATTTAAATTAACTAAAATTAAATATTCAGTTCCTCAGCTACAGTAGCCACATTTCAAGTGGTCAGTGGCTAGTGGGTTAAGTATTGAGAGCACTGGAGACTGTTTGCAGGGGTAGAACCTAATAGACAACTATGAATTACCACTGTTACAGAAATTGATCTATTGTTATCTTTCTTTTCTGCCAATATAAGGGAGATAAGAATATTCATCAGGCAATATACCAAGAATACAGGAAATATATATGAGTTATCTTAGTTAATCCTTAGAAAAACTCACTGATGGATATATTATTCCCATTTTAAGTAAAGTGAGGCTCACAAAAGTGAAATGTCTTATCCAAGGTCACACAGCTAGAATGTGCTGGAATCATGGTACTGACATTAAAGGTTATACTCATTTCATCATCAGCATTCCTACACTGCATTCCTCAAAAGTAACAAAAATATGTACATACAATTGAACATTCTTCAGCCATAAAAAGGAATTAAGTTCTGATAAATACTGTGACATGAATCAACCCTGAAAACATTATGCTAAGTTGAATAAGCCAGACACAAAAGGACAAATGTTGCAGGACTGCACTTATAAAGAAATCCAGAATAGGCAAATTCTGGATAGCCAGGGAGTATAGCCAGAAAGTATAACAGAGGTCACTAGGGACTAGGGGACAGAGAGGAATAGGGACTTTCTTTAATGGGTACCGATTTCCTATTTGGGGTGATGGAAACGTTGTGGAAATAATGGTGATAGTTGAACATTGTGAATGTACTTATTGCCACTGGATATACACTTAAAATGGTTAAAATGGTATGTTTTATGCCATACGTATTTCACCATAATTAAAACAATTTAAGTTACAAAAAGATTCTGTTGGCAAATAAGTTTGGCAAACACTGGATTAAACAGATTTTCTAATATTAAGACTTTAAAGAGCCTTTACTGCTCTGTATACACTGCTGTATATTGTGGAACTCCAAAAGGAGAATATGGAAGTTTTTCAAACTTACGGAATCATTTTGTCTAGGAGTATGTAGCAGAAGAGAATACACTTTGGGTGTTGCTATACTAAGCCATTTCACTCTCCATTATTTTCTATGTATATGACATAACTTTAGACCAAAGTTGTTCCAGATGGAATGAACTGTCTTGGGACTGGTTGAGTTTCTGTTTTATCAGGCAGAAGTGAGGCTTTTGTAGGAAGGATTTAAGAAAGGATAGGGAAGGAAAGCCAGGGGAAGGGTCAGCTAAGTCAGGTCTCATTACAAGCTTGATATGTCTTTTAACTTCTAAGATACTATTGGTACTGATTTGACATAGTTGCATGCTGGGATGTTTCTTTAATCACTTATACTTTGAGAGCACTGAGAAGTCACCAATACAGGTCGCATCAAGGTAACTGGTTTTGTATTTTAAGATTACAGAACAAACCAGTCCAGCAACATGGCCCAGGCTCCTCCAACAGCCAGTGACCATGTGTCTGGTTCTCTATTTATTGATTTAGCACCCTCGACTTTTGATGTGCACATGGAGGCCATTGATGTTATTACCACTTAACATGTATTCATTGTCTTCCCAAATAAAGTAAAACAAAAATGCTATGTGATTTATTAACATATTAGAGCTATAAAACTATTAATGTAAATTTCAAGCAAATCTTCCTTAATTTAGATTTTGGGAGAATCTAGTTCAATGAACAGGATAAGACAGAGGTGCATTCATTGTGTAATTACAGTTGACCCTTAAGCAATGCAGGGGTGAGGGGCACTGACCCCCTACACAGTAAAAAATCCATGTATGACTCTGATTCCCCCCAAAATTAATAGCCTACTGTTGACTGGAAGCCTTAACCATTAACAGTTGATTAACATGTATTTTGTATGTTATATGTACTATATACTATACTGTTATAATACAGTAAGCTAGAGAAAAACATTAAGAAAATCATGAGGAAAATATGTTTACATTACTGTACTGTATTTGTCAAAAAAATCTGCATATTAGTGGACCCATGCATTTCAAACCCATGTTGTCCCAGGGTCAACTGTAATTAGACATTGAAAAAAAATCTGGTATTTTACATGTCTAAGTTGTCTTTATTACTGCACCTTTTCATTTCCTTTGTAGAATTTTTAATTATATACTTGTTTCCAGAGCTCTTCCTCCACCAGACAGAAAGCTTTATGAATACAGAAACTAAAATTTTTTTATTCATTATAACATATAACCAGGTCTTAACATTGTGTCACCTGTTACAAATAAATAGTATTTTTGGAATGAGTGAATGAATGAATTAGCAAATACTCTATTCACATTAAAAAATAATGCAGAAGAAATAATATATATCCGGTATTTTATATTTTACACCTAAGGGCTTTAAAATTGGCCTAATGCATTGTTTGAATAATTCGTAGTATTTTTAATTCATCTCATTACTACATTCAGGAGTTTTTGGTATCCTTCTAAATGATGAAGAATATAGGTAAGGTTATTTGTCAAAGGAGAAGGGAACTAAGTCCTTTACATGTGTTTGCTTTCAATACAATAACCATATGAAATAAGTGCTAAATTACAAATGAAAAACTGCTCCAAACAAAGGTCCAAAACATTTACTAATATAGTGGCTAAGGGCACAGGTTTGGAGTTGTACTATGCCCTTAGAAGAGATGCTTAATTTAGGCCTGCTTCCTCATCTTTTAAATGGAGAATAATAGCATCTATCTCTTGGGACCATTATGAGGAATATAAATAATGTGTTTTAAGTTCTTAGCATAGTACCTGGCACAAATATTCTGGTCACTGGAAAGGGCTAGCCTCCACTGTAAATTAGTTCATTGACATTCTGGCTTATATATGAGTCTTGTGATTGTAATTAGTGTCATCCTGTCATAGAGAATTTGGTTCCCTTTAGGAGTATTGAGAAACGTTAGTATCTAGAATTGACAGATTTGTAACTTGGACTTTGACACAGTCTTTAACTGTGGTAATTTCACCAAGTTCGTGCTGTCCTGTAAGACTCTGGGCAATCAGCCAGCTCTATCTTCCCATTGATACCTCTTCTTCAATATATATTTATTATGACTTCTCCCCTTCAGATGTCAATAAATAGTAACATTTTTCAAAGCCATTTTGTTAGTCCTGTGCCTGATGAATTCACATTTAATTGCACAATGCATGAATGTGTTTGTTCTTTTTGTAAAACATTGAAACACTACCGATGAGACTAAAAGTGCCTTTTGACTGCCACCATCCATGCCTGTCCCCTCTCCCTCCTTGCTTGCTCTTCCCACAAGGATAGTCCTCTGCACATGCATGTGTGTATGTCTTTCCAAACTCTTTATGTGATTTATTATACATACAGATAAGACCCTATATAAACTATTGTTTTATGTATGTTCATGTTAATGTAAAAGGTATGATGCCTTTTTGCAGTTTACTTTTTTTGGTAGTGGTCGTTTAGTGGTATCTTGGAGATCTACCAGTGTTAAGTAGTAAAGAGATTTCTCTCATTATTTCAAAATACTGAATGTAATTCCAAATTATGAAGCTTGCTTATTTAGCTACCTTCTTATGAATGGACACTCAGGTTTCCCCCAGTTCTTTGCTACTATAAACAACGTTGTGTATGTCTACTTGTAAACAAGTATCAGTAGTTCTCTACAACAGCAGTTTTCAGCAGGAAAACTCCCCAGGCAACACTCAGCAATGTCTGGACACATTTTTAAATGTTACAATGGTGGGGGAGATGGATGTGCTGGCATCTAGTGGGTGAAGACCAAGGATGCTGCTGAACATCCCACAATGCATACGACAGCCCCATGCAAAAAGAGGTATATAGTCTAAAATGTCAAAGCCAAAGCCACATGTTTTGGGCTTTTGTTGACACAGAACCTACTCCTGATAAAGAATTTCTGTATCAGTTAACTATTGCTTAAAATCATAATTTATTGTTTTTCATGATTCTGTGGATTAGATGGAAACTCCTCTGAGATCTTATAGCTGGGCAGTTGGCAGTGCTAGAAGAGCCCAGGTAGCCTCATTCGTGTCCAGCAGTTGGTGGCAACTGTCAGCTAAGGTGCCTCAGTTATACTCCATGTGGATTCTTATCCTCCAGCTGCCTAGACCAGCTTACTTACATGGTCAGGGCACTGTTCCAAGAGAGCAAAAAGTGGAAGCTGATGGATTTACTGAGACCTGTAATTCACTCAGCGTCACTCGTCATGTTCAGAATTAGCACAGCATCACTTCTGCTGCATTCTGTTTGTCAATGCAAGTTGAAAGCCAGTCCATATTCAAGAGAGGGGAATAGACTTTACCTCTTGGTAGGAGGAGCAGCTTCACCACGTCACATTCAGTAGAATTAGACATGTGAGGATTAGAAGATAAGGAGAGTGAAGTAGTTTGAATTTTAGGATGGCAGAAGACTGATAGATCGTGTTCTTGGACTTAATGGAAATAACAAAGACCTAATGGGAACACCAAAGTGAGCTAATTATGAGGGTGTGGTTTTCTATTTTACTGATCCATGTCTTAAAAAAAAAAAATCACAGGTCACTAATATTATAATAGCTTATATTACATGGTATTGTAAAGACCTGTGTAAGTCAGTATCTTTTTACCCATAATGTCTAGTATATAGGAACTCAATTTTTTTATTGAACTGAATTGACAATCCTGTTGGTGCTTGGCAGTTGCGGGTCTAACATTCCGGGATTGACGATTCAAGAATGATTCTGAAGGTCCATGACATGGTGTCATTTAGAATTGCTGAGACGTGAATATGAATCATGCTGTGAGGCTGGTGTGCTAGGAAAAACTCTTAGCCACGGAGTGAACTTAGTTCACTGGTCAATGTGTTCATCTTGACATGGCTTGTTTTCAGCCTTATCAAGAATGAAATCTCATCAGTGAAATCTTAGGAAAGGGTCACTTAGTTTCTAATTTTACTGCATTTTATAAAGGCAACATACTCTAGTGGCACATGGCAGGGTAAAATTTGTGAAGATCTTGGGATCTGTCTCTGTGGCTGAGTCAGAGGCAGATGTGTGTGCCCAAGCTTCCACACGGAAGAAGCAACAGAAATGTCATTGTCTCAGGAATATTCTTAGAGTGTGTTCTGAAAAGCTGAGCCACAGGTCTGGTACCACCAGACAGGAAGTCCAGCCTCCTCTGCTTTTTCTCACTTGCTTGTGAGGCCAGCCAGAGGTATAAACTCCTAGGCCCCATGTCAGAGAACCTGGGTGTAGAGCTGTACCATGAATCCTGAAAAGCAATCAACAGTTAGAATTTGTGCTTATCTTCCCCAGCTGTACACGACCACTCTTTTTATTTAAAAAAATTTAGTAACCACTTTATTCACATGCCATTCACAGTCCCTTCTTCAGGGTTCTCTCTGTTGACAAGTAAAAACAGAGTCAATGATAACGCTTTGGTCCATTTTACTTTTGTTTTAAACACAAAGATATACTTAAGTCCAAGAGGATTCTGGGGCATTGTATCCATTTTAAATGTATTTTCATTTTATTTTCATTATTATTCATTCATTTAAATTGGTGAATGTTAAGATGGGCAGCCAAGTCTCCCATTTCATAAACTTGTAGGAACAATAATAGAGTGGATTAACTTTCAATGTGCATTCTGTAATACACAGGAAAAGCACTGGATTAAAACTCTTATGTCCTTTTTTAATACCTGGCATATTATCATCTACAATCTATTTTTATACTCTATAATATGCACGGTGGTTCTGCAAAGGAAGATTATAGCATAAGAATACTTAAACACCTAAAACAAAGTAGTTGTATCTAGTAAGCCCTTTATTTCTAGTTACATGAAAATGTAAAATATATGGTTTGGTATCACTCTGCTTAAAATGTATTACAGGAGGAAGTCTAACAGGAGCTGTATTTAATCCAGCTTTGGCACTTTCACTACATTTGAAGTGTTTTGATGAAGCATTCCTTCGATTTTTTATAGTATATTGGCTCGCTCCTTCTTTAGGTAAGCATATTTTTATGAATATGATTAAAAGATTAGGGTATCTTAAAATACGATAGGAAGTATCACTGTAACATGTCAATTACCAAAGCCAGAGTATGTACAAAAAGAAAATGAAACAGGTAGTTAACATACCGTGTACAGTATCCTTTAGAACTTTTTATCTTCAAAGAAACAAAATTACGTAGTTAAGGGTAGTCCGTTCCATGCATGATACCACCTTAAGAAACCCTCAGATATATGGGCCAAAAAGTGAGGAGTCATTCCTTCCATTAAGAAAATAATTTTTCTGGGGCGCCTGGGTGGCTCCGTCGGTTGGGCATCCAACTTCAGCTCAGGTCATGATCTCGCCATTCGGGAGTTCCAACCCCACATCGGACTCTGTGCTGACAGCTCAGAGCCTGGAGCCTGCTTCAGATTCTGTGTCTCCCTCTCTCTCTGCCCCTCCCCCGCTCACACTCTGTCTCTGTCTCTGTCTCTCTCAAAAATAAATAAAACGTTAAAAAAAATTTTTGTTTTTTTAAATAATTTTTCAAGAGTGCCTGGCTGGTTTGGTCTGTAAAGCATGCGACTCTTGATCTTGGGATTGTGAGTTCGAGCCCCACACTGGATGTAGAGATTACTTAAAAAAAAAAAAAAACAAAAAAAAACCCGCCTTTCTTTCGTGCTAAAGGAATTTTTTTCCCAAATTTGACTCATTTTGCAGAAGAGCATCTCATGAAACAATGGATACCTGTAATAAATATAGTTTTAAAATTATCCACAAATTGTATTCCTGTTATTACTATCTGGATCAGTTATATAAAACAGATATATAAAAACAGATATGTAAGATATATAAAAAACAGATATATAAAACAGGTGTATAAGTTATCAGCATTTCTTGATTTTGTTTCATCATCTCTCTTAAGCCTGATTATAAATTGTAACTATAAATGAATGTGAGGATGCCTGGTCTTTATTATTTCATCCTTCTTTTTGTCCACAGCAGTTTTTGTTTCTTATTGCTCATTTCTGTCAAATAAAATAAAATAAAAAGAAAGAAAGAAAGAAAGAAAGAAAGTTGGGTATATCTAGATGGGAACATTGGCATAATAGGTTTGACTAGCCGTCACACCTGACTCCTCCTGTTCACCTTCCATGCTTTTATTTCACAGTTAGTACCTGTTATGCTCAGTCATGATATTTGTGGACCTAAACAACCTAAACATGAAAAATGCCAGAGAAAATCCGCATTTTAAAGTGCTAACAATGGCAGCTGTTGTTCAGTTCTGCAGATTGCTCGTGTTTTCCAGTAACTTCTTTAAAATTTTCTCTACTCTTGATTTCAAAAAATTAAAAAGGTCATTGAAGTTCATGAAGCTATAAAGGTCACTAATTGGATAGGTCTACTGATAGTTTTTGTTTGGAAATATTCTCTTAAAATGTCATATTTACAATCCACATGTATTATTAATGTTATATATTTGTTATTGTGCTCTAACTACTATGTTAACAGTAGGCCTATGACTAAAGAATTATTTCATCCATTACTTGAAAGAATACTAAAAAGTAGTGCTTTCCAAAATAATTTTTAAAAGGAACAAAAATAAAAGTAAATAAAAGGAAAAAAAAATCAGAAGTAATGACATTTTCTGTAAAATGACCATGACTTTTTTCCCTCCCTCCTTCCTTCCCTCCTTCCCTTCCTTTCTCCCTCTCTCCCTCTCTCTCTCTCTTCTTTTTTTAAGTAATCTCTATGCCCAACATGGGGCTTGAACTCACAGCCTCAAGATTGAGAGTCATACCCCACTAAGTCAGCCAGGCACCCAATGTTTTTTTTCTTTAATCAGTGTTTTCCAGCCTAAATCACTTAATAACTTCTTCTTGGAAGAATATACTAGAAAAAATCTCATGATAGACAAAAAGGAACAGTCACTTTGGACGCTTTAGAAAGTGTACAGACCAGAGAGTAATAGAGTGGGGAAAGACTACATTCTGTTCATGTTAGCATAGTCCAAACAGGAAGGTAACATTACTTATAGCCATTACCAAAACATTTTATGGAACCACTTATCCCTCCAAATATCCAAACACCCAAAGAAAAAACACTTTTATTCATTTCTTTCTTCCTATTCAAGGAATCTTTCAAAAATGGCATTGGGGGGCACCTGGGTGACTCAGTCGTTTAAGCATCTGACTCTTGATTTCGGCTCACGTCATGATCTTAGTTCATGGATTCAAGCCCCACATGGGGCTCTGCACTGACAGCACGGAGCCTGCTTGGGATTTTCGCTCCCTCTCCCTCTGCCTCTCCCTGGCGCGCGCTCTCTCTCTCTCTCTCTCTCTCAAAATAAATAAATAAACTTAAAAAAGATCTTATAAAAAGAAATTGGGATTAAACTTTTTAGCAATTCTCTCTAGCTAGCCCTAATTGGCTTGTTGAAAATATACAAAGATTCTTTGTTGGCCTATGGATCTCCTAGCTTTTTTCTAAATAGACTTAACTGAAATTTGTTACAGCTTTTTGTTTGAAGAGGTATGTTCCTATGCTTCTTTAAGAAGTTTAGGAATGAAGAGCAATACAAGAATCCTTCAATAGATGTGGATAAGTGATATATGTGAATAAATTGCAGTTTTAGAATACTGAATTCCAGCTCGCTGTTAAATTCTGTCATTCATTGGGGCGCCTGGGTGGCTCAGTCGGTTAAGCGGCTGACTTCGGCTCAGGTCATGATCTCATGGTCAGTGAGTTCAAGCCCCGCATCGGGCTCTGTGCTGACAGCTCAGAGCCTGGAGCCTGTTTCGGATTCTGTGTCTCCCTCTCTCTGACCCTCCCCCGTTCATGCTCTGTCTCTCTCTGTCTCAAAAATAAATAAACGTTAAAAAAAATAAATTAAAAAAAAATAAATTCTGTCATTCATTGAAGTTACATTCCGTTGCAAAAAATGGCACCAAATAAAATAAGGTCACAAACTATAAGAAGGATGGGAAAAATAAGAAATTGTCATTTTATGAGAGGCCTTCAAACAGCTAAGAGATGAGGCATCAAGACAAACAAAACCCTGTTAAAGCCACATTAGGCAATGCTATTGAGTGAGACGGAAGAGAGTCATCCCAAGATAGCTTTCCATTCTTGACCAAGCAGGGAGCAAACTATTCTTGGAAGCCATACTCTTTGTTTTTCTTCACAGCAGAGGTACTTATAATTCCTCTAATGGCTCCTGCCATCTTCCTAAAATTAATTTAAAATATTAGAAATGTTTGGGGTGTTGGGGCACCTGGGTGGCGCAGTCGGTTAAGCGTCCAACTTCAGCCAGGTCACGATCTCGCGGTCCGTGAGTTCAAGCCCCGCATCGGGCTCTGGGCTGATGGCTCAGAGCCTGGAGCCTGTATCCAATTCTGTGTCTCCCTCTCTCTCTGCCCTTCCCCCGTTCATGCTCTGTCTCTCTCTGTCCCAAAAATAAATAAACGTTGAAAAAAAAAAAAAAAGAAATGTTTGGGGTGCCTGGGTGGCTTAGTTGGTTAAGCGTCCAACTTTGGCTCAGGTCATGATCTCGTGGTTCATGGGTTCAAGCCCTGCATCAAGCCCTGCATGGGGCTCCCTGCTGTCAGCATGGAACCTGCTTCCATTCTCGGTCTCCCTCTCTTTCTGCCCCTCCCCTGCTTGCTTGCGTGTTCTCTTTCTCAAAATAAATACTAAAAAAAATAAATATATATATATTTATATATATTAGAAATGTGACAATAATAATGCATATAGAATTCTCTAGTTTACACATTCCATAAAATGAAAATTAGCAAATTCTATTTGCTATGAAACTGAAATTACATTTTGGAAAAAGGTTTAAATATAACAATCTAGCTTTGATTTCATAAAGAAAATGTCAAATTTTGTAGGTCAATTAACATATGGATTTTTTTTTTTTCCATTTAAAGCCTTTGGTCGCAAAACAGACTCATTTTTCAACAGTATATTAAGCTATCCATATGCTAGTTAAACCTAAGGTTTCCTGTTTTGATCAAACAGGACTAAAATAATATCAATGTGCATGTGACAAAACTCATTCTTAATCTGAGTTTAAGCTAATTCAGAGCTTTAAGCCTAAATATGTTATGATAAAAACATTAATTATTGCAGACTTCCCTTTCAAGACAGTGATGTGAGCCCTGTGACTATCTCCTCCAGCCCTATTCCCAATGGAAAATCAACCAATAGCCACCTGCTAGATTTGCCTGGTGTGACCTCAAAAATAAAGATTTACTAATACATGACTTTTTAAAACATATTTTAAATTGTAAATTTTTTTTTAACGTTTATTTATTTTTGAGACAGAGACAGAGCATGAACGGGGGAGGGGCAGAGAGAGAGGGAGACACAGAATTGGATACAGGCTCCAGGCTCTGAGCCATCAGCCCAGAGCCCGACACGGGGCTCGAACTCACAGACCGAGAGATCGTGACCTGAGCTGAAGTTGGACGCTTAACTGACTGAGCCACCCAGGCGCCCCTTAAAACATATTTTATATTTAAGGTGTAAAATTTCAGCACTTAAATTTTCTGTTTTGTGCTATTAATATTGTGACTGATGAAAAAAGGAGAAAGTCATGTTTGAGCATTCTAAATGAAAACTGAGCACTTTCAGTTGCTCTGTTCTCCCAGTACATGTCTGGGGCATGGAGGGGACACAGTGTTGCCATTTTAGAGAAGAGCAAATGGAGACTCAAGTCCAGAGTTTCTAACTCAGGAGGTCAGTAATAGAGCGAGAAGTAGAACTCCAGATCTTTCTATTTATCCTTTTATTCTCCCTACCCCACCATCCCCCCCCCCCCCCCACCAAAAGAGAGGGAAAGCAGGGGAGGGGCAGAGGGAGAGAGAGAATCCTGAGCAGGCTCCACGCTGAGCCTGACACAGGGCTCGATCCCACGATCCTGGGATCACGGCCTGAGCCAAAATGAAGAGTTGGATGCTCAACGGACTGTGCCACCCAGGCACTCCTATTTATCCTTTCAATTCATTGTTTAGATCCTTCTAGTTTTGCCGAGTACACACTGTTTTTAAGGATTCATGGTTGAAGAAAAATAATGTGAGAATGTTAGATTAAAAAATATCTACTGGTTTTGGGTGATGGGGATTAAGGAGGGTACTTGTTCAGATGAGCACTGGGTGTTATATGTAAGGAATAAATCACTAAATTCTGTTCCTGAAAACATTATTACACTATATGTTAACTAACTTGGGTTTAAATAAAATTTTTTTAAAAAGTGTTCTTGAACACACACACACACAAATAAAAAAATTTTTAAAATATCTAAATGTTTCATGTAGAATTGATGCAGCTAACTCTTTTAAACATAGCTTTCCAAATCTCTATGTATATAATCTTAAATTATAGCCACTGAGTGATTATGAACTTCCTTATAGATTGTTTTTATTTTACTCTATTTTGTCTTTCAGGTATATTGTTGATGATTTTGATGTTCAACTTTTTCCTTCCATGGCTGTATAACAACCATACTATTAATAAAAACGAATAACTATTCCAAAAGACTCAGACTAAGTTACAGGACAGTCAAGCTGGAGGTGATAAAGATTTTATCACCTCATATTCAACATCCTGGCTGCACTGGACTCATCAATGTTTAGCTTCCTCTGAGGAAGCTGCCTTGTAGTTTTCATCACTGGAACTGAAAGAAAAAATTACTGTGAAAAGGAGATATCCTGTGTTTCTCAGTTAAGACTTGTTCTTTTGAGTGTGTATTAAATGCTGCTAGAAAAGGCATTACATGAAATATAAATCTCAAGTGATAATTATTAATTTTGATGGGAAAAAAAAGCAGAGGGGGAGAAGGGAAGGGAAGTGATGGTAGGACCACAGAAAGAGTGTGTACCAAGTATCATCTGAATGAACAGGATTTTTAACCAATGTATGACCAGTCATGCTTACAGACCCAGAAAGGGTACTTTTCAGCCACTACCTCACACAGTGATACCATCAGCAGTGTCACCTATCAACAGGAAAGTTGCTTGGGGAAGTAGATTATATATCCACTCACACTCAAGGGGTTTCCTAAATATTTTAAATAATCTAAAAATAATCTAAAATATCTAAAATAAATAATCTAAAATATTTTCTCTAAACAGACAATCTCACTAGCTTTAGGCAGGTTGTTATTCTTGAAGAGAATAAACAAAGCACTCACAAAAGGCAGGAGGTAAGCTTTTCACATTCTCATTTGATCCTAACAGCTACCTTATGTAGTAGGTAGGGCATGTATTTTTAATCTCCACTTTACAGATAAGGAAACTAAGTCCAGAGGGGTTTGCTGTCCTGACTGAGGTCAAAAAGACTTCTATTTCAATACAAAAAATTTTCTCAGTCATCATTATGACTTAAAGAAAAATTGAAGATTTTGAAGCAACGTTAAAGATTTTATAATCTTTAAAACTTTATTATAATCTTTCAAATCTTTAAAATTTATTTAGGAATTAATTAGTTTTTGTTTTGTTAGGTTTAAACAGCCTGTAAGTTTTCTTCCATTAGCTTTCTTTTATTGTATGAGGTCTCCTTTTCCTTAAAAGTTCAGGCCATAAATAAGGGTAAGTGCATTTCTCTTCATAGGAAATTCCATTATCAGGGTTAGAATTGAAAGTAAAAAAATATGGGGTGAGATCAGATCTGTTTGAGTAATAATTAAGCAACTGATAAATTGCCAGGTAATGTAAGTGCTGTTTCGTGATCAGCTTGTAGATAGTCACTCTCTTTACGCCTGCAGACAGGACTGAACGGCTCAGGCTACCTGGCAAGGCAGCGAGTTTGAGGATCATGGACTTTGACTCATGAACTTAAAAATACCATAGTAGTTTCTCTTTTAAAAAGCAGAATTCATGAAACTGTTACAATGGCTAAACACAGTTTTATTTGGTCTGCACAGTATTTTAAAATAAATAAAAAGCTAGTATTTTAGTCTTGTTCACGCGAAACTCCAGTTCTGGCTTCTTGAAAAACCCAAAAGATCTGGCAATACTAGGCCTGAGTCCTATCATGGCAACACAAAATAAAGGTTGTTCCCTTTAAAATGATCCCTCTGCCACTCCCTATGTCTTCCAAACATGAAACTGTGTTTCAGTTACCGTTTCGTGAGTAGTATTAATTTGTGAAAACACCCGGCCCTCTAAACTCGTCAGAATTTGGGTGTGAGACTGTGGCCTCTCAAATAGCAGCAGTTTCCTCTACACCGCCTCTGACACTGGGTCTGGAGGTGGAAGACTCCTCTCTCCTCATTGCTGCTTCCCATCTATTTTCCTCTGCTCCCTCCATTAAAATCCTGTCATCGGGCCGTGCCATTTGCCACCTGGGTACTTCTTCATGCAGTCATCTGCCCCAGAATGCCCTCAACATCCTCCCCCTTCCCCGCCCCCTGGCCATGCCGTTCCTTTAAGGGCCTAGTTCCTGTCTCACTCTCGTCCTCTACAGCCATTCCAGTTCTAGCTCTTGGGGATTTCAATACCCACGAAGATGACCGTTCCAGTGTCCTGGCCTCTCAGTTCATTGGTTGGACTTGAAAAGCTTTTCAATGATTTTTTCCTTCTGTTTTGCCTCAGCTACAACTTTGTTCATAAACTTCAGCTTGTCTTTACCAGTAACTCACTCTTGTAGGATCTCAAACCTCTAACCCCTCCTAGCTTACTCACTCTGGCACCTCATTTGCAGTGATCCTTTGACCTCCATGGAGAGCCCGTCTCCACTAACACCACCTTTCCACATCTCTCACCCCTCTCATGTATCCCCCTTGTCCTAAAACAGCTTAAATTACACACTTGCAGAGAATCTTAACTCCCTTGTTCTTTTGTCTCATTATATTCACATGGCTTAACCACAATTTGATTAAACCCAGCTGTCTGCTTATTCCTTGCCTGCACCTGAACATGAACTAGAAAAAAAGGAAAAAAAAAAAAGATACAGCAGTAGGACAATTCTTTCAGAGGTTTGCCGTAAAGAGAAGAAAATGTGGGCGGTAGTGGAAGGGGGAAATTAGGTCAAGAAAGAATCTTTTTTTAAGATGGGAAAGATCTTGGCATGTGTATATTCTGAGGGGAATGATGCAGCAGAGAGAAAGTATTTGATGATGTAGGAGAGGAAGGGGAGATTTCCCAGATCCATAGTTCTTAATAGGTTAGTGAAGACAGAATCAAGTGCACAACTCTGTGGTTGGTCTCAGCTAGAAGCAAAGCTAGATCATGTACAGTAGCAGGAGAAAAGGTAAGCACATGCGGGCACAAGAAGAGTTAGATAGGCAGATGTGCCCTGAAGCACTCTAATCAGGGCTTCACCTCCACCATGCTTGCCAAGCCCATCAATGACTTCCATGCTGATAAAGCAAGTTCTTGTCCTTATTACTTACCGGCAGCATTTGATAAAACTGATTGTATCCTCCTGAAAATACTTCATTTCCAGAAAATCACTGCCTTCTCAATTTCTTCTGTTATTTCCTCCTCTCCCCAAACTAAATGATAGTTTCCCAGGAGTTAGTCCTCTGAGCTCTTTTCTATTTATAGTTATTCTCTTGGTAATTTCATCCAGTCTTGTAGCTTTTTTAATAAATGATTTAAAAAAATTTTTTAAGTTTATTTATCTTAGAGAGCACGTAGGCAGGGAAGGGCCAGAGTGAGAGGAGGAGAGAAAGAATCCCAAGCAGACTCCATGTTGTCAGTGAGGAGCCTGACGCAGGTCTCAAACCCACAAACCATGAGATCATGACCTGAGCCAAAATCAAGGGTTGGATGCTTAACCAACTGGGCCATCCAGGCACCGCCCCCAGTATTGTAGCTTTATAGCAACTATATCCTAATGAATGCCAAATTTCTATCGTCAGCTTGTACAACTTTCCCGACTCCAGACTCCTATCCATCCATATATTTGGTATCTCTACTTAGTTGTCTGATAATTCAAGTTGATACATGCAGCTTTAGCTAATTCAAACTGCACGGAGCACCTGGGTGACTCAGCCTGTGCTGTTAGCACAGAGCCTGCTTGGGATTCTCTCTCCCTCTCTGTCTACCCTGCTTGTGCTCTGTTTCTATCAAAATAAATAAATATTTAAAAAAACCAAACTGCATAGCATATCCATTCTTTTATTTTTATGTTTATTTATTTTGAGAGAGAGAGAGTACACACACACACAAGTGGAGGAGGGGCAGTGAGAAAGGGAGAGAATCCCAAGCAGGCTCCGCACTGTCAGCACAGAGCCCTATGTGGGGCTCGAACTCACAAACTGTGAGATCATGACCTGAGCCGAGATCAAGAGTCAGACACTTAACTAACTGAGCCACCCAGGCGCCTCTCCATTCTATTTTTAAAAACATTTTTTTAAGGGGTGCCTGGGTGGCTCAGTCGGTTGAGCGTCCAACTTTGGCTCAGGTCACTATCTCACAGCTTGTGAGTTCGAGCCCCGCATTGGGCTCTGGGCCGATAGCTCAGAGCCTGGAGCCTGCTTCTGCTTCTGTGTCTCCCTCTCTCTCTGCCCCTAACCCACTCGCATTGTCTCTGTCTCTCTCAAAAATAAACATTAAAAAAATAAAATAAAATAAAAACAATTTTTAAGTTTATTTTGAGAGAGACAGAGTGCAAGTGGGGTAAGGACAGAGAGAGAAGGGGAGAGAGAATCCCAACAGGCTCCACACCATCAGCACACAGCCTGAAGTGGGGCTCGAATTCATGAATCTGAGCCAAAATCAAGAATCGGACTCTCAACCAGCTGGGCCACCCAGACATCCCTAAAGCAATGCTTCTTGTACATGTCCCTCTACATAATGTTTCTCTAGGGTATGTAGGCTTTCCTACTTTGCATTATGGCCTACTAGCACAGTTTAGTACAAGCCTCCATTTACTGACTTTTGTCCAGATTACTCCAATAACTTCCTGTTGTTTTTTTAAACATTTTAATTTTTGAAGAAATCTCTACACTCAACGTGAGGCTCAAACCTAAACTCTGAGATCAAGCGTTGCACGCTCTACTGACTAAGCCAGCCAGGTGCCCCAATAACTTCCTATTTCTAATGCTTGAGTGATCCTATTAATCAAATCATGCCACCGCTTCCTATTTTAGACCTAAAGACAAGTCTTCCTCTAACTCACAAAATTACAGGTAACTTGGGGTGCAAAATATTAATGTTTTAGGAAAAATTACATATGAAGTAAGTTTGACTACTGACATCACTGCCCTATTTAGCAACTTTCTGTGAACTAGTTATTTAAAACTACACTGTAGCAGAGCTGTACTAAATGAATGCTAGAGCTAGAACAACGTATACCATCCTACATAATGAATCATTTTCCTTGTAAAAGCATACAGGATTCCACAACTTCTGACTTTTAAAAGACATAGTAAACAAAATGAAAAGACATCACAGACTAGGAGATTAATATCTAGAATATATAAAGAACAGATCAGTAAGGAAAAAAAAACTTAAAAATTGGGCAAAAAATATGAAAAGTCCAATGTACACAATAGGAAGGTGTTCAGTCTCACTAGTAATCAGGAACATGGAAACTACAATCACGATGAAACCTTACTTTCAAATTCGTGAGACTGGCAGAAAATTAAGTCTGGATATATTAAAAGCTGGTGAGGATATAACCAATAAATTTTATTCCCTAACATGGCAGTGTAAATTTCCCCAACTGTTTTGGAGAACAGGTTAGCAACATCTAGGAAAGTTAAGAACTGTGTTTTTAATGAAATTTCCATTTCTGGGATTAGTAGAAATCAATGTTTGTGGGTCTGGTGGGAAATGTATTATTGTAGGCATAACAGGAAGTCGGAAAGGTACCGCAATAGAGAAATGCACACGTGTGCATGAGGCATGCGCGAGGATTTCTGCTGCAGCACTGCTTTCATAATGAGTAACTGGAACCTTAAATGCCCATCAAGAAAATGGATTAACTGTGCTATAGAGCTGCCTGTATCAACTTGGATAAAATTTTTATGTGCTAAGTAGGAAAAGCAGCACAAGGATTCAAATAATGAACGTTTAAAAACATACAACCCAATACCACACATGTTTAGATGCTACATACATGTGGAGCAAAAATGCAAACACATACATAGTTATGACAAATGCCAAATTTGGAACAGTGGTTACTTCTGAAGGGGAGGAAGGGGGATCAGGGGAATACAGAAATCTTCAACTGTGCTTGTATAATTTTATTTCTTAGCTGCATGTGAATATTTGGTATGTTACATTAACCTTTTACTATATCAAACATATTTCAGAACACAGGTTATTTATAAAATAGGTAGTGATAACCAACTTTTCCTTTACCTGCTTTAACTGCAGAGTTGTTCATTTACACAATGAATGATAATTATAAATTTTTAATTCTTTGAAACTTTAAACTGATTTATATATAGCCAGCTTGCTATTCCTCAGGTAAACAAAAACAAACAAACAAACAAACAAAAATGACCATGGGGGATGTGTTAGTTTTCTAGTATGACCATAACAAAGTTCCACAAACTGAATGGCTTAGAACAGAAATTTTTGTCTCACAGTTTTGGAAGCCAGAAGTCCAAGATTAATGTGTCACTAGGGCCATGCTCCCTCTAAATGCACTAGGGAAGGATCTGTTCCAGGCCTTTCTCCTAGTTTCTGGTAGCCTAAGGTGCTCCTTGGCTTGTAGATGCATCACTATAATCCTCTATCTTCACATGGCCTCCCCCTGCCCATGTCTGTCTGTGTCCAAATTCTCCCTTCTGATAAGGACACCAGCTATATAAGATTAGGGCCCATCCTAATGATTTCACTTTAACTCCACTTACCTGTGTAAAGACTTAACTCCAAATAAGGTCACATTCTAACATACTGGGTGGGGGTTAGGACTCCAACATGTTTTGGGGGAGACGCAATTCCACCTAGAAATGGTTAAAGACCTGAGTCCCCCTCCTATCCCGGTCCCCCACTTCTCTTTCAGGGATATTTTGTGTACACCTAAGCATGCGATGATGTATCTCCACTGTAACCTCCAGCCCTTTTTCTCTTATAGAAGTATCTTCATTTTTTTCATTTAATGTATCTTTGAGTTTATTTAGTATTGGTATATAAAGATCTACCTAATTCTTTTTGAGGAGTACAGTTTTCCATTATACAGATGTACTGTAAGTAACTGACCCAGGCCTAATTATGGACAATGAGGTTGTCCTTGGTCTTTTGCTTTCACAAATAAAGTTGCAATGGGGGTGCCTGGTGTCTCAGTTGATTAAGCATCCGACCGTTGGTTTTGGCTCAGGTCATGATGTCACGGTTTCATGAGTTCAAGCCCCACATTGGGCTCTGTGCTGACAGGGTGGAGCCTGCTTAAGGACTTTCTCTCTCTCTCTCTCCCTCTCTCTCTCTCTCTCTCTCTCTCCCTGCCCCTCCCCACTCCCGCTATCTCTCTCTTAAAATAAACTTTAAAAAATTAAAAAAATAAGTAGAGTTGCAATTATTATCTTTACATATATGACTTTTCCTAATGTGCAAATTTATAGAATAAATTCCTTTAAATGGAGTTTCTGGGTCAAACAATATTTCCATTTTTAATTTTGACAAATAGTGTGACCATCAGTTTTTATAAAAAATCTTTTATTATGTACAGTCTCAATTTATTTTTGTTTTTTGTTTTGAAGATTTACGGTTGCAGCAGGCAGCTATAAGTTTCTTGCAAGCAAGCATCTGAGTATCCTTTCTATTTGGGGTAATCCACCACTGTGAGTACCTGCGTAAAGGAAGTGCCCTCCCACTGCAGAGGCTGAAGGGGCCAGATACTCCTGTTTTCTGTCCCTGGCAACACACAGTTCCTGCCCATCAGGACTCTGTGGTGACTCAAAAGGCACAGGATCAATTAAAAAATCAGTCTAAAAGCAACAGAAGAATCATAGCGTCTTATATAGGCCACTCCTAGTTGCTAATCTTTTTATGAGCCTGGTTTATTTCCGTTTTCCTGTCCATCTTGTGAGCTACCAGATAGTGTTCCAAAAGACTTTTTTCTGCTTAAATTAGCCAGAATTGGATCTACTTACAACTAGAATTAATGCTAATAATTTTTAGTCGCACTTTTATGAACATAAATTGCTACACTATCCTACTGGCACTATATACCATGAAGGCTTGGTCTGCTGTATTTTTGGGTAAACCTGTATTTGCTTTTCTTCATAATTCTGTCAGCTATTTACTGCTGCTACTGATATGCCTGATGCAACCACGCCTTTTTTCCTTTTCTATCCTGTTGCATGCCTAGAAACTAGATGCTCAAGTACATTGGACCTGTTTGCAGAGCAGGGATAGAGACTTGCACTGAAGGCCAAGAGGTCCTACGAGGAAAATGAATAAATTTCATCACATCTATTTTAATTGCTCAGAGGATGTTTCAATTTCAGACTTCTCGGATATATCCTAAGAGGTGAGTTAACACTGCATCTGCTATTTCTTCTTTCTGTTATGAAAAGAATGAATTACTACTATTGTGTAATACTTAACATTTTCTGAGCCATTTTCTAGGTACTTTTGTTCTAAGTATATTAGTGATTCATATAATCTTCAAAATAATAATTTTAAAAAGTCTTAAAAATTAGCCTCCATACACTTTCATTTAGCTTTCTTCTCCCTGGTTATATATCTCTATTTTTATCTTCTTTTTTTAAGATTTTATTTTCAAGTAATCTCTACACCCAACGTGCAGCTCCAACTCACAACCCTGAGGACGAGAGTCACATGCTCTACCTAATGAGCCAGGCAGGTGCCCCTATTTTCTTTATCTTCCTAGAATTATATTATTAACAAAAATTCTGACTAGGTTCACTGTTCTCCCAAAAGTTTTGGGACTGACTTCTCATCTGCAATTATGACATTCCCCCCCACCATTACATATTGGTTTTACTTATGTATATATGAGCAGAGTGAGATCTAGTGAAAATGTTTCAGTTTCAGCTCCTTTGTCAAGGAATAGTAATAATTCTATTGGAATCCTCATAAGAGATCTGCTTAGAATTACTATGTATTAGCCAAAGAGGATGGGTGCCAGGTATAGATTCATCCATTCTAGAAACACTTTTAAAACAGGAGATGCATGAGAATTAGCTATATATATAGTAATAAGGATACTATCTAAAACCATGCAGATAAATAAAAATTCTATCTAAAAAATCTAGTATCCCTCTGAACAATGAGTAATTGTTCTTTTTTTTTTTTTTATTTTAATATTTTTATGAGAGAGTGTGAGTGGGGGAGAGGCAGAGAGAGAAGGAGACAGAATCCAAAGCAGGCTCCAGGCTTTGAGCTGTCAAGACAGAGCCCGACCTGAGGCTCGAATCCACAAACTGCAGGATCACAACCTGAGCCGAAATCGGACACTTAACCGACTAAGCCACCCAGATGCCCGAAGTAATTGTTCTTCTTAAAGTATACCCTGTCTTCTTCTAAAAGTAAAGGGCTATATAACCATGATCATCTGTGCATAATCCCTCATCTTCACCAATACTGACAGAGATCCTAACAAGACCTCAAAATACATAATGTACAAAGATTAATAAGCTTATTTGGAGGTGCCTGGGTGGTTTAATCAGTTGAGAATCTGACTTTGGCTCAGGTCATGATCTCATGGTTCATGAGTTCAAGCCCTGCATCAGGCTGTCTGCTGTCAGCACAGAGCCTGCTTCAGATCCTCTCTCCCCCCTCTCTCTGCCCGTCCCCTGCTCACTCACATGCTCACTCTCAAAAATAAACTTTAAAAACATAATAAGCTTATATGAAAAGTATCAATATCTGACAAACTGATCTGTGGGAGGAGAAAACCCATTTTAATGAATACATTTTTTATTTTTTTTTAAGGTTTTTTAAAATTAATCTCTACACCCAGCACGGGTTCAAACTTACAACCCCAAGATCAAGAGTTACATACTACTAACTGAGTCAGCCAGGCACCCCTATGAATACATTTTTTAAACGACAAAATTTAGAACAGATGACTATAAACACTAGCTTTAATGGATATTTTGGATGATTCACATTACAGGGGAAAATGTCCATGGCTTTTCTTTAAATTTCCTCTACATCAAGAAATAGGAAGCAAACAATCCCAGTAACACTGAAATTAAGTTCAAACAGAATCAAGAAATGTTGGTTTACTGATCATTATGAATTTCATTTTTAAGAAGTCTGACCTGATCTTTTTTTTTTCACCTTCTATTTTCTCAAAGCTATGGGAGCAACTGAAAAATATTACAGAATGTTATTACAGCTGAATCTTTGAAAGTCACTTAATCTAATCCCCTCATTTTACAGATGAGGAAATAGGTCCAGAGAGGTTTCAATACCTTGTCTGCCAAGCCAGAACTAGATGCTTGGTCTTCTACATCTAAGATGACTGCATTATGCTGACCACAGCAGTGCCTATAGGAAACAGTGCACAGAATCTCCTTGACATTTTGATATATTTATTATCAGAGCACTTTGTTGCTTCACTGAAAGTCACGAGTATAAGTTTGTAAGTATGACTTCAAAAAAGGACTCAAATAGAATTTCTAAGATTAGACCATGAGAATACCCCGTTTACTGAAGAAGACATAAATGTCTAGGATAGAATTATGAGTGCTGCTGAGATTGCCAGCAGAGAAATCTGGGAACTTCCTGTGCTGTCCACTGAAATTTTAACATTTAAAATCCTGCAGTGAAGAGAGAACTTGCTTCCTTTCAACTGCTGGCAGATGGGAAGGTTCTACAGTGTTATGGAGCACAGGCTTCAAAAACACAGTTCACATGGCACCTGGGTGGCTCAGTCAGTTAAGCATCCAACTCCTGATTTTGGACCAGGTCATGGTCATGGGATCAAGCCCCACAGTGGGCTCTGCACTAAGCATGGAGCCTGCTTAAGATTTTCCCTCTCTCTCTCTCTCTCTCTCCCTCTGCCCCTCTCTTCCACTCATGCTCTCTCTCTCTAAAATTAAACAAAAAAATCTCAGCTCACTATCTATGACTTTACCTATTTTACCTCTGTAGCTTCCTCATCTCTAAAGTGGGATAACAGGGGCACCTGGGTGGCTCAGTCGGTTGAGCATCCGACTTCAGCTCAGGTCATGATCTCACGGTCCCTGAGCTCAAGATGAGCGTTGGGCTCTGTGCTGACAGTTCAGAGCCTGGAGCTTGCTTTGGATTCTGTGTCTCCCTCTCTCTCTGCCCCTCCCCCACTCGTGCTCTGTTTCTACCAAAAAATGAATCAACGCTGAAAAAAAAAAAATTTAAAGTGGGATAATAAGGGGCGCCTGGGTGGCTCAGTCGGTTAAGCGTCCGACTTGAACCATGATCTCACGGTTCATGAGTTCGAGCCCCACATCAGGCTCTGTGCTGACAGCTCAGAGCCTGGAACCTGCTTTGGATTCTGTGTCTCCTTCTATCTCTGTCCCTCCCCCACTTGTGCTCTGTCTCTGTCTCTCAAAAATAAATGAATGTAAAAAAAAAAAAATTTTTTAAGTGGGATAATAAAAGCACCTGTACCTCATAAGGTAGTTAAGAAAATTATATGCATAATTATATGTATAACGTATATAAAGACAGGGCTGATACAGAGAATGCCTTAGTCAAGTTCAGTTTCCATTTCCACATGGCCTTTTACTTGCCTACTGTAGCAAATTCAGTATTTCTGAGAGTCTGCTGAGAAAAAAGAAAATCAGCTTTTTCCAATCTACCATGCAGGATGATAGAAACCAAGTGAAACTGCTAACAAGAACACTGGGCTTTGTGGTCACAAACTAAAGTTTAGTCCCTAATTAGCCAAGTGATCCTGAATAGCTTTTCTATTTTAAAAGTGCTATAATGGTATAAAAAGTCCAAGTATACATCTGTAATTATAAATCAGCCTCACAAATAAATACCCTGGTGTCTGAAAACTAAAAATTAAGTCAGTAAATATAAGAAATTACCTGATCCAAGTGCAAGAAGCAGAAATCCCTTGAAATGCATTCAATCTTTGCCCTATTAAATATTTGCCAGAAACTCTAACTGTACATTTTCTTACTCATTTCATGTTTATATTCTCAACAAAAGTCAAACAAAAATAAGAACTGTTAAGACTCTTGTTTTTTACCAGTTTTAATTAAAAAAATTTTTTTCTCACTAATGGTTTTAGTCAAGAATGAGAGCACAATAATATAGAAAACCTAGATTTATTTGTTTGTTTATTTGTTAAAGACAAAACAATTATCCTCTGAAGTACTCTGAGGACTTCATCCCAATTTCATTTGGTTAGGGAAACCGACCTAAGAGGTTACAAATTAGAGGATATAACCTAAGAGGTTATAACAAAAGAGACTGGTGAAACATGGTGAAAGGAGTAAAAGCTAGTCAGAAGCATTTGTTAGTGGCAGTAGATGTGGCTAGAATGTTTCCCAAGAGGCTCCCTAAAGATGCCTGAATGAACTGATCTAGGCCCCAAATTAGTCAAAAGACCCTTACCCTGGGGGAGAACAAGCAGAGGCCAGGACGTGAGATCCCTTTGTCTTTGTTTTTAAAGGGTAAGGGGATCCTTAGGCTCTAAAAGGATGTATCTTAGTCTCAGCCTCCCTCCTTCCCATCCAGTCCACCTTCGTAGGCCTCCCAGGTGACAGAGACGCATATAATGAAGGCAGGAACTATAGGCCTATTCAGAGGGTACTTGCACAAAGAAAGTTTTAGCATAGATGATAAACTAAAAATACCCTCTTGGTTAAGTTAATTCACCTTTGTTAATAAAGGTCATAGTCTCTTCTGCTGGTGACAACTTTTTGTCTCAGTATAGTCTGTCTCAAAAAAGAACTGGTTCAGGTAAGTTTTGGAGAAGAAAAAGACTTTCATCAACACCCACTCCACAGTAGAAGAGGCACCAAGTTCTTTCCTACAGTTATGAGCAGAATCTGAAAAACAAAAGATTTATAGTGTTTATAATAGTAATAGTAGCTGTAATTTATTGACTGACTAGTCAAGAGTGCCAGAGAATTTAGATATATTATATCTTAGTCTTTGCAACAATCCTGCCAGGTAGTTTATCAACCCCATTTTCAGATGAGGTAACTGAGGATTAGAGAAATTATATGCCTTTATCCAAAGGCACAGAGGCCGGCATGTGGTAGAGCTGTGATTCTACCCTGTCCCCTTCATTCCATCTCAGGCATTGAGAGGTCCTTGTTCCATTATCTTGACAATTTTAATGGTTGCATAAACACTCTAATTATTCCTTCTCCACTCCTTAATTTCAAATGATTAAAAATTTACAGACATTGTTTGGAATTCAGGTCAATTATCCAGATGAAGAACTTGTATAAACTTTATGAATAGACTATCTCTCCACTCCAGCTGTAGCATAAAATGAATAGAAAACAAATCATCAGCTCATTAGAAAGTTTGTGGCTATTTTATGGTTATTTCACCATAAAATTACATTACAAAGAATCCTAAGAATTCTCATCAGTGAATTGCAGTAACATCTCATTTGTGTAACCATGAGTGACATAACAAACGAGTTTCTCATAATCCTTATTAATAGAGTGGTTGGTACTCTCTGAGTAGTCTATTTTTTAAGAAGAAAGATGTGAAAGCCAGAAGATCAAAAACTGTTTTCCAGTTTCAATAAAAGTAACTATGTAAGCATTACTGAACTGAAAAAGTCAACATACTATAAAAAACATGACAAGTACAAAAGTGAGAAGGAAAGGAGACTTAAGTTGGCACCAAAAGATTTCCCATACAGTATAACAGTGAAGTACTGATATCTGGAATTGTGAGATCTGAAAATTAAAGTTAACAGAGCTGCAGCAATATGAACACATAATTTTAGCTAACTGCCAAGGAGACAATGCTGGTTTTAGACTATATAGCTACTAATGACAGAAATAAATGCTGTGGAAATAAAAGTTAAGTATTTAAAGGAAGAGGTATAAATCACAGAACTCCTAAGACATTATCTTCTGATAGTTCCACTGGCAGCATCTGAGAGGAAAGCAGAGATTCATTACCATTTTTCATGGGTTAGTATAAGAAGATATGTCCACAGTGGCAATAATTTGGAAGGTAATTGGAACTTGGAAAAAGGAGGGTTCTCACAACCCAAATGGATGACTCACAGTAGTATAAGAGTCAAACCAAAATATATAAATCTTGCCACATTATTACTATATACTTTAAGAAAATAAAGGACCTGGGCAAAGTAACATCTCAAAGACTGGAAGACAGACAGCATTCAAGAAAATGCCATCAGGTCAGAACTAGAAGGACACTGTAGAGGGAGAAAAGAGACAACAATTTTAACAATGTAAAAATCTTAAAGCTTAAAGGAAGGCTTACTAGGATTACTAGTCTTAGAGCTCTATATGGTATGAACTAACTATATATGGCCTTCAGCTACTATCCAATACACAGTTGAGATACTCAAGCTGGCAAAGAACAATGTATTTCTCAGAGTAACATGCAGCAAAGTCATGGACAAACTTTATGCAAAGCTCTCGAGAACATGTCAGGGAAAATTGGCTGTGAGCTCTTATGTCAGTCAGGAAAAGCAGGTATGGGGGCACCTGATGGCTCAGTCAGTTGAGCGTTTGACTCTTGATTTCAGCTCAGGTCACGATCCCAGGCTCGTGGGATTGAGCCTTGCATCAGGCTCTGCATTGAGCATGGAGCCTGCTTAGGATTCTCTCTCTCCCTCTGCCCTTCTCCCTTGTGCTCTCTCTCTCACTCTCTCTCTCACGTACACTTTTAAAAAGAAAAGAAAAGAAAAGCAGGTATGTGGCAACTTGGGAAATGACTGCTTCTGGACAACTGTACATGGACTTAACAGTTTGGCAAATCAGTCCTGAACACTAAGGTACCCAGGACCTTGGTCCTCCATTATTTTCAGAAGGACAGAGGCCAATACAAGATTATGATTAAAAGCTTAAATGCAGTTTGGAATTACTTCTACTTCTGCCCTAAACTGAATAGCAGTGAGTTGCAGCAAATCTCTGCTTTGTTTTTTCTGATGAATGTGTTACGGTTTCAAACACCACAAGTGGGAAAAGATGACACACCGGGACATGATCTTACTCTGCTGCTCCCACCTGAACCAACCAGGGAGCTCTTGATTTCTGAATAACGGGCTAATGGCCTCCTCCTGAGTTCACTGAAGATGAGTGATTATTCTTCCATGCCTCAATGCCTAGCACTACCCAATGTCTAGCACAATGCATATACTTAATATGGGATAAGTGCTCAGTAAATGTTAACCTGAATATCACTGTTTGCAGACCTTGATTTCTTAGGGGAAAAAACCACTTAAGTCTCAATAATTTCAGAAATGGGTAACATTCTTCCAAACTGCTAATTTTATAGAGTTCTCCCGAATCAGGAAAATAAAAACTAATTATTTCACAAGATTCAGTGACAAGGGAAAAAATAAACTACTTACCCCACAGCAGCATAAATCATTTTCAGTGATCAACATCTGCATCCTCAAACTGTCCAGCAACTGTTGGTGTAGTATCTACCTCCATCCCATCTGAAGGAAAAAATCAACTGCTGAGCAACAGTCCACTGAGCTCTTCAGACAGGTAAAGGTTCAACCTACACATCACCGGAAGGAAGTTAGTGCCCTCTGTTGGTAACAACTATTTCTTTCTCTTCTGAAAAAGTAACCAGGAACAAACCAAGAAAGAAAAATGCCACCTGTACATTTAACATTTACTTTGTAAATTTTCAACATCAACACTAAAAGAACACTAGGTAAGAACTTTTGAATATGGTAAGCACCAACTGTTCACTCTTCACAGAACTGTGCTGGCTATTTACTGTGTAACTTATTACTATTAAAGGTATAAAAGTCCTATCCTTACAAAGCTTATGACATAATTTTGAGAAAAGACAACATAAGTAGAGTGAGATTCTCATTTCATAGGGAAAAAAGAGTGTCGGGGAGAGGGGAAAACCGGGAAAAAGTCCCTCTGGAAAGAGTTGTTTATAGCTGCTTTCTCTACTTCCTCACCTCCCATTCACCCTTAAGTCTTTAGCCCACAAAAAACTGGCTTCTGCCTGAGTCCCCTGGCATCTGGACATGAAGCTAGGCATACAAATGCAATATGTATCTAAAATTAACTCATCATTGGGGCGCCTGGGTGGCTTAGTTGGTTGAGCGACGGACTTCCACTGAGGTCATGATCTCATAGTTTGTGAGTTTGAGCCCCGCGTCAGGCTCTGTGCTGACAGCTGGGAGCCTGGAGCCGCTTTGAATTCTGTGTCTCCCGCTCTCTCTGCCCCTCCCCTGTCATGCTGTGTGTGTGTGTGTGTGTGTCTCAATAATAAATAAACATTGAAAAACAATTTTTTAAAATTAAATTAAATTAACTCATCATCTTTCCACATAGGTTTCTCGGAGCACCTGGGTGGCTCAGTCGGTTAAGCAAATGACTTGGTTTCGGCTCAGGTCATGTTCTTATGGTTCATAGCCCTGTGGTGGGCTCTGGGATTGTCTCTCTCTCTACCCCTCTCTCTGCCCCTCCTGTTCACGCTGTCTCTGTCTCTCTCAAAATAAAGAAACAAACTTAAAATTAAAACGTTTCTGTTGGGGCGCTGGCTGGCTCAGTTGGTAGAGCATGTGACTCTTAATCTCAGGGTCTTGGGGTCGTGAGTTCAAGCCCCACACTGGGTGTGGAGTCTACTTAAAATAATTAAAAAAAAAAAAAAAAAAAAGAAATGTTTTTCTTTCCGAATAGTCTTACTAAAGGATACCTCTCACCTGTGTAATCCAGAAACTCCTACCACATCTCTAACTTCTATTGTTTCTCTCTCTTAAACATCTCTCAAACCTGTTAAGTCTTGTGACATTCACTGCTACTACCAAATGCAGGCCACGATCTCTCATCTAATTTAAATCATAAACTACTTAACAGAGTTTCTCTTCTATCTTCCAGTATTTCCCTCTGCAATTAATTTTCCCTATCAGAGCCAGGATCACCTTCTGAAACAATCAAAATAAAATTCTTCACATTCTCACTGATCTAAGCATAATACTGAAATTCTTTAACACAGCTTTCAAGTTCCTTTAAGATATAGCCCAGTTCACTAATCTACCTTTACCTGTTCCTGTAACAACTCCCCTTCACACTCAGAGTTCCAGACATAAATGAACCACTTTCAGTCCCCCAGAGATGAATAATCTCTTGAACTTTTGCACATGGCTGATCCTGTTACCCACCTCTCCCCTCTACCTGTATGCAATTCCCCTTCACTCAAGTCACTTTTACTCCTCTTTCAGATCTTGGCTTGGATGCCACTTACTCCATGAAGCTTGAATCCAGAATCTCTCTCTAACCAGGCTGGGTGAAGAGTTCAAACTCTGATTCCACAGCTTCTCAAGCTTCCCCTATAACTCAATGCTATATCACAACGTACTATAACCGCCTAATTAGTTCATTTATTTTTCTCTACAGAAGAATGCCACTGATAGGAAGACAGTAATCTCATCTCTTTTGAGCACCGCTGTATTCTCTGTACCCGGCATAGCAGTTCAATAAACACTTCTTACATAAATGAGTACATGAAGCACTGAAATGCCACAAGTAGATAGGGTATATTTAAATGGAAAGGATTGAAATTTACTAAGACAGCAAATTTCAGGTGTTCTCACCACAAAAAAAGGGTAACTATATGAGGAGATACATACGTTAATCAGCTTAACTGTAGGAATTATTTCACTATATATATCAAAACATCTATGGGGCGGTTAGATGGTTCAGTCAGTTATGTGTTCAACTTCGGCTCGGGTCATGACCTCATGGTTCATGGGTTCAAGCCCTACACTGGACTCCGCACTCGCAGCATGGAGCCTGCTTGGGATTCTCTCTTTCTGCCATTTCCCTACACACTCTCTCTCAAAAATAAATAAACTTAAAAAATTTTTTTAAATAAAAATAAAATAAAAACATCCTGTGGCATATCTGAAATATATACAGTTATTATTTAAAATTTTTTTAAAACAAATCAAATTTAAAAAAAGAAGTGCATAGGTCAAACTAAATAAATAAATAAATGGCAAAAAGAGTGACATGGCTACTTAGGACTTTAAAACATGGGGAATTGTACAAGCTAAAGAAGTTTTATATATAGGCAACTCTCAATACGATAATAAGGCTTAGGAACAAAGGCCAAAATCTCATTTTAGCAAAAAGTGTTTGTGATCTTAAAATCATTTGCTATAAAGCATTAAATAAGGAATTTTACAATTAAAAAAACCCCTTCAGTGACGAAAGCCTTTTCAATGTCTAAGGACACCCTCCCATCAATCACCGTAATAAAAAAAAAAAAGTAACATCTTGGGGTGCCTGGGTGGCTTAGTCGGTTAAGTGTCCAACTCTTAATCTCAGCTCAGGTCTTGATCTCAGGGTTGTGACTTAAAGCCCCACAGTGGGCTCCATGCTGGGCATGAAGCCTACTTTAAGAGAAAAAAAGGTAAGATCTTGAATTCTTTCAGCTAAGAGTTTGGTAGAGCACTAGAAATCACCTGAACCATCTCACCCTACAGCCTATGTTAGAGGCTCACCAACTAGGATTTAAAATGGAGAGAATACACAAGGAGTAACAGTGTGACCCAAAGCCTAAACTTTTCCAAATTAAAATATCCCAGACTTTAGGACCCCCAGGTCAACATGCTATGTGCATGAGGATATTGATCACAACATTATGACAGAAACTTACATGTACCACTGAAAGAATAATTATGCTCTCTTTAAGAATGTTCTGCATCACTAAAAATTAGAAGTGGTAAGACTCTATAGCAACACAAAATACCAGTATATATTAAATACAAGTAAGATGCAAGAAATGCTTATAACAGGGCCTGGTATATTCTTTTTGCATATTAGCTCATTTAATCCTCTTACCACCTATTAGCTATTTGACCTCAAGCAAGTTATATGATCTTTTTGCGCTTCAGTTTCTTCACCTGTAAAATAGGGATCACAATGGCATTCTTGGAAGGATTAAATGAGTACATATGTGTAATGTGCTCAAATCAGGGTCTGGTACATAAGAGCAGTACCTGAATGTTACTGGAGGTATTTGGGGCAAAAGCAAAGTTGAGGTGACCACAGAGTGTTCTCAAGATTAACATGGCACAGTGAGCTGGAGGCAAGGATGATCGAGGCAAAAGATCTACTACTATAAATCCAGCGTGAGAAGACAAGGGCCTAGGATTGAAGGGTAACAGTAATAGCAAGGAACTATGAAAGTCATTTATTTTATTGTTTATTTATTTGTGAGAGAGAGAGAGAGAGAGAGAGAGAGAGAGAGCGAGCGTGGAGGAAGGGCAGAGAGAGAGGGAAATCCGAAGTGGGCTCCAGGCTCTGAGCTGTCAGCACAGCACCCCACGTGGGGCTCGAACTCACAAACCGTGAGATCATGACTGAGCTGAAGTCAGACGCTTAACCCACTGAGCTACCCGGGCGCCCCATTTTTGTTTTTTTTTGTTTTTTAATGTTTATTTATTGAAAGTCATTTAAATGAAAAATCCATGGACCTCAGTACTGCACTAGAGCAAGGAATAAGAAGTAAAGGCTGCACCAAAAGAATACTTCAATATTCTGACTGAAACAGGCAATCAGAAAAGCAAACCAGTCTAACAGGGGAAATATTTACAAAGAAGCTTACAAAGTAGAGACAACTGAAACAAATTTGAAAGCCTCTTGATTAAGGTCCAGAAATTTGTCACAAAACAAGAACCCAAGTGTACTGAATGCTGCCTAGCCCTTTAAATCAAGTGAACATCCTAGTTTTGCATATAATCACATAGGAATTCATTTTAAAAATAAAAATAGCAGCACTGATATGTACACACACATATATATACACACAAGCAAACAAAAAAAGACTGGAATGATATGCAACAGAAAAATTAATGTCTTTCAATTATAATTACACTTGATTTTTCATTTCTTCTTTGCCTGTGAAAAACATTTAAAAATGTTTTGACTGTGAACAGACTATTTTTGTAGTTGGGGGAAAAAACTAAAAAAGTTGCACAAGTCTGAGATTTTTCTGTCTTAACAGTTTCCAAAAGAACGTGTATATCTCTCCATAGCTTCCCTCATTGCCCAAATGACCATCTGACTATTCACACCGAAAGAAAGAAGGATACTCACCTTCATAATCTCTTATTGAATCTTCTGTCCGAACTCCAGCCATGTTGTATTGGCTGCTCACAGACTGAGAAAGCATTCCTTCTAATCTCTCCAATGTGGCTTGGCCTTCTGCTGTTAAATGGGACAATCCTTCTTCATAGGTGTAAAATGTAGGGATGTCTCCCTGCCCTTGTTCTAAAAAAATAAAATGCTTTTAAACTATTAAAGAACAATTAGAAAAAAATGGATAATCAATAATGCGTTTATTGAAGATAGGTACAGTTTAAAAAGGCTTCCAGGAAAATATTTTTCAATATTCGTTTAATACACATATGTAGGTCATCTGTTGAAAACAGAAATACAAAGAAAATGTATCTACCCTCTAGGATGAGAAGGGATTCCAAAAGATAATGGGTCAGTAAACAGCAATTCTTAAAAAAATCAAATGTCCAGGCACTAGAAGGCAAAGAGGATGTTCCTAAGGCAAAAAGTCTTATATTATCCTGAGGTGGGAATCTTATAGATGAGTGCAAATTAATTTGGTATTAATTTGTACTGATGGTTCTTTCGGGATTAAAATATATGCTCCTTTTAAAAACTCAGAAATTCTGGCAAATATAAAAAGGATAAAAAAATAAAATCACTAAAAAATCTCAGTGAAGATGGGAATGTATTCAGATATATGAAGGAGAATTCCAGAACCAAGTTTGCCTCAGGCCAGGAAGTGACTACACATGGAGGAAAGGGCCTTGGACAGCCAGATCGGTGGAGATGAGAGCAGTGGGGAAAAAGAAAACAGAACAGCAAGCACCTCAAGTTACATGAATCTACCAGGCTAGCAATTGCATTCTGGTCTGGGGAGGCAAAGAAAAATGCTCTTAGATAAGTGAAATATGGTTCTGGGGGGAAAAAATGACTTGGGAAATGAGCTGTTTGAAGGAGTATATTAAGGGAAGATGTAAGTAATACAGGCTTCAAGTGGTGGAGGGAGAAAGCTTATTCTTTGGGAGCATCCGCATCAACTTAAAAGACTCTCCCAACCCCAACTTTCCTATCTACCATTTCCTTTCCTTCCATTTATCTCTATCCATTTTCTGACCCCAATAATATCTGCTTTCTACACTTAAGCTTGGAAATTCCACAGTTTTTCCAAGTTGACTTTGACATGAATCGTGCCATTCACTTTTATTAATAACCACACTATCTGGGTATTTAACAGAGATCTAAAGAACTATAATCTCATACCTGTAGTACAAACAAATGCTTAAAATGAAACACCACATTTAAAAAAATCCATTTCACTAACCATGTGCTTCCACATCATATTCTTCTCCATCGTAATCATCTGAATCTTCATCCTCAGGATCTGGATGCAAAGCCTGGCATTCACACATTGCAGTGAACATTGCCTCCACTGAACAAGGAAATTAAATTGTAATAAACATTCTTTTCTGGCCTGTGTACAGTAAAATTTTAGTAATATAACCACCAGTCCAAATAAATTCAATGAGTAGACAAGAAATATACCAGAATCACACTATTTACAAAACTTGCCAAATTCCAAGGAGATCAATCTTGAAAAGTGCTTGATGGCAATGGACAAGTTACAAAATAAGAGTTCATTTCAAGATAATGTTGAGATCTCTTCATGCCTGGCTGGATTTTCTGAGAAAAAGAGCCAAAGTCCTGGTCAGACTGCTGCTAAATCAGGGTGAAGCCCCTTTCAGTTAATAGGGCTCTTTCCAGCTATCCTTGCGTCATTCACTTTGGAATCGCCAGGACTCCTTGCCCTCTATCTGGTAAGATTCAAAGTCAACAGCATCATGTCAATAAAAATAACCAGATTTCTCCATTCACAAAACACACCAAATAATATGGTGTCTCCTATGCTCTCACTACATTTACAGTCTTCGATATTAATAGGTATCGGGTCCTCAGTGATATGATAGATGTCAAAATGAAGAAAAGGCAATAGAACAGAGGTAATGAGGGTAAAGGTAAATGGGGTGTGGGGAGTATTTGATACATAAAGGGAAAAGAATCAATTCTATAGAATACTCACATGCTGACTTATCATTAGGCACAAATCTAAATTCAGCAATAGGTTCAACATCGTCATCACTGTCGTCTTCTTCTTCTTCCTCAGCAACAGATTCTTTTGATTCCTCTAGAAAGGGAATAAAAATAACTTTTTAAATCATGTTTAGGGGTGCCTGGGTGGCTCAGTCGGTTAAGTGTCTGACTCTTGATTTCGACTAAGGTCATGATCTCACTGTTCCTGAGATCGAGCCCCATGTAGGGCTCTGTGCTGTCGGCGTGGAGCCTGCTTGGGATCCTTTCTCTCCCTCTATCTCTGACCCCTCCCCCCACTCATGCACAAGCACTTTCTCTCTCTGTCAAAATATATAAACACTTATTTATATTTTTATTTTTTTAAATGTTTATTTATTTTTGAGAAAACGCCAGCAGGGGAGGGGCAGAGAGAGAGGGGGAAAGAGGATCTGAAATGGGCTCCGTGCTGACAGCAGAGAGTCCAATGCAGGTCTTGAACTCACAAACCTTGAGATCATGACCTGAGCCGAAGTTGGATGCTCAACCAACTGAGCTATCCAGGAACCCCCATAAATAAAATATTTTAATTTGTTCACTTGTTTTGGAAAAAAAAGAAGCCTAAAATAATTTCTTAAAGGATGTTTACTGATGTATCAAATACTGCAGTTGTTTTTACATCAAATGATAAGAACATGGTTATTTTAGAAATAAAAGACTGTGGACTGCCTTTCTGATCTAGTCACACTGTACTTCACTGAGCCCTAGGGATTCTAAGCTTCCTTCAAGGTCATGGTGGGGGTGAGGAGACCCAAACAGTCAGGCCTCTAACTAGTATAGTTCTATTGTTACCAGTTTCTTTTACCTTTCGCCATGAACCAAAGGGTTCAGTAGCAGTTTGTAATCCACTGATGTGATTTATCACTAATAATTTACAGGTGAGAAAACTAAGGCCCATACAAGTTAACTAATCCAACAGATAAATTACCAAAGTCTACAGGCAAGGAAAAAAAATACAAATGTTCAATAAAGAGAACTAGAACATGATGCTGGTAGAAGCAGAAATTGCTACAACTATGCTGGAGGTGTGTATATCCTACTACCCAACAATTCCTCATCTAAGTATATATTATGTACACAAGGAGTTTGTACATAAATGTTTATTGAACATTTATATGTTATATGTACTAGTGAAAATTTTAAAAATAAATGTTGATAATAAAAAGAAAACAGATGTATTGTTATCTGGTCATATTTTATACACGGACTGCAATTTAAAAGAACAAATATTTAGGGGCGCCTGGGTGGCGCAGTCGGTTAAAGCGTCCGACTTCAGCCAGGTCACGATCTTGCGGTCTGTGAGTTCGAGCCCCGCGTCGGGCTCTGGGCTGATGGCTCAGAGCCTGGAGCCTGTTTCCGATTCTGTGTCTCCCTCTCTCTCTGCCCTTCCCCTGTTCATGCTCTGTCTCTCTCTGTCCCAAAAATAAATAAACATTGAAAAAAAAAATTTTTTAAAAAAAGAACAAATATTTATATGTATCAAAATGCACAGAGGGGTGCCTGACTCAGTTAAGCGACCAACTCTCATTTTCGGCTCAAGTCATGATCTCACAGTTGTGAGATTGAGCCCTGCATCGGGCTCTGCACTAACACCTTGAGATTCTCTTTCTCCCTCTCTCTCTGCAGCCCCCCGCCCCTGCTCTCTCTCTCTCAAAACTAAATATAATAACATTTTTAAAAATGCACAGATTAAATAATGTAACTGGGTGAAAAAACTAGTTCCAGAATATATATAAATAATACCACTTACAAGTTAAAATTTTAAACACAAAATAAAATCATTACATTGCCTATGGATTTGTACATATTCAGTAAAAATCTAAAAACTTAGAAGGGAAGGACACATACCACCTTTAGGATAATGTTTAACTCGGGAGACAGAGTAGGAAACAAAATGGGGAAGGTACGAAAAGGACTCCAACAGTACTAATACTGTCTTATTTCTTTAAAAGTTATGAAAAAAATGTTAGAATTTATGCTAAATAATAAATATTGAAAAATTTCATTACTCTCTGCACATTTCAATGTTTAAATTATTTTATAATTTAAAAAATCATGGGGCGCCTGGGTGGCTCAGCCGGTTGGGCGTCTGACTTCAGCTCAGGTCATGATCTCACAGCTCATTGAGTTCGAGCCCCGCGTCAGGCTCTGTGCTGACAGCTAGGAGCCTGCAGCCTGCTTCAGATTCTGTGCCTCCCTCTCTCTCTGCCCCAACCTACTCGTATTCTGCCTCTGTCTCTCTCAAAAATAAATAAACATCAAAAAATTAAAAAAAAAAAATCATGTCAGGAGTGCCCGGTTGGTTCAGTGTGTGGAGCATGCAACTCTTGGTCTTGGGCTTTAAGTTCGAGCCCCACATCGGGTGTAAAGATTATTTAATAAAATCTTGGGGTGCCTCAGTCGGTTGAGTGTCCCACTTCAGCTCAGGTCATGATCTTACGGTTCGTGAGTTTGAGCCCTGCATCAGGCTCTGTGCTGACAGCTCAGAGGGTGGAGCCTGCTTCAGATTCTGTATGTCTCTCTCTCTGCCCCTCCCCTGCTCCACTGTCTCTCTCTCTCAAAAATAAATAAACAAAAAATAAGAAGAAGAAAGTCAAACTAACACAATATAGTATAAAACTTCTCATTTACACTTACAAAAATTAACAAGTTTTAATTTCGTGCCTAATTTGTTTCTTGTTTGGAGTTTTTACAATCCATTGTCCACAACCCCCCAAATGGATTTTCTTCTCTTTCTTACACCTTCTTTCATCACCTTCGCTAGATTTTTATGAACCTTTGTAGGGATCTCCAACAGCAAAAAACTTGGGAATCTTGTACCACAGGACTTTGCAACCTTGGCACTACAAACACTTGGACTGGGTAATTTCTGGTTGTGGGAGGCTGTCCTGTGCCATGTGGGATCTCTGGCCTCTAAACTACTAGATGCCAGTAGCACTCCTCCCCTTTGCCAGTCATGAAAATCAAAATGTCATTGCGTAATGGGGCCAGGGGGACACAACTCTGTCTGCCACTTAGAACCACTTCTGTAATAAAATGAAACAAAAAAAACCCAGCTTCTACACTAAACTCATGGAAGCACAAAGTATACTGATCCAAGCCTCTAAGCATGCCAAATATAAATGCCTTTACAAAAACAAAGAGTAAACAGTTAAACGCAAGAGGAAAAATTAGAAATATAAATCCACAATAACTGAATAATTCTAAATGCAAACATATAGAAGGTAAAAAACCAGTGCCCAAATTATTTTACTGAGCTGAAATTTTGCTTAATAAACTATTATCCAAAATAGGTCAATCGTTTGAGTATTATCTTATGATCAAAGACTGCTTTTTAAATATATGTAATATTCTCCCAAAGGAAGCTCAAGATTAAATTACACCATACATACCTCCAAATTTGGCATTCACCATAACATACAAATGCTCTCGTGGATAGGCATTTAGGTCCCTGGACACCGCATGCAAGCTAATAGCGGGGTATTCCAGTGAGAATCCTAATCCAGAGCCATCTAACCAAGACAGGCGGCTGAAAAACACGTATAAGGAAGATGATTTTAAGAAATCAAATCCTAATTTAAGCCTAAAGTTTATAAAGGTTCATCCTGGACACTTTATGCATGTGGAATAAATTCAAGCTTGGTATTTAGAAATATTCCTGAAATAAAATTCAGCAGCAGGAACTGGATTTCTTTAAAACGAGAACTGTTAAGTTCTCTCCTCTAGGTAAAAATTCAAAGAGTTGAAATGTAATTTCTTAAGTCACATGTGTTTCTATGCATTCCTTCTGGTTGTATCTGGAATGTCTTCTGGTCCCTTCCTTTTGCAAATCCTCTTCAATTGGTTAAGTCCCAGCTCCTCCTTGAGCCCTCCTCCAGTTACTCCTGTCCATAATGATCTTTTTTTGAACTGCACTTATGCCCAATAATACGCCACTGAGCACTTAACTCCGTGGCAATGAATCTCATATGTACCCTGACAGAATGTGAGCTATGACAGAATGTGTCATATTTCTTTATGTCACATTCTTCAAAACCACTAGCATAGTGTTCAGCATGTAAGTATGCAATAAACACTTGGGAGTCACTAATTTCTCCACTAACCCTACATTAAATGGTGAATACATAAAATGGCTGTAATCAAACTTACCACTAGTTAGAAAATACTTATCCCACGGAAAGACTGTATGAAGCCTTTCATTTATTCTGTAGCTTTAAAAGAAAGCTACAAATAAGCAAGGTCTAGTTTTCCCTCAAAAATGGCCAAAAGGAAATATTTTATTGGTATAATAAAGGAAACATATCACCAAAATCAGTATATTGAATTTTGAGTAAAGGCAGGATAATTTTTTGGCAATACTTCACCCATCTGGAGCTGCACCACTTAGCAGGGGGAAAAAAAAAAAAAAAAGGAGCAAAAGATCCTTAAGAAACCACACAGAAAAATGTTAATGCGATAAAAGTTAATGCAATATACTGGTTGCCCAGGGCTGGAGGGAAATACAGATTAACTGCTAACAAGTGCCAGTTTCTTAGGGGGTGATGAAAATATTCTAAAATCGATTGTGGTGATGGCTGCACAGCTCTGCAAAGAGACTAACAACCCCTGAACTGTACACTATGTAGATTATCTCAATAAAGCTTTTATTAAAAAAATAATAATAATAAATGACAATAATGCCCCCACATCTTCTATTTCCTATACAATTTTTACAAGCCTGGTTGTTCAACTTCTAACCAAGCAAAAACAAATACAATAAATGAACCTAGGACTCCCTTGGGCAAGAACAATGACAGTGCAGCAGTCTGAGATCATGCACATTTCCATCCAACATGCTTAGCAAAAAGGAAAGGAAAGGAAAAAGGAAACCTGGGAGTCTTAAAATCATAAATCTTAAGAAGCTTAAAGAGGTAAAAGCTCTAGAAATGATTTTCTAGAATGATTCATCCCATTAGTTCCAAAGAAATAGATTTTGTTTTTGTAATTAGATTGTGGTGCTGTATGTGCCTTTCCTGTCCACTGCTTTTCTCTTTAAGGAAGTTGCAGATGAAATAGTGCTCATATCAAAGAAGTATTACCAGTCCCTTACTAAAACTCTATTATTTTAAGCAAATAAACTCCCTTTCCTCACCTCAACAATCCCCCAGAAATTATCACAATTCAGAAACTAGTGCTCCAAATTTGGGTGTCCAAAATGATTTCAAATATTTAGAGCCACAAAATTTTAATGACTCAATTAGCAGATGGAAAAACTGAAATATAAAACAGACTCAGTGCCTATCAAATTATGGTCTTTATTTTAAAAAGCACATAATAATTGCTCTGTAGTTCCTTATACTTGGACATGGATGTGCACTCTACAGAAGAGAAGCCAAGTTCCACTTAAAAGAAACATTTACTCTGATCACTATGTTCTTACTCACTTTTCACATATTCTAGAAGAAAAGGTCATGATCTCACGGTTCAAAGATTCGAGCCCCACGTCGGGCTCTGTGCTGACAGCTCAGAGCCTGGAGCCTGCTTCGGATTCTGTGTCTCCCTCTCTCTCTGCCCCTCTCCTGCTCTGTCTCTCTTGGTCTCTCAAAAATAAATTTAAAAAACATTAAAAAAAATTTTTTAATAAAAAAAAGATAGTAAATGCAAAGGAATGTTCTGCTAATTTCCAATGCTTTTGGAAGTATGATCATAAAGTATGCTTTTATTCCTGGCATGAGGTGAAAAACAGGATACAAACATAAAAGAGCAAAGTCTTGAATTTGGGATGACTTATTTATCTGATTTAAAATTAACTTTGGCAGGGTGCCTGGGTGGCTCAGTCGGTTAAGCGTCCAACTTCAGCTCAGGTCATGATTTCACGGTTCGTGAGTACAAGCCCCGTGTCGGGCTCTGTGCTGACAGCTCAGAGCCTGGAGCCTGCTTCGAATTCTGTGTCTCCCTCTCTCTCTGCCCCTTCCCTGCTCATGCTCTGTCTCTCTCTGTCTCAAAAATAAACATCTAAAAAAAAAAATTTTTTTTTAAATTCACTTTGGCATAAAATATAAAATATAATTTAATTACCTACTTTATTTTACCCGTTTAAAATGATCCATTTTGAATGATTCATGCCTCTGACCTCTTCCTTACTTAGGTAAAAAAGTCAACTTCCTATGAAAACTAAACTTGGAAAATAAGCTTGAGAGTTCCATATCTCTCAGTACACATCTGAGAAACTACCTAAAACCAAATAAGACCCTATGCCTCTTTGCCTAAAATTCTAAAATAATTTTCCCAAAGCCCCTGGGCTATAAAGCCGAGCTCATGGAACATGGCTCTCTTCTTCTCCATCCTGATTATTTTTTCACTCTTTTCCACTTATTCATTCAGATGAAGAACTGCTAGATGGTATGGGTGTGTGTGTGTGTGTGTTTCATATCCTGGCACACACAATATGGTTTCTCACTCTTGCCTCTGAGCATCCTGTTTCTTATTTCCTTTTCCCCTTAGTCCACTTCATTCACCCGGCTAACTGTTAACCCTCATTTGTCAAATCTTCTAGTGAACCTTCCTAGTTTGTTGAGGCCTTGATTCTTCTATCAAAACTTGGAAATGCTAGGTAGGAAAGAACAAAAAAGTGGAAAGAGACCAAGGAGGTAATGCCAACCATGAGTAAAAAGGGATGAACGTAGGTGTTCATGGTACTCATAATACTCTATTCTTAACCTAGCTGGTGGACATACACAGGTTGGTTTAATTATAATTCTTTAAACCATCCATATATAATGTATATTCTTTGCTGTATGTATATTTTACAAAAATACTTTCTTAAAGGAGAGATTTATTAGTGAAAAGCTGAAATCAAAGTTTTTTAAACATATAAGAGCTTAAGAAGAGTTTGTACTTCTTCAGTGCGATAACTGTATTGTGGTTATATAGAATGTCCTTGTTCTTAGGAGATTTTTGCTAAAGTATTTACAGTTGATGTGACAACATGTCTGCAAGTCTCAAATAGCTCAGAAAAAAGATAAATGTGGTAAAATGTTAACAATTTATGAATCTTTGTGTTAATTAACAACACTTGCAATTTTTCTTTAGGCTTGAAGTTTTTCAAAATGAAAAGACAAGCACAGGACCTTGTCTTCCTTCCCTAAACAGTAGTTGTATTACAGGAAGCATCAATACGCAGAGAAGCCATGGAGAAAAAGGGATGGTGTAGGGGATAGCAATCTACCTGTGCTGCACTCCCCACCACTTAAAAGAAACTGCTCTCCCAAGATCATTAAAGATCTCCTTGCCACTACCCAAGAGACGCTTTTCAGGTTTTATTTGACTGCTCCGCCCTCTTGTCTATTCTCAAGTCTCTCCTTCCATAACCTATCTCTTAATGCAAATGTGTCCCCAAGGTTCTATACTTGGCCCTCTTCTCTTCTGGGGTATCTAACCTATCCCCCATGAGTATATACTAACCTTTATATTAATGATTTCCAAATCTCTATCTTTAATACCACTCTCTCAGGGCGTCTGGGTGGCTCAGTCGGTTGAGCACCTGACTTCAGCTCAGGTCATGATCTCAAGAACACTCCATGAGTTTGAGCCCCGCGTCAGGCTCTGTGCTGACAGCTCAGAGCCTGGAGCCTGCTTCAGATTCTGTGTCTCCCTCTCTCTCTGCCCCTCCCCTGCTCATGGTCTGTCTCTCTCTCTCAAAAATAAAAACATAGGGGGCGCCTGGGGCGCCTCAGTCGGTTAAGCGTCCGACTTCAGCTCAGGTCACAATCTCGCGGTCCGCGAGTTTGAGCCCCGCGTCGGGCTCTGGGCTGATGGCTCAGAGCCTGGAGCCTGCTTCCGATTCTGTGTCTCCCTCTCTCTCTGCCCCTCCCCCGTTCATGCTGTGTCTCTCTCTGTCTCAAAAATAAATAAACGTTAAAAAAAAATTAAAAAATAAAAATAAAAAATAAAAACATAGGGGCGCCTGGGCGGCTCAGTTGGTTAGGCGACCGACTTCAGCTCAGGTCATGATCTCACTGTCCGTGAGTTCGAGCCCCGCGTTGGGCTCTGTGCTGACAGCTCAGAGCCTGGAGCCTGCTTCGGATTCCGTGTCTCCCTCTCTCTCCCCCTCCCCTGCTCATGCTCTGTGTCTCTCTGTCTCTTGATAATAAATAAGTGTTAAAAAACAATTTAAAAAATAAATAAATAAATAATAAAAAATAAAAACATAAAAAAAAAAACCCACTCTCCAGAAACACACTCTTATTATACCCAACTAAGCACACATGCTCAGACCAAACTCTAATCTGCACCTCACCCCAAACTTACTTTTCCTCCCATTTGTATTTCCTATCTCAGTAATTGGTCAAAAGCCTAAGCTTTGCTCAGGGCTTACATTTCCCTCAAACCAAGGGTTCTTTACATATTTTTTGTTCCCTCTGTGGTAGTCAGAAATTTGCCTCCTTCATGACCTTCATCCCCTGGTGGCAAACCTATGAATACATTTGTTACCCAGCGAAAGAAACCCTGTGTATGCAATTAAGGTTACTAGTCAGTTGAAAACAGAACTGGATATTCTGTGTGATACAAGGTAATCACACGAGCTCTTAAAAGGAGAGAATTTTCCCTGGCTGTAGACAAAGTGATACAGTAGCAGAAGTCAGACAAATTTGAAGGACAGAAAAGATTTAATGTGTCATTGTTGGCTTGATGATGAATGGAACCATGCATCAAGGAAAGGGGTCCTCAGTCCTACAACTGGTATTTTCGACATGTCTGTAAAAGTCCAGTGCTCCAAATGGCTGAATAAACGGGTAATTCCTTCTAGGAATGGAAATGGGAGTCAGAAATGGGAAAAAACGAGAGATGGGAGTCTGGTCTCTCTGGATATGACCCCCAACTTGAATGGGAATGAGGATGTTCCTCTCCCCACCCACACCTACAGAAAAAAAGCTATACCCCTTAACCAGACTTTCAAAATCCTCCACAATCCGCTCCAAACCTACATATCTTGCCCAGAGCAACACCTCCCGCACCTTTTCACAGAAAAGACCATGCACATCGATGATCCTCACTTAGGGGCTGGAAACTCAAACACCTTAAAAGGAGACCTTGAGTCAAGAACAACGCACGCACCAGACCTCGGCAAGACAGGCCGTCAAGAAGCCTAATGATGAGAGAACTCCGGGTGAAGAAGAGAGGAAGGCTCGGGAGGAGAGGACGCCCGAACAATCGAGTCTTCGCCCCGTCAGAGGCCTCTCCGAGGCGACCCGGGGCACGCGCTCCGCCTCGCAGCAGTCCCCGAGGTCGCGGTCTCGCCCCCGCCCCGCCACTCAGCCCGCGCCAGCAGCAACAAGGCGGCGCACAGAAAGCCGGCATTGGGGAACAGGGACCCTGCCTACCTCTCAGCGATGTAAAGGGTGCCGGTGCCGAGGCCCTTGCCGTTCAGCACAGCCTCGGTCTCTGGCTGCTGCTGCCGGAGCCCCTCAGCCGAGCCGGGCGGCGGGAAACTTTTGAGGAAGCTCATTGCACCAGGGAGCACGGAGACACAGGCCGGGAGCGAGCTGAAGCACCACCACTCCAGCAGCTCACCTCGCAGCGCCTCGCCTCGCCCCGCCCCGGAAGCGGTGGCGATCACCCCGGAAGAGCAACTTAGTCCGCACCGGAATTTGAGCCCCGTCCACCCGAGAGAGAGAAGTTCTGGGGCAAGCTCTCGGAAGCCTGAGGGGACAGGGCGTTGTTGGTCACGTGACCCCAGACCCCTCCCCCTCGCCCTTCCTAAGGCTCCAGGCTTGAAATAACTGAGCTCTCTCTCCGAAGTGCTAGTGCTGTGTTGTCACAGCAACCCTTTGAGAGTGGAAGCACGATGAATAATAAACTCCTTTTTCTACAGAAGAGGAAACCGAGGCCTGAGCCTTGGATGGGAATCAAAGACCACACTTTTCTAGAGGTTAGAGAGCTCGTAACTGGGTTCACGGCTCTTCTAGCTTGCGCGGGCCTCATCCCAACCTGTCCACATCTCAACATAACAGCCGCGCCCCCGACGTCACTCTGGGTCCTGAAGCTGCCCCTGTGCGGGAGCTGCGTGTCCCCCGCCCAGTCTCAGGCAGGCAAACGAGCCCAAATTGGTAATTAACTCTGGGAAAAGAGTTGGCTGTGTCAGAGAGGAGATGGGGCGCTAAGGGGAAAAGAATTAGTACTTCGTATTTGAAACTCTTGCTTTATTTCTTTGTTAGGCACTGAAGAACGAAGTAACAAGAACAATGAAAACTTTAATCAGAATAATAGCAAAAGGTAACTGAGTGTTAGGTGCCAGGCACTGTTCCAGGCACTTTCCCAGTATTATTTCATTTCCTCTTTATGCCAAGTATATGGGAAAGTGACTATTGATCCAGTTTTACAAATAGGAGGCCTGAGGCATTAAACTGAAGAGCAAGACTTTAGCCGTGAGAGACCTAGTGGAATTCAAGGAAGTCAGTCTCTAGGCCAAACTTTTCTTGCCTGTAAAATCAGTATGATCATACCTGTGCTGTAGCACTGTTGAGGCTGGATGGGCAGACATGTGGAGTAGCTGTATTTCTATCTGTTGACTAGAGGAGTGTTCGATTTTTTTAAACTGGGATTCGTTTGTTGGTAGCAAGACTAGAGGAGGGGCACTCTGAGCAGGGAGAGTATTAGGAAGTTGTTGCTATAGTATAGGTGAGAGAGTAGCAGTAAGAATGGAAATGGAATAGAGTCTAGAGCTATTACAAAGGTGAAGTCCTCAGAATCTGGAGGGAGACTGAGGGAAAGAAGGTGGCGAAAATGAAGAAGAGGATGGATGAAGAAAAGAAGCCAAGGATGATTTCCAGGCAAAGTGATTGGATGCTGGTTCATTTCTCCAAGATGGAGAATCCAGGAGGAAAAGTAAGCTTTGAGAGTAGCTAACAATCTAATACAGGAAATGGAAAATTTCAGGGTTCCTGGGACAGCTGCACACGGTTGGCTATATAGTAAAACAGTCAGTGCTTTGCTCAGAAACAGAATCCCCCAAATCATGCAGAGAGAAAATTGGCTAAAACCTGTATAATAATTTCATATCAACTTGACATAGTTTTTATAGTGTCGTTAAAAAGCAATTGTCTCTGGGCACCTGGGTGGCTCAGTCGGTTAAGTGACTGACCGGTTCAGATCATGATCGCACAGTTCGTAAGTTGGAGCCTGGCGTCTGGCTCTGTGTGGACAGCTCAGAGCCTGGAGCCTATCTTCAGCTTCTGTGTCTCCCTCTCTTTCTGCCCCTTCCCCGCTGGCACTCTGTTTCTCTCTCTCTCTCAAAAATAAGTAAATATTTTTTTAAAAATACTAAAAAAAAAAGGGAGATTGTCTCACAGCAAAACATTTTATTCAAGTTAATGACTGAAGAAAAGGGATCTTAGCTATGACAAGGAACTCTTCACCTGTTACAGTGACAGTCTCCGAGGAAGTATCCAAGCATATGTACATCAAAGGGAAGCATATCACCAAGAATTTAAAGAAGGGCAGGATTTGTTCCTTTACTTCCTATATAAATCCCTATAAGTAATAAAAGTAGACACTTAAGTCTCACATACGTATACTGTTTTACTTGTCAGAAGAATGCTCTCACCCATTCTCTCTTTTGGTCTTTATAATAATTCTGTGATGTATGCAAGGTGGCTGCTATCATGCCCACTGTATAGATGAGAAAACTGAAGATCGGAGCAATTAAGTGATTTGCTGCGGTCTACATTACTAGTATGCAGCTAGAAATTAAATTCCTGCCTTTTAATGTCAAGCTTAATGTCTTCACTACAAACCATCACCTTTTAGAACTAGTTGGCAGAGAGGTATAAAGATGTTCCTGCCTTTTGGTGATAGTAAGAATTAAGCTTCCTATAAATCCATTCTTACTAGGATCATACCCTTGATATGTACTCTTAAGACTCTTGGGGTGCCTTTGTGGCTCAGTTGGTTGACCGTTGTACTCTTGATCTCAGCTTGGGTCATGATCCCAAGGTCGTGGGATTGAGTCCTGTGTTGGGCTCTGTCCTGACTGTGAAGCTTGCTTAAGATTCTCTCTCCCTCTCCCTTTGCCCCTCTCCCCTGCTTACATACACACACTCCCTTTCTCTGGAAAAAAAGAGGCAGGGGGTGTGTGGCTCTTGAATAAGTGATAGAGTTGAAAGAAGGAAAACTACTAAAGTATGTACCAGGACTGGCTATCTTCTGAGGCCTCCAGCCTTCCATACTAGTATCTGACACATTGTGGCTCATGACTGGGACCTCAGAGGGAGCTATCAGCTGGAATACCTTTAAATAGCGTCTCCATGGGGCCTGAGCTTCCTCACAGCATGGTAGCTGGGATTTGAAGTGGAGAGTCCGAAAAAAGAGACTGATAGAAGCTGCATGCCTCTTCTAACCTAGCCTTGGAAGTTACAGAGAGTGACAACAGGTAGGGTCTGCTGGGTTTTTCTTTTTCTTTTTTCTTTTTTTTTTTTTTTAATATTTATTTTTGAGAGAGAGAGAGAGAGAGAGAGAGAGAGAGAGAGAGAGAGAACACAAGCAGGCAAGGGACAGAGAGAGAGGAGGACAGAGGATCCGAAGCAGGCTCCATGCTAACGGCAGAGAGCCCAATGCGGGGCTCAAACTCACCAACTGTGAGATCATGACATGAGCTGAAGTTGGATGCTTAACTGACTGAGCCACCCAGGTGCCCCTCTTTTTCTTTATAAATGAACTTTGTAGTATGATCTGCCATGGAATACCTGCACCCTTGGCTGCCACCTTGACTACAGCTTTGGGAGAGACTTTGAGGCAGAAACACCCAGCTAAATGGTCCAGGTTCTTGACCCACAGAAACTGTGAGATAATATTTGTTATTTTAAGTCACTAAGTTTTAACAATAACAGATAGATTAGCTAAAGAGAAGTGAGAAAGAACCTTGAATAGACTTTAGTCACTGTGCTTCTCCTTATACACTTGACTTGGCAAACTTACCCATGCCCATGGTTTGAACTACCCTGTGTAGGTAACTCCCCAGTCTCGATCTCCATCCCAAAACTCTCTTGAACTATAGACTTTTACATCCTGCAGCCTGCTAGACATCTCCATTTGGGGGTTCCACAGACCCTTCTCATTCAGCTTATCAAAAATTGAACTTGTAAACTATGGACTTTGAGTGACAGTGCTGTGTCTCAGTGTGAGTTCATCGGTTGCAACAAATGTACGTCTGTGGTGGGGAATGTTGATAATGAGGGAGGTGAGGCATGACTGGGGGAGTACTGGGAAATCTGTGTACCATCTGCTCAATTTTGTTTTGAACCTAAAATTGCTCTAAAAAATAGTATCAATAAAAATTTGAATTTACCATCTTCTCATTCAACTCTGCTGTTTCTCTAGCATCTTATTATATGGAAAAATACTACCTTACGTTTAGGTGCTCAAGTTAGAAACCTTCAATCTATCCGTATGACCTTATTCTCCCTCACTCTTCATATTCTGTAATAATAATTAATTATAATTTATAATTATTAATTATAATAGGAACAAAAACAGCAACTAACATTTATGGAGGGCTTACTGTATGATAGGTACTCACTGTTCCAAGCAATTTATGTGTATCAGTCTTCATAGCAGCCCTAGGAAATATATACTATCATGATTCCTGTTTTACAGATAAGAAAACAAGTCAGGGTGAAGTAACTTGCCCAAGTCTATACCTACTAAGTGGCAGAGGTTGATTTACAATCTATGCTGTTGGGCAGCAAAGCCTGCACACTTCATTTTACTGCCTCCAATCAACCAAGTTCTGTCACCTCTTAACTCGTGTCTCATGAATCTGACCCCTCATTTCTCCTCCACTATTGTGCATTCAGGTCCTCTCTGTGTTAAGCCACTATAAGAGCATCCAAACTGTTTGCTGAACCCAGAGGCCTCCTAGTCTTTGGGAAAGAGACATAAGAATTATATTCTCATGTGGTAGGTGCTGTATTGAAGTCTGCACCAAGTACCGTGGGATTGCCCTTCGTGAGAATCCAGAGAACTTCTAGGAGAACATGATGTTTGAGTTGCGTCTTGAGGATGAGGAGTTCAAAGATAAAGAAAAGCATACGTAGAGGTAATTCCATTTCATTGCACAAAGATAGGAAGGAGCATGTAGTGTTTGAGGAACTGCAAGAATTTGTGTGTGGCACATGATGGCATGGTGGGGCTGGAAAGTCGGCCATGATGGGCTGGGAAGGGCCATGTATATAGCAAGCCCTTGGCATTCATGAATGACTTGCCACCAATTATCCCTCAAATCTGTAACAATTTGCTAAAACAACGTTGGGATGATGAATGAGCCTAGCTGACTGCCCTGCACTTGCACTCAACTTAGCTTTCTTGCCTCTTACCATGACTTAAGGCACCTTTCCACTCTCAGAAAATTATACTTCACTGTTTTGGGTTTCTTTTGGCAGGGGAGGGGGTGGTTGGAGGAGAGGGTACGATACACGCTATGGTGATATTCCTGAATTGAAGAATTTGAGAAGGTCTCTGTTAACATACGTGGACAATGCCACATGTGAGCAAAAGTTAACTTTTACAAGGTAATGGGTGATGAATATAAATAAACAGAAAGATAAGTAAAATTAAATAGATGAAGAAAAAACATGAATCAGGAAAAAAAAACTACAGAGAAAGTAAAAATCATAAAGTGAGAAAACAAATTAGAGTAGTGATTTTGTATTCTGTGCTAGCCCAGGTACTTACATTTGTTGTGACACCTATCATGGGCTTTTAACTTTAAAAGGAATTGCTCCAGGGGCACCTGGGTGGCTCAGTCAGCTAAGCGTCTAACTTCGGCTCAGGTCATGATCTCTCGGTTCATGAGTTCAAGACCTGCATTGGGCTCTGTGATGATAGCTCAGAGCCTGGAGCCTGCTTCACATTCTGTGTGTCTTTCTCTTTCTGCCCCTTCCCCCACCCCCCACTCTGTCTCTCACTCTCTCAAAAAGTAAATAAACAAACGGGTACCTGGGTGGTTCAGTCAGTTGAGCAACTGACTTGGGCTCAGGTCATGATCTCACGGTTTGTGAGTTCGAGTCCCGCGTCGGGCTCTGTGCTGACAGCTCAGAGCCTGGAGCCTGCTCCCGATTCTGTGTCTCCCTCTCTCTCTGCCCCTCCCCCGCTCATGCTCTGTCTCTCTCTCTCTCTCTGTCAAAAATAAATAAACATTTTTTAAAAAGTTTTTTTTTAAAGTAAATAAACATTATTAATAATAATAAAATAAAATGAAATAATTGCTTCTGGGGTACCCAGGTGGCTCAATCAGTTAAGCATCCGACTTCGGCTCAGGTCATGATCTCATGGCTCGTGAGCTCAAGTCCTGCATTGGGCTGTATGCTGACACAGCTGAGAGCCTGGAGCCTGCTTCAGATTCTGTCTGTCTGTCTGTCTGTCTCTCTCTCTCTCTCTGCCCCTCCCCCACTCGCTCTGTCTCTCTCAAAAAAAAAAAAAACAAAAAAACTAAAAAATAGGAATTGCTCCTATCCCATTGATTTTTCGAACATATGGTTTAAGAAGTTAATCCACTTAATAATGCTTCACAACTCCTATTGCTTACACACCAAGGTGCCAGGCAACATAGTCTCCCACCGTGTACAGGGTTTTCAGAAGAAGGTTAACATTAAGGTTGTAAGGTTCATTTCAGTTTCCTTCTTTGTCCTTCACTTGCAGGGCAAGGATTATCAGGGAAGATGGGAAATCTTGGAACAGGCCCAGGAAGTGAGTTCAGGCAGTGATGCCCTTTTTTTAACAAACCACTAAGGTCCCTCTTTTAAATGTATAGCTAGTAGAAATCACACAGGGCATCACTTCACATCAGCAGACATTGTTTCGGATGCCAGAATGAGTCTGAATGAAAAAGTGACCTAAACTGAAGAAAGCAGCTCATGTTACAACATTCGGTGGCAGAGATCTGCTGACCAGAGGTAGCAATTTAACAAACAATGAGTTTCAAACTAACCTATTAGGGTCTAGGGCCGGTGAGGCGGGGTCCTCAGCTGCCATTGCCTTTCTCTACTGAAAACCTTCCATGTCCCCTCAGGGCTGCTGCTGACCGAGGAGCAGAGTGTGCTCTTTATTGTTAAAGCTTCCCGCATGCCTGGGTCATCTGGCTTTTAGAGATAATGGGGTGTTTTATTTGGTTCTATAAACTGACTAATTTATTATGAAGGACCTTTATTCAGAAAGATCTTAATTTTTTTAATCTGCAAATAAAAAATACCGAAGAGAAATGCACTAACATTTTGAGTGGTTATTTCTGAGTGGTGGCGATATGACTATTTAATTTTTCTTACTCTTCTCTGTCTACTATAAGCATATATAAATTATCAGTAAAGGAAAAAACTTTATTTAAAAAGGCTAATAATGGGAGAAACTCTAGGACTTAAGAGAATTGGCCTTCTCTGTTGTTAATGGTTTTCAGACAGAAACCTGAAATGGCTCGTTGGGATGACTAGTAACTTCTTACCCAAGAAACAGTGAGACTGAGTGCTTTCTTATAAACATGCAAGCTTAGTGGGGTTATTATCTATGCCTTTGCATTAAAAGAAGTGTAATAGAATAATCTTAGAAAAATACTTAATCTGTGAGCCTTGGTTTTCTCATCTGTAAAATGGTAACAATACTGCTTCTACCTGTGATTAGGTGAATAAGTGAGATTTATTATTAAAAAAAATTTTTTTAATGTTCTTTTAAATTTATTTTTGAGAGAGATGGACAGAGTGCGAGTGGGGGAAAGGCAGAGAGAGAGGGAGACACAGAATCAGAAGCAGGCTCCAGACTCTGAGCTGTCAGCACAGAGCCCGATGCGGGGCTCGAACCCACGAACTGTGAGATCATGACCTGAGCGAAAGTCGATGCTCAACCGACTGAGCCACCCAAGTGCCCCAGAGAAGTGAGATTTATTTTTAAATGAATTAAATATATAAGGCATTTTGCTAGGCATTGAGGATTGAGAGCAGATAGCCCTTGCCTATTTTAAGTTCAAACAGTAGATAGAAAAACAATTACTATTGTTTAATAGTAATTAAACTATTACTTTTTTGTAATAAAAAGAGAGACAGAGCATGAACAGGGGAGGGGCAGAGAGAGAGGAAGACACAGAATCCCAAGCAGGCTCCAGGCTCCAAGCCATCAGCACAGAGCCTGATGTGGGGCTTGAACCCACGAACCACAAGATCATGACCTGAGTCGGATGCTTAACCAACTGAGCCATCCATGCGCCCCTTCCTACAAAATTACAGTAATCCAGACTGTGTGGTACTGGCATAAGGATAGCTGTATAGATCAGTGGAGTAAAATTAAGAGTCCAGAAGTAAACCCATACATTTCTGGCCCACTGAGTTTTCACAAGGATGTCAAGGGAATCCAATGAGGGAAAGAACAGCTTTTTCAATAAATGATGCTGGTACTAGATAGCCACATGTGAAAGAATGAATTCAGATCTCTGACCCCTTATACAAAAACAATTCAGAATGGGCCAATCACCTAAACTTAAGAGCTAAACCTATAAAACATAAATTTTTGTGACATTGCATTAGGCAACAGTTTCTTAGGTATGACATCTAAAGCACGAGTAAACAAACAAACAAAAACCGAAATTGGACATCACCAAAATTAACAACTTTTGTGTCAAAGGGCACCATCAAGAAAGTAAAAAGACAAGTTGAAGAACCGAAGAAAATATTTGCAAGTCATGTATTTGGTAAGGGTTGGTATATAGAAAGGACTCATAACTGAAGAACAAAAATACAGATAACCCCATTTAAAAAATGGGCAAAGGATCTGAACAGATGTTTCTGAAAAGAAGTTAAACAATTGGCCAATAAGCACAGGAGAAGATGCTCAATATCACTAATCATCTAGGAAATGCAACTCAAAACCGCAGTGAGAAACTACTTCATAGCCAGTAGGATGGCTATAATAATAATAATAATAAAAGACTGAATCATAAGTGTTCTCTGATGTGGAGAAACTGGAACCCTCCTGCATTGCCAGTGGGAAGGTAAAAAGATACAGATACCGTGTAAACAGTTCAGCAGTTCCTGAAAACGTGAAACAAGAGTTACATATAATGTAGCAATTTAATTCCCAGATACGTAAGAGAACTGAAAACGTTTCCACACAAAAACCTGTACTCCAATATTTGTTATTCATAATAGCCCCAGAGTGGAAACAATCCAAATATCCATCAACTGCTGAAGATAAACAAAATGGATGCATAAACAATGTAGTAGAATATTGTTCATCCATAAAAAGGAATGAAGTACTGATTCATACTAAAACATAGATGAAGTCAGGACACCTAGGTAGCTCAGTCGGTTAAGTTTCCAACTTTAGATCTTGGCTCAGGTTCATGAGTTCAAGCCCTGTATCAGGCTCCATGTGGTCAGCGCGGAGCCTGCTTGGGATTCTCTGTCTTCCTTTCTCTCTGCTTCCCCTCCCCTGCCCCCAACTCTCTCTCTCAAAATAAATAAACTATGAAATAAAAAAATTAAAAAAAAAACCATGAAGTCATGAACACATGCTAAATGAAAGAAGTCAGACAAAAAAGCTCACATATTATGATTCCATGTATATAAAATGTCCAGAATAGGCAAATCCTTACAGACAGTAGATTAGTGGTTGCCAGGGTCTGAGGGGAAGGGGAGAATGGTGAATAGTAATACTGAGCTAGTAATATATTGGGTTTCTTTTGGGGGTGGAGACAACCTTGTGAATATATTAAAGACCATTAAATTGTACATCTTGAAATGGTGAATTTTATGGCATGTGAATTATATCTCAATTAAAAAAACCAAGAAGAATGGTTTTTAAATGAAATTTACAAGAACTTTTGGAAGCCACTGCATAAGCACATCCAGATTATTAGAAGTGGCTGTGTCTCTGAGAGGACAATCATTACAAAGACGGATTCCTAGTCTTCTCTTCCTCTCTCGTATGCCTTTTCTGGTTGTGGGTCCATGTCTCTTTGGCACTATCCTCATTCTACTTACTACATCTCCCAGCTAAAACTCCAGCCCTGCCTTCTGGATCAGTCTGAATCTGAAGCCAACTTTCCAATTTTCCAGAATTGAGCCAGCTTGCTTCTCTCTTCATTGTTGGTAAACCCTCGTTACCATCAAAATTCATCCTTAGCGGGGGAAAAAAACTAGCCTTGAAATATAGAAAATTTACTTTAAACTGGAGACAGCACAGGTTCTAATCAGGTTCTAACATCATTAATCAAGTGCTTCCTCTTTTTTTTTTTTTTTTAATAGAGTAAGAGCTATTTGATTGCATGAGTCCATGGTGCAATTAGTGGTATCCTACTAGAAGGCAGTAATGCCAAAGAGAAAAGAAAATGGACATTTCAACAGAAAGATACAAAACAATTGTAGGGAAAAGCAAAAACATCTCCCCTGTTTTAAGTTTCAGCTACCTGTAACAGTTGTTCCTAATGTTGGAGTTCAAGTATGCTGCTGCGAAGCCTGCTGATTTCCCAGAGGTTCTTTTAGGAATTTCTAACATTTCAGCGAGTCTTCAAATATAGTTTAACATTTCTATAATCTGTTTGTTTTAAAGACTGGCAGTCGGGGCGCCTGGGTGGCGCAGTCGGTTAAGCGTCCGACTTCAGCCAGGTCACGATCTCACGGTCCGTGAGTTCGAGCCCCGCGTCGGGCTCTGGGCTGATGGCTCGGAGCCTGGAGCCTGTTTCCGATTCTGTGTCTCCCTCTCTCTCTGCCCCTCCCCCATTCATGCTCTGTCTCTCTCTGTCCCAAAAAATAAACGTTGAAAAAAAAAATTAAAAAAAAAAAATAAAGACTGGCAGTCAAATAAGAAATAACTGAGAGGCAGACTGGATCGAAGACAGTGTGGTACTTCTGTTTTCCAGGATAGAGGTTTGTATAGAAAGGAGTAGAGTATAGAGAGGTGGAGATCAGAGAGAAAGCACTGAGATGTGAGGACCCGTAGGAGGCAAGAGGGAAGGGGCCAGATGAGGGACACAGAAGGGATGTGACAAAAACAGGAGATACCTCCTCCTTGGAGACATGCTGGAGAGAAGGACGAGTGCTTGAGTGTGGATAAAGTAGCTCTGAAACGGGCAAGAGGAACAACAAGGAAGCTATAAGTGGCCTAGACTGTGAACTAGTAGGTTCCTAGTTAACCTTTCATTTGGATATGACTTTATGTTCTAAAATAATGCTGCAAATATTAGGTCATATCCCCTTAGAGTGTTCTTTCTCTTCGATTTTCATTTAGACTTGTAGGTCCTTAAAGAGCTCATGAAAAGTCATTAACGAGTCAAAATGAGACAGGCATTCATTTCACCCAACACTTAATTTAGCTTCACTAGAATATTCTCATTATTTTTTATAATTGTGCCTGTACTAAATGGTCCCAGCATAGTACACCAATTCTTGGTTTTAAAGAACTCTTCTACATCCTCTGGTCTCAAAATCCGAAAGAGGTGTGGGCTGATAGCCATTCTCTAGATTCAGTAGACTCCAGTAGACTCCTTTAAATTCTCTCAAGGCTGCCACAGCACTGTCACCTCCACTTAACTGATTGTGTTTAAGTGAAATTTTCAAATAAACCACTGAGAAACATTGCAGCTGGTCATTTCTTGCCAGCATAGATCATCTTTCATTCCATTATGTGAAATTCTGATTTAAAAACTGCTTTACCTAAAAATTGCTCAGTAATTTTTTAAAGTAATCTCTGTGCCCAAACTAGAGCTTGAATTCATACCCCAAGATCAAGAGTTGCATGTTCCACCTCAGCTAGCCAGGTGCCCCAGTTAATCAGTATTTTTAATCAGAACTGTAAATAATGATGAATTCCACTAGTTGCTAAAAAAAAAAAAAAAAGAAAAAGAAAAAAGAGAGAGTTCACCATTCACTGGCAATCTTGCTATACCCGAGAATTAATTAGGAAAATTTATCAAATCAACATTTGTAGAGGAGACTCATACTCAGGATTGTTGGAAGAGCCCCTTCAAGTCATCTGGTCTAACCACTTTTCACATGTGTTCAACTGTTACACTCCTGCCAAGTGACAGTGCAGCCGAAACCCAAACATCCCCTACTGGTGAAAATTCACTCCCAAAGTTATTATTACAGAACTCTGTAAAAAAATTTCCCATAGAATAAATGAAAGCTTTTGCCTTATGGCTTTTGCCCTCTGGTCTAGTTCTGTGCTCCCAGAGTACCACACAGAACAAGTCCAAGGCCTCTCTAATGTGTCAGTTCTCCAGAGGCTAAAGATAGAACTCTTTCGATAGATGGCCTCCTAATACCTATAATTCACCTAGCTGGCATACAGCTTTAAAAATTACTCTGGGGGGGGCACCTGGGTGGCTCAGTTGTTAAGCATCTGACTTCAGCTCAGGTCATGATCTCATGGTTCATGAGTTTGAGTCCCCCATCAGGTGAGCATGAGTCCCCGCCCCCCCTTCAGGTGAGCCCCACATTTCTCTCCCTCTCTCTCTTTCTCCCTCCCTCTCTCTGCCCCTTTTGGGATTCTCTCTCTCTCTCTCTCTCTCTCTCAAAAAAATTACTTTGGGGAAATTGATATTTGTAAATTTACTTTCTAGATAGTAGAGAACAATTCACCTGTTCCTTAGATGACAAAAATTTTTAGCCTTCATCAAGTATTATTGAAAATTCTTTTCATGTGCCACGAAGTTTAAAATAAACTAAGTCTGCAAACACATCATGCTAAATACATCAAATTATTTAAATTTTTTATTATGACAATTGACATATATTAAGTGAAAGAAATGACAGAAGTACTGTAATAAAACATTTTGAAAGAAAAAGTTACACAATTAGGCCAAGAGCTATAAAATAGCTTTAGGCCTGGCTTATAACACCAAGAGTTCTGATCAGACTGTAGTGAGACATTGAACATTTCATTAACAAAAAATAATTGGCACCAGCCACAACATATTTTGGTTGTCACTTACAAGGAATATTATATTTAAACAACTATGCACTGCAATTCTAACACACTAGGTGTTCATACACTGCAGTTAACCCCTGAAGCTTTAAGCTACCAGGAATTCCCATATTTTCTATGCACAAAATTTACTTTGTGCATTATTGGAATCACATTTCCAGTTTTCAAATCTCCCCCCCACCCACACACACATGCAGTACATTATATGTGGCAGAGAGCACGTCAGTTTCCCCTATTTGACTAAAACAGCACGTTCCTGATTACCTCTCAACAGTATTATGCTAATCTCGGAGCTTCTGCTTTAGCTCTCATCTCCTAGAAACAAAATAAAGCATTCTGAGAACCTATTCCAGGAATAATTTTTTTTATGCATAGGAAAATAAAGCATTTCATATAAGCATGTCTGAAAATCCAAGAGGCATTTTGATCAAACGCTCCCCGAATCCCAGCTACTATTACTTTAAAACCAAAATGAAAATTTAACATATACCATTTACAAATTCTTATCTGGAATTTGTATTCTTCACCTAGAAATTCATGATTCCCAGGCATCACCTCTGAATGGATGATGATAGCAAAGAAACCGACAACCCCATGTTAGCTGACGATAGAGTAAGGTAGTTTAGATAGAAATTATGACACACCTAGACGAATTTAATTCTTTATGAGAATACATTTGTGCTATAAAGGTGAGTTATTAGAATGGTAAAATTATCAGATAGCAAAAAGTACTGGTGTCTTAATGAAAGTTGTGGTAAAATGTGCCATGTAAAAGAATGCTAGAATCAGCAACTCTACAAGATTTCAAAAATATGTTTCATCAAATGTGGAGAGAATTGGAATTTAATCTGATATCCCGTCCAGCAGACAAATACTCCTGTGGAATTAAGTCTACTGAATAACCACCAAATCAAACAATTCTAGGTTTTCCTTCTTTTACAGATTGAAAAGAAACCGAGCTTTGCCCCAACCCACTCCACCCATCCCAGCACGGGACAGTCCCTTTGAAGGTGTACGCAGAACCTCCTGACGGGTTTGGGCAAGCTACAATTCAGATACCATTATCAAGAAGCTACTTTGCTAAGAGAACAAAACACCAGACCAACATTGAGAATACCCTAGTTAGGCATCACAAAAACCACGCACTATAATATGCTGTTAACTGCCAAATTGAGGCTATGATAGCTGTTCTGAAATTGAAAATTCATTTACACTAAACTAGATCTGTGTGTGCATGTCTACTTGTGTGTGTGTATATGTGTATGTGTATATGTGTTTGTGTATAATTTTCATGCAATGTTCTTAAAGCTTTGGAGACAAGGGTTATTAGCCTAATTTCAAGGCTTGTCCACATAGCAGTATTGACATGCACCAACTCTGCTAAAGGGCAGGAAAATGAAAAAGACCATGGCACAAATTTTTAAACAATTTTAGGTTTAATTACATAATGCACCTGTAGATGTTCTAGCATAAACACAATTGTAAAAATCTACATCCTATTTTAGGGTATTTTTCCACCTCCCATCCCTTAAAAGCTGTACAGTTATATAAAAAATGTGACTCTCAAGCAAAATAAACTTTTTTTTTTTTTTTTTTTTTGCAACATACAAAATAAGTTAAATGATTCAGAAGGCCTTGAGCCATTAAGTATCCCAATGACTGTTCTGGCCATCCATAAGCATGACAGGCAGCTCCGGGTCTATGACCAGAACTCAATAAATACAGGTCAAACAAAACCCCAAACACTTAAATTAGGTTTCTTTAGAAAGCGATGAAAGTCAAGAAAATATATAATTAGGGTTAACAATTCCATTCTTAACTTACATCATCCAGTGGCAAAATGAACAAGGCAGGTCACTCGGTCCTTAGTGCATTTACTAGCTTGTACCGGTTTGGCAAAAAACACAAATGTAGTTCCTTTAAATGTTTTTTTCTCATTCAAAATGTCTAAGGAGCTTAATTAATAAATTTCTACTCATCTAATAATTTGTTATGCCCTCTCGTATAACTTATGCATAGGATAGTTATATCTTAAAAATTATTAAAATTAAAATAACATTTTCTTTAACTGAAATGACAATGTGCCAGAATTGGGGTTTGCAGCATTTTCCAGAAAGAAATGGTGTAACTATAAAATGAAAAAAAAAAAAAATTGAGCTTACATGACCAGAATGAAGGACAAAATCCATTCATGTAATCCTATTCTAACCAATTTCTGAGAGGGTTTATCTGAGTAAAAAAAGAAGCATTGAGTTTACAATCTAAAGTGGTTATATACCAAGCACACTACAGTTTGGCTTATGAAGACTGCTTGCTTGCTGGGGAATGACTCCTCAGTATATGTTACATAGTTACTTAGCAATTCTTGGCACTCAAAAAATGTTAAATTATCATTTAAGTTGAAGTGAAATATTTCAAAAACAGACTATTAAGTGTACATATAATAACCCAGCTTAAATACATTGATAGCAAAGGGCCTTGTCTTTCAGGATTGGTATAAAAATAAGAAAATCAGCAGATGAATTGCCACTTCCAAAGTAGGTTTACAGGTACACACTGGGAATGGTGGATAAAATAGGAATGGATTTTATTCTAACAAAGTTTAAGAACAATATTAAGCAGAGGACTAGATAGATTACAGCAGATATGCAGTCTTGGCATTCTTACTTCTTAGAGAACCAGGAATATTTTTTTAGAATGTCAAACCAAGAAGAGAAACTTCACTATGTTTCTCTAGACTTTCTGCAATTAAATGTTCATAATTCCACATCAGTTACAATTATTTGTCTTAGGTCTTTTTACAATGTCAATTAATGATTTGAAACTCACTTTTCATTTCTGCTAACATCTAAAGTATGTATATACATATTAACTTATATATATATATATATACATACATGTATGTATATTCTATTAAAAAAAAGATCTGGGTCTTTGAATACGTGTTCTATAGCTGTGAGGCAATCATGGACCTGTTCCACTGTGTTGTTGAAGGGTACAGTTCACTTTTTCTAAATATTAGACTTACAGATTCACTGTGTTCCTTTCAGTCATATGGTAGAACTAGCTAATGGTTAACATCTCTTAACCCCACAAACATAAGCTAAAAAGGCATTCTTTATGACAAAGTAAATTCCATCAATCCCATTTAAAAATCGGTAACATTTCCCCACCATTTTACCTCTAAATAAGTACACGCCTATATATATTTTTAATACGTATACTTTGTTCAAATGCATATTATAATAGGGATGGGTCCTATCAACCCAAAAGTGAAAACTGGAGCTTATAATATCCTTTTAAAATTAACTTGTTTAAAAATTGTTTTTTTCAACAACGTCTTTAGCATTCGAAGTCCTTGGTTCTTTGGCAGGTCATATTAAAAAAAAAAAAAAGACTATCAGTAGACATGAATTTATTCTAAATGCAACTCCTCTTTCTTCTCTGCATCTGCAACCTTGACCAGCTGGAAAGAGATGTGTCAAGGAAACACAACCTCAGTATTATCAGGTATACTCTTGAAAATATCTCTGCCATCATTCTCTAATAATGTGCCAACAACGGAGAATGTTTTACACTAAACACTATTTTGTCAACACAAGTCTACAAAACCAAAATGTGTATTTTCAGTCTGATTTCCTTTCATATATTTTACTTGAAAGCTTCTGCTTTGTGAAAATTTGGCTAGTTTTCAAACCTTTACGGAAATTGCAAACGAAATATCCTGAGTACTAAACAGCATCTCCCCTTAATACGAGCACTATAGATTGTGGAGTTTGACATTGGGAGTCCATCTGTATTTAAAAAAGATGAAAGTATTAAAGGGCTCTATTATATAGCAGCTATGATGAATCTAAATCCGTGGTTAGTACTCTAAGGATCCACGATGTTCTAAACTCAAATGAGCCGCTTGCTTATACTCTGTCCAGTTCCTAATGACTGAATTATATCTTTGGATACAGAACAATGACTTTTTCCTAACATTTTTTTTTTAACTTCTTCAAAGCATGTTCAGGTAACATTTCAGTGAACACAAGACTCCATGAGGGACTAAATCTAGTCACCAAGCAGCAGAACTGTTTTTGAACTGTTCAACATTTAACCGCCCACAATTAATCTGTCTGCATAATAACTTATAAGTATCAGAGGCTTCTGCAGTCTTTGTAGATGAAACAGTTAATTGGCTTAATCAGAATGTAAGGTTAGCAGGCAGACATTCACTATCAAGTTCACAAACATTTAATTCAAGTTCAGTAAATTAATAGGCAGCAAAAGTGGTATCATAACCCATGTCAGTGGAACTATGCTAAATTGAATACTCAGTCTTTGCTCTAACGATGACCTTTTACTCTGCAGGAGAAGGGTAAAAATAACTCCTTATTTCACATTAGGCATCCTGTAAAATAAATAATCTACCCATCGAACACTTCTTATCGCTTGCTTAACTATAGAGTGGTGGAAGCAGGAGCTGGTGTGTCCAGAGGTAGAGACAGGGTACATGGGAATTTCTACACGGTAGTGGCTTTACCCAGCTGCAGGACGAAAATGGTAGAGGAAGAATGGCAGGAGAGGCCACCTGCACATTCTAACCACTTACCTTGCACTAGTAGGAATTCTTGTATTGCCTGCCTGTTAGACAGTTAAAAAGGCTAACATTCTTAACTGACTTTCAAATAAATGAACAAACCTGGCTAGAAACGAGGCCTGGTAAGTGAGTATGGTTCCTTACGTAACCCTGCTCTACTGTCTGTAAATGTTAAGCCCTTCCCTCCCTTCCAGTGGAACATTGTCTCAAAATAAAAATCACAACTTGCTTGGAACCACATGCTATTGGTGCATCCTATTTTTAGGCTGCTTTCATTATTTTATTTTTTATACAGATACATATACATTGCTAGAATCAAAGCAAAAATATTAATGGGCAGGTACTACAGAACTAAAGTGAAACAAAACAAAACAAACAAAAGAACCAACAAATGAAAAACAACAGCTATAAACTTTCAAGGCCAAAAGATAAGACTTCAGGGCAACACCTGTTGAGGAAGGAAAAGGAGTATAAAGTTTCTAGAGAGGTATTTATAATGCAAGTCTAATGCCAGCTTTTTAATAATAAAAAAGAGAAGTGCTTTACTATACACTGACTAGCACATATAATGCTTAATTTGGAAAGAAAAATTAACAAAGTTCCTTGGGCCAGCAGCAGATATGTGTGTCTGTTGCCGGCAACAGACACAACACTGGAACAGAAAAACCCAAATCCCGGGGCAAAAGTATTCACAGAAGTAATGGCTGAAGGTTTCAGAATTTGACAGGCAAGGTTTAATCACAAGTGCTACACTTTATACAATGTTATTTATGGCTCTGCCTGAAATTTTACAGCTGTAACAGTAATAAGACAAAGTTCATATTTTAGTGTCAATTACATGTTAGATATTTAGTTATAAACCCCTTTTTTCTTGAAACAAAGGGCTCATCTTTCATTAAAGCATTGAGATGTTTGAAATGGATGTCATGCCTATTAAGTATATTGGCGGTTCTCAATCAACTCTGTTGGTCATGTGACTATTAATGAATTTTAATAGAAGTCTAATGGCCAAAGGCCAAAACTACATTCAAACCCTGCTAATATATCCAGGCAGATAGGAAATTCCAATGCACACACATACACACACACATATACACACACATACATGCTAAAACTCAAACTAAAAACCTCCCAAAGGAACTGCTTTGTTTGTAGACTTCAATTTGAAGTAGATACTAAGGGCAAGAATAGACCAGTTAAAATTCACCTGAAAATCCTTTCCCCATTTCAAATGTGCTAAAATACCGCTGTCAGCTTAGCATCTCTTCATGTATGTTATGTATAGATGTATTTCTTTCAAAATGGGCTATTTCAGATATTTAAATATTAAGTGGCCAGAAGACCAGAGTTACACTATCTGCAAAGTTTACAGTCCACCTGGGCCTAAAGAAAGACCACATTTATATCACTAATAACTCTTCATTGATAGTATATTAGATTAGAGGCCACCTCATCACCACTGCATAAAGCTGTTTAAAAAAAATTTGCTGCTAGCACAATCTGGTTGTCAAAGCTTCATTATACATTTTACTGTACAAATGTTTTTCAGATGATTTTTTTTTTTAAACAAGGAACTCCGCTATAACAGAAACTCAGGTTAGAGTTTTTAATGATGGTACTTTCTCCATCTCTTCTTTATTAAGTGTGGTTATCTCTGATAGTAAACAAGCTGATATCATGGATGCTGTTACTAAATGATGTATGTATGATGTTATCTACAGTTCTCAAACTGCAACAACACAGACTTGAACTTTTAAACAGTCTGTTAATCATCATCTATGCCATGAATGTTTAAATATAATATATATTTAATATGAAAAAGCTAAAGCACAAGTGCCTTCTCCCACCCCTAATTCTGTTTTGGGCCCTCACAGATTCGGAATGCATTCTTATCCACCCTTTTTCACAAAGTCAGGAGAGCTCAGGAAATATAAAGTCAAAAATATACAAATCTTTGTTGTTATTATAATAAGATTTTTTCCATGAATGAAATTACCAAGGACCATGAACTTGGAAAAAGAAAATCAAAAGGAATTTACAGCAATTATTTATCTTCAAAGTTCAAAACTGGTCACTTCACAGAAAGACTTCAGGGTTTGTTGAAATTTTTCTTCTAAAAAGTCATTCTGTAGTGGAGTTTTCTAGGAAAAATAAAACAGCTTTTAATAACTGGCCCGCTGGTGTGAGAGCTACCGTGGAATAAATTAGCACAAAAATGGAAAAGAAGTCTTATAACTGTTCACTATTACAGACATAATCAACAAGGTCAGTCACTCTTAAAAGCTCATCTTCCTCCTCTTCTGGTGCCCCTGCCTCCTGCCCACCACTTGTCCCATTGGGGGCCAGGCTTGCACTGGCTGTGCTGTTGTCCTTGGGGGTCTGAGGCTTCTCAGTTGGCTTGCCAATCAAGTTCTCAATGGCTTTGCCAGGACTCTGTCCATTGGTGGAAGGCAAGTCCACTAAGCTATAGTCCAAAGGGCTCCCCACTTTGCCTACATTTTCAAAGTCCTCTTCCTCATCACTGTCTATCCGGTAGGGCTTCTTGGTGCTCTCTTGTTCTGAGGGCAGGACCCTGGGCTGGTTGTCACGGGCAGGCTGATCTGCATCTCCATGAGCGTTGTCACAACTCTCCTCCTCATCTGTCTCGATCCGGTGTAGCCGTTTTCGGGATGGTTTGCCTTCTTCCTCATCTGCTTCTGAATATTCATCTGTGCTTCGACCCCGCTTTCGAACTGACCGCTTTGATTCTTTAGCTAGCTCATCATCTTCAGAGTTCTTGGACATATAGCTCTCTAGAATAAACAGCACATTTAAGCCATCGACACAGTTAACCATAACAGATTTAAGTAATTCTACTTTTCCTCCCCATAGTCAGCCCATGTCCTGCTTTCAAACTTGCTCATAAATCTGTATTTCCTTTCAAACCTGCCCTGGTTTCTCTCTCCTCACAGGTCTATAACAATCCATGGTATGATCCACAGTGTGCTTTTTAACTAAGATTTTAGGAAAAGAGGAGAACCAGATAACTTAATCATGGCCCTTAAATTAAATGGAGATGGGGGGGGGGTAACAAACGGAGAAATTACTATCCACTAGCCCTCAAATTATGGAGTCATGTAAACAAACTGATAAGGAAAGATTAAACTGAGCACCCAACTCTGGGCATCTGAAACACTGTGCTAACAACTCCTAACTCATGTTATTAAATGTCCTTGATAGTCCTGAAAGGTCTTCTTTCCTTTTTCTGTACCTACATCTTGGTGGCCTCATCTAATCTCACAGCTTTGCATCTATATGCTGATGACTCTCATATTTGTTTTAGGCAACCTCTAAATTCCACACTCATGTATCAACCTGCCTACTCAACATCTATGCTGGAATTTTTAAATTAATTAATTAATTAATTAATTAATTTTAAAGTAAGCTTCAGACCCAGTGTGGAGCCCAACATGAGGCTTAAACTCATGACTCTGAGATCAAGACCTAAGCTAAGATCAAGAGTTGGATGCTTAACTGACTGAGCCACCCAGGCATCCCTATGTGCAATTTCTAGACAGGCATCTGAAACCTAACGTGTCCAGAACTAAGGTCCTAAACCTCTGCAACAAACCTGAACTGTTCTGGTCTCCACCATCTTAGTTACTGGCAACTCTACTGCAATCACTCAGTCATCTTTTGATTGCTTTCTTTCTGCCATCAAACCCAACAGTATATCCTTTGAGTCTACCTCCAAAATATATCCATTATCTGACTGCTTTTCACCCCTTTACTACTGCTGCCCTAGTCTCACCCACCATCATCTCTCACCTGGCCTATTAACTGGTCTCCTAGATTCTGTCCTTGTCCCCTTAAATTTATTCATTTCACAGCTACCATAGCAAATTAAAACACAAATCACTGCTCTGCTCAAACTCCTCCAATTACTTCTGCTCTCACACAGAATAAAATCTGAAGTCTATACTATACAATGGCCTACTGTACTATCCAATATGGTAGCCAGTAATCACATGTGGCTATTTTAAATTTAAATAAAATAAAAATTAAAAATTCAGTTCCTCAGTTAAACCAGTCACATTTCAGGTGCTCAAAAGCCACATGAGGCCAGTGGCTACTATATTGAAGAGCACAGATACAGAATATTTCCATCACTGCAGAAAGTTCAACCGCATGGCACTGTTCCTCATCAAGGGTTGGCAATTTTTATTTTTATTTTTTGTAAGGGGCAGGCCCTACAGTCTCTATTACAACTACTCAACTTTACACAAAAGAAGCCACAGATAACATGTGAGAAACAATGGGTGTGGCTGTTCCAATAAAACTTGATTTACAAAGTCTTTATTTACACAAACAGGTGGGCCATAGTTGGCAGACTACTGCTCTTCATGATCTGACCCCGCTGATCTCTGTATCATCTCAAACTATTCTTCCCTTCACTCATTCTCCTTCAACCACCCTGACTTTGTTCCCTCAACAAGCCAGGCACAGACTTGCCTCCAGCCCTTCACATTAGTTGCTCTATCTGACTATATCAGTCTTCTTTCAGATAAATGCAGGACACACACCTGACATTTTGTCAGGTCTTGACTCAAATGTGGTCTTCTTAGCGAGGCGTTCGTATGGTACCCTGAGATCCCAGCTAATCTCCCAACTTCCCTTGCTCCTTTATTCTTCTCCACAGCATTTATCGCCACGTAATATAAGACAGGTTCTACTTATTTATCTTGTTCATTGTCTCTGCCCCTAATTAAAAGAAGAGTTACACACGGGAGTGAGATGTTTTGGCTGTTCACTCTTCTGGTCCCAGTGCCTATAACAGTGACTAGTGCAGTAAGTGTTTTCTAAAGTTGAATTACTGAATTTATGTTTGTCTTTAATGACACATGAAGAAAAATATACACAATCAGATGTTTACCTCCTTTCTTTAGCCTCTCATGTCCAAACTTTTTTTCCCTTTCTTTCCTGACTTGGGCTCAAACTTAATGGATAAGGATCTTTGAAATCTTCAAAATAGGTGATAAATAATGGAGAATTAAATAAATCAAAGCAGAAAGGGGCATAGGTATTGGAATAATTTAAAATGAACTTGGGAAGCACTCTGGAATAACCATAAGACTAAATGGATATCACAAATTCATATTTTAGAGCTTTTCCTACACTGCTGCTCTAAAGCACAGCAAAAACTATTAAGAAATAAAAGTTACCAACTGAAGTTCATGGTCAGGGTGGAAAGACAGCAAAAACCTGTATCTGAAGCTCTTTAGTTATTCAGGGCACAGGAGGTTATTTCAAAATGAGGGCTGTGAATAATTAGGGGAGCCAAAGAAATCTTGCTCAGATAATTTTCTGAGACTCTTCTATTTCAATGAAAAATTTAATTATTACAATGGAGATGTTAAAAATTGGTATCTTATCAAGTATCTTTTATTTAAAGTATAAAAAGTGACCCAGCAAAAAAATAACGGGTTTTGTCTCAAAGATCTGAGTGGCTATATTGAATTTCTATGAAATGGTACAGAACTGTAATCCTTACTTTATAGCTTCTACTTCTGCCCTGTGCAAACTTCTGTAAACTGGAGATCTACTCCTTACCTTCACTCTCTGAGCTGGAAAGCCTGCGCTTGTGAACTCGTCTGATTTCTTTACCACGTCGTAAACTCTTCTGGGAACCATCACTTTCGGAATCTTCTTTGTAGTTAATTTGTCTTTTCTGATTCCTCCTTGACCGCCTTCGCCGAGTTTCTACAAAATCATCACTAAAATCATCGCTAAAATCACTTTCTGTTAAAAAAAAAAAAACAAAACAAAAAAAGGAAAAAGAAGTCGAGTACAAAATTTAAGTCTATTAAATAGAAATGTATTAGCTTAGGTTATAAAAATATAAAGCTATTAAGGTTCAGTAGTAACATTTTAAAAATCAATCAGTTATTGTAAGTCCTCTCTCTTTTTTTAATGTTTATTTTTTTTTTATTTTTTATTTTTTTTAATTTTTTTTTTTCAACATTTATTTTTGGGACAGAGAGAGACAGAGCATGAATGGGGGAGGGGCAGAGAGAGGGAGACACAGAATCGGAAACAGGCTCCAGGCTCTGAGCCATCAGCCCAGAGCCTGACGCGGGGCTCGAACTCCCGGACCGTGAGATCGTGACCTGGCTGAAGTCGGCCGCCTAACCGACTGCGCCACCCAGGCGCCCCTAATGTTTATTTTTGAGAGAGACAACGACAGAGCTCAAGTGGGGTTGGGGCAGAGAGAGAGGGAGACACAGAATCCAAAGCAGGTTCCAGGCTCTGAGGTGTCAGCACAGAATCCCAAGCGGGGCTCAAACTTATAGACTGTGCAATCATGACCTGAGCTAAAGTCGGACGCTTAACTGAATGAGGCACCCAGGTGCCCCTCCTCTCTCTTTTAAAATATTTATCTTTGGGAGAGCACAAGTGTGGGGAGGGGCAAAGAGAGAGGAACAGAGAATCTGAAGCAGACTCTGCACTGAACAGGCTGATATCAGGGAGCCTGATGTAGGGTTCAAACCCAAGAACTACGAGATCATGACCTGGGCCAAAGCTGGATGCTCAACCGACTGGGCCACCCCAGGCACCCCAATAAATCTCTCTCTTTTTAAAAGCAGGCTTGGGGCGCCTGGGTGGCTCAGTCGGTTGAGTGGCCGACTTCGGCTCAGGTCATGATCTCGCGGTCCGTGAGTTTGAGCCCCACGTCGGGCTCTGTGCTGACAGCTCAGAGCCTGGAGCCTGTTTCAGATTCTGTGTCTCCCTCTCTCTGACCCTCCCCCGTTCATGCTCTGTTTCTCTCTGTCTCAAAAATAAATAAACGAAAAAAAAAAAAAAAAAAAAAAAAGCAGGCTTCACGCCTAACATGGGGCTTGGACTCACAACCCTGTGACCAAAAGTCATACTCTCTACCTAATGAGCCAGCCAGGAGTCCCTATAAGTCTCTTATTTTCCTTCTAACAGTATGAATAAGTGCATAAGGGTCTTTAATGCCCAACCTCATTAATGTATCCTGTTAGCAGCCAATGGTTGAGATGAAAAGATGTTTTATAGGATCCATATCTCATTCAACCTAGAGCTACTCAGTCAGCTACATGGCTGCTCTTCTTGGTGGCAGTTACTATTCTGCCTCAAGATAATCTGCTGTTCCTGTATGTACAGATGTATGGCACAGATTAAATAATTTCAGAATGTACTGCACAGATTAAACCATCTAATCCTAGATGAGACTGTTCTAAAGAAGTATAGAACTGGAGTTATATTTTTGGCTTTTTTCCACATGGAAATAAAATCTGCTAGCTATAGCACAGGGAGAAACTTCCAAAGTGTAGCTAAATAGCACTGTCCTTACCATCTCTGATAAGTAAACACGACCATGACACTGTGTTAGAGCTGTTTTTCAGGAGTGCTAACAAATTCCAAATTGGCTTCAAAATGGCAAACTAGTTAGTTTGAAGGAGTCCTACTGGCCAAATCTGGGACAAACTGAACCAGCATAGCGATGGTAACATATTATATCCACAGACTAAAGTAAGAATCCACAAGTACATACTGATATAAAGAAATAAATATATGGAGAAGAAGGGAAAGTGCTTTCTTACAGAACACCAAATAATAAAGGTAAAAAGAGTGATGGAGCTAGGAAATCATCAATGAATACTAAAACTATGAGTAAAACATCTGAAAAGAAATGGGATATATAAGGTCTCAAAAATGCCTTCCTACTAATTACTGTTAATTATAAAGGGAAAAATAATGGAGACCCAGAGAACATATATTAGCTCTGTGATATTCTTGCTGAAAAATGTGTACACTGAATCTAATCACAAGGAAAGAAAAATACTCTAGACTGAGGAACATTTTACAAATTAACTACTGTGTATTCTTCAAAACTGTGGAGATCAATAAAGACAAAGTTTGAGGAATATTCTAGATTAAAGGAGACCAGAGACATGAATAAATGCAATGTGTACTCCTGGATTTGACCCTAGACTAGGAAAAAAAATTGATATAAAGGGTAATATTGGGATACCTGATGAAATCTGAATGTATACTGTTAATTACATAATAGCCGTATATCAATGTTAAAATGTCTGATTTTGATAATTATACTGTGGTTATGTTTGAAAATGTCCTTGTTCTTAGGAAATAATCACTGATAAAGAGGCAAGATGTCTCCATTTACTCAAGAGGTTTAGAAAAAAAGATGTATGAAACAGAAAAGCCCACAAGCCCGGCCAGGTCAAGGATGTAATACTTCTTCCCGGTTGTGACACTTCCTCAGTGAGATGACAGCTACCTATCTGCCAATTCTACAAAAAAAAAGGACTCATATCTGTTCTTTTAGCTACTGTACTGGTCACTATTTAATCAGTTAATAGGGATAAGCATAAAATATAAGAACATCAACTACTGCTAATTTATAAAAATGAATGAATCACTGATAGAGATTTAAATGTTAGCAATAACTGGTGATCCTTCTCTTTCCAACTGCTAGATATACGAGTAAAATGTTCTCACCTTATTTGAGAATGATTCTAAAGAAACACTATGAAGATAAGTCTAGGCATGGAAACACTTTGCGCCAGAAGAATTCATCACAATCTTAAATGAATTTGGTATGCGGTTAACATATCCATCTGTATTCATTTTCTTAGATATGCTTTATGTGCTTTCTGTGAAAAATTTAGTTACTAAATCATAAGAAGAGAATTCAAAGTTTCATCAGAAAGCTTATATTACAGTTGAATGGAGTTTTATCTTAAGGACTCTTAACTCCAGAAATCATAAGAATTTACTGAGTTGGTGTGATGAGAACACAATTTTTTTTTTTTTTTTTTTTTTTTTTTACCAGAGTCTCTACTATTCTCTTCAGACTCCTCCTCTTCATCATCATCAGAGTACTTTTTCTTTGGGGTCTTTCTCCGCAAACGCCTGCTTTGCCTCATTGGCCGGGAAGGATGTCGCCTCAGTCTTCGGCTACAGAAATCAGTGTCGCTGTCATCATTAGACGGTGGGTCTTCTTCACTCTCATCTGGGTTTTCATCAGATACAACAAACTCATCTTGAGATCTGTTCAAGAGAAACCAGATGAATTAAGATTCTGAGTTCAAATTCTACCAAGTGCAGTGAATCGTTTAAGTAATGGTTAACGTAAAATACCTGGGTAATTGTTATCAATTTGTCTGTTAATAAAATGGAGAAAGGTTTTACCATCTATTCTTTTCTTAGGAGGCGTTAAGATGAACTGATGCTGATTTTCATACTATAAATTACTTTGGCCTCTTGGAATGTCCCTCTCATACCTTAAATTCAACATGTTCCAAAGAGAACTCATTATTTCCTAACCTATTCCTCTCTTGTGTCTCCTAGCCTTGTATTTGGTACTATTACCTATCCAGTAACTCAAACCAAAAACCTGGTATTTTTCCTAATTTCTCCCTTTTAATTTCTCACATCTAACAAATTATTAACTCTTCCTTGAGTTGACCTCTTAAAGATATTATCTCAAACCTGATCCCTCTTCCTTGTTTAGGCAGTCATCTCCCACTAAATCACTACAGCAATTCTCCAGGGAGTCTCTCTAGTCTCTAGATTCATTTCCCCTCCATATATCCTCCAAATGAAGGCCAAGATGAAGTCTTCTGAAACATAAACCTCATTAGTCTGCTGTTAAAATGCCAATCAGTGGGCTTTTATCATCATCTTCAGGGTAAGAGTCTGAATTCCTATGCATGACTAACAAATCACTCCATCATCTGGGCCCTTTGTATCTCTTCGTCACATCTCCAGCAGGGCACTCTTTACTTCTTCCCCATGTTCTTGCTACCCTGACATACCAGGAGTTTCCTAAATATTCCATGATGTTTTATGTCTCGCTGCCTTGGACACATGACTTCTCATAGGATGCTTTCAATCTCAAACTCACTGATTTGCCCAGTTTTTCATTCTTCAAATTTCAGATCAAGCTCTGTTTCTACTCCCAGGCTTTCCTTGAACTCCCTAAATTTACTGGACTCTTCCTTTGTACCCTAACTTAGGCTTTACCTATATTTTTTAGTAACAATCACACACTGAATGACTTTTTGTGGTTTGTATGTTTGTTTCTTCCACTAACAATCTGAGAGGAAAAACTATGTTGTTTCTTGTTCTGCAGGAAAATCTTTCCTGATCTTCCATACTGGATTACCTGCCCTGACCAAAACCTCTGTGGGTCATCAGACAATAGTATCTAATTACCTTTGCTTGTCTATTTCTCACATTTGAGGTCCAGGAACCTCTCCTGGACATGTTGCTGGAAGGTGGCAGAGATACGCAGCAAATGAATGTTTGATTGCAGTTAATAAAATGTAAACACAATTTTGCATATTAAACAATCATAAGCCTACTTTGTTTTGCTAAAAAGAACCAAAGATCAGCATTCTTGAATCTGTTTTAAATAGTTTGAAAATAAAAAGACATTATCCATGTGCATGAAGAACACAAGTCCCACCACAGCATGGCTGAGTTTCTCTGTTAGCCCCATTTAGGCCTGTATCTAGGGACTGGGATCTGCTAGTGAACCACGCACCCATCACTGATCTTGAATTCATCCTCACTCTCTTCTTCATCCAGGTTACTGTCACTGTCCAGGTCATTTAGTCGCCGGCGTTTCTTCCGGCGTGCAGCAGCTGCCCTCTGGGGTCGTTTATTTTCTTTTCTTTCTTCATCCAAAATAGTGGAGATGTCTTTCCCACGGTGACCTGTGATGGTGGAGATATCCTTTCCTCGGCCGGCTCCTGGGTTCAGGGTTGGGGGAGAGGGTTAAAGGGAATAGAGAGAGGGAGGAAGAGAGACAACTGTATGTTTATTAAATCTTCTCTTTACTATGTAGAGGCTGTCCTTGTTCATGCTTAGGAGCTCATTTGTTTTTTTCCTACAAATAAGCACTTTTCTCACAACTTCAGCCGACAGAGCTCTCATCAAGAGAATTTTGCATTTGTTTATCCTATGAAGAAGTTCACCTCTTTTTAAAAAAAGAATTTGAAAAAAAAATTGATATAATTCATATACTATACTATCCACCTTTTTAAAGTGTATACTTCAGAGGTTTCCAGTACAGTCACAAAGTTGTGCAACCATCACCACGAAGAAATTCCAGAACATTTTCATTGACCTCTAAAGAAACCTCATACCTAGTAGCAATCACTCAAGAATCTCTTCTTCAAAGTTGTCTTTTGGACAGGGCTTTAGAAAGAGACCAATCCGTTTTCTTTTAACTGTGTTTGCAGGACAGAAAAAGTGAGAATCCCGTAGCAAAGCTGTCAATAAGGTGCAGAGCCCTGGAAAAGCTGGTGACTTTTTCAGTCCACTAAAGACAGCCTACTTAATATTAATCCTCTCCAGAGTTTTCAGAGCATTGGTAAATCTCTATGCAGTTCTTTCAATAAATTACCTTCAAATCCTTCTATTTTTATGTCACTTATTAGAGACTACAAAATTGATACATTGATTTTTAAAAGGTTGATTTACAGAAATCATTTCGATTCTGATTTGTCCATAATTTTTAAGATTTTGTAGCAGTAGTGATCTAGACATAGAAAGACAACAAGAAAGTTTAATTGGGTTTTCTATTTAGATTCAGAAGTACATTTTTTAATCTACAGAGGAACATTTACTGTTTTATATCAGATCAAAAAACTACTTGAAAAATAATTAGTAAAACCTGAGTCTACACACTGACACTATGTCCACAAATTATTTTAAATCTCAGACATTTAACATCAGTAGTGATCATGATACACACTGGGGAGAATTTAAAAAAAAAGTGCTTACTGCTTTAATCAGGGCCTTTTTTTTTTTTTAAAGTAATCTCTACACCCAACATGGGGCTTGAACTCACGAGTTGCATGCTCTACTGACTGAGCCAGCCAGGTGTTCCTAATCAGGACATTTTAACTTATTGGTCTAGTCATACAAAAAAGAGGGAATGAAAAACACATACCTCCTCCATCAGCTTCTTTGATATCATCTTCTATGGCTTCATCAATTGCTTCATCAAATTCATCAAATCTGAAATATTTGATGACAACAATCACATCACAATCTGTCCTGGTATATAGGTTAGGAGAGTTGCCTCTGAAGTGAAAAAGGCCTTCATATAAAAATGCTCTCTGGGGGCACCTGGGTGGCTCAGTCGGTTAGGCGTCCAACTTCGGCTCAGGTCATGATCTCACCGTTTGTGAGTTCGAGCCCTGCATCAGGCTCTGTGCTGACAGCTTGGAGCCTGGAGCCTGCTTTGGATTCTGTGTCTCCCTCTCTCTTTGCCCCTCCCCTGCTTCTGCTCTGTCTCTCAAAACTAAATAAATGTTAAAAAAAATTTTTTTAAATAAAAATAAAAAAATAAAAATGCTCTCTGCCACTTTGGAATTATGTAACTTAGACTACATCGCCTCACTCCTATTAACCTCAATTTCTTTTGTAGATTGGTATCTAATTCATTTTCAAAGATCGTTTATACCAGGCATCAGGCAAATATTTTTGTAAAGAGCCAGACAGTAAATACTTTAAGCTCTGTAGCCTATACAGTCTCTGTTCCAACTACTCAACTCGGCCACTGGAATGCAAAAGCAGCCACAGGTAACACAAGTGAATAAATGTGGATGTATTCCAATATAACTTCATTTATGGACACTGTGATTTGAATTTCATGTAATTATCATACGATTTTCTTCTTTTGGTTCTTATTCAACCATTTATAAATGTAAAAACCATCCCTAGGTCATGGGCTATATAGACATAAACTGACTGTGAGACGGGATTTGCTCCATAGGCCATAGTTTGCCAACCTCTAATTACACAAATCACATGGTGAAGTAAGTTCAATTAGCGTTCCAGAAATAATACTAAGTGAAAGGACTACATCATCATTATTATTATTCTAGAAGTACTGACGGTCAGAACTTTAGAACTAGGTAAAAGTACTTTTTCTCACAAGGGCCATTTCCTCCAACTTAAAGAAAACAAGTCCAGATGATCTTCAAGACTTCTTCGCATACAAAGCTCCTTTCATGTTAGAGCGGAGATGACCAAAAGGATATCTGCTCTAAAGTGACTTGTCTAAAATATTGCAAAATTTGGTAATTACTAGCCCCATGTGGCTATCTATATTTAAATTAATTAAAATGAAAAACTCTGTTCCTCACTAGCAAGATTTTAAGTGCTCAACAGCTATATATGGCTACTGGCTACCATGCTGCACAGGAAAGAAATAGCACATTTTCATAACGACAGTAAATTCTATTGGACACTGTTGGATTAAAGGCACACAATGGATTAACAATAGGGTTTAACAGCCAAATATTTTGCCTTTTGAAAAAAAAATATTTTGCCTTTTGAGTTAAGAAACTCACTACAGCTATGGGTTTCTCTCTAGGAAAAAAAAAAATATATATATCCAAACAAAATTTTATATCTAATTTCAGAGGATTCACAAGTCTCAGGTTAAGAATACTTCTACACACACACACACACACACACACACACACACACACATATGCTTATTTATTTATTTATTTGAGAGCACGAGGGAGAGTGCACAAGTGGGGGAAGGGGTATGGCGAGAGAGAGAGAATCTCAAGCAGGCTCCACACCCACCCAGCACCTTGAGGATCACGACTGGAGCCGAAATCAAGTGTCAGATGCTCAACAGACTAAGCCACCCAGGTGCCCCTACAACATAATTTTTAACGGCTGTATAATGCTTAGTCTTAAACATGTGTCATAATTTAGTTAAAAAGGTTTACTTCCAATTGTTTCACATTTATAAACCAGGCTATGAGAAAATGACCTTGGAGCTATAGCTTAGTTTTTCCTTAACATAAATTCTGAGAAAGCAAAAATTTGTGCATCCCTCATCAGGCTAGAGTAACAGATACAGAAAAAGCCAAATGTAGTTAACAGGAAACAGTATTTCTCTCAAGGACATGTTACAACTGTAAAGTGGCAAAACGACCTCTTTGAATGACTACTACTTTCTTACTCACTGAAAAACTTGATTTTCTACATCAGAGACCATCAGAACCCTTGGAATTAAAAAACGATTATCAGTAAGAATAAAACATCCCACTCTTGCCTGGAGGTTTAAGTTACTTTTAACGCAAATAAACAGTCTTGATTTATATCCCAGATGTGGAGCTTTGAATAAGGGATTAGAAACAGCACTCTACACATCCACTTCAACTTCACTGCTTTCAAGGGAACAAGAACCCGTGTCCAGTATGTGGTCTGGATCTGATACCAACCCCTTTACAGAGCCCCACTTTGCCTTGAGCATAACTCTTCACTGCTTTATTTACATTTCATCTAAACACTACCCTTCCTCGGTATCATACCAGAACTCTATTTTTTCCTTTATTTGGTGAGATATCCATGGTTCCACTAAGAAATTTTGTTGTTCCTGGTATTCTTGCTACAAATTAAAAAACCCCAAAAACTGCTGGCTTAAAGGGCATAAAAGTTGGTCTTCAAGAATTGTAGCAATTTATAATATAACCATGAAGTGAATTTTATCATTAATTTTTTTCTAATTTCAAAGAGCAAAATTATTTACTTGTTCCTTTAATATTAACATGACTACTGAGGCCAAATATTAGTTTCATGTTTATTGATCATTTTTACTTTTTCTTTTACAAGTACTGACTTGTATCCTTTGCCCATTTTATCAGCCAGTGTTCATCTTTTCTTACTGACTTCTAAGAGCTTTTCAGATATTAAAGATTTTAATCTCTTTGTCATATGTTGCAATTATTTCTATCCAAAGTATATTTCCCCTTTCCCCTTTGTTTATATTTTACGTTTTGAGAAATGAACACTGACATCTTGCCCTGCTACAATTATGAATATGTGCCCATAACATCGCCTGTCAGCCCCCTCCACAAACAAAAACAAACAAGACAAATTTAAAAAGTCACCCTGTCTAGTTCTAGTCTCCAAAATAAACAAAACCTTGATCTCCCTTAAGTAACTGGTTTCCTAAGAAAAAAGTCTTTATACCTGACTTCAGTAGATGCAACAACCTTTATAGACATCATGTAAAAAGCTATTGTATTTCCACCATGAAAAAAAATTATACTCATTGTAATTTTTAAAATTCATAAGGCATTTCTTTTGAATTCTAACTCCTCTGCAAAATTTCTTTGCAAGAAAATACTTTCTAAACAAAACAGATGAACATAGGGGAAGGAAGAAAACAAACAAAAAGAAGAGCAAGGCAAACCATAAAAGAGACTCTTAACTCTAGAGAACAAACTGAGGGTTGCTGGAGGGGAGGTGCAAGGGAGGATGGTGGGTTAAATGGGTGATGAGGTACCAAGGAGAGCACTTGCTGTGATGAGTACTGGGTGTTATATGTAAGTGATGAATCACTAAATTCTACTCCTGAAACTATTATTACACTATATGTTAACTGACTGGAATTTAAATAAAAAATTGAAACATTAAAAATTTAAAAAGTAGAAGAAAATATTTTAGAAGTAAATGCTTTTGTCTGAGTCTTTCTTAACTTTCACGTAATCAAATATCCTTTCCATTATTGTTTCTATGTTTGGTGCTATGTTTAAAAAGTTGTTCCTTACACTAAGATTATATGCCTTCCTTAAACCTTTTTGGGAACTAAATGAATCACATAATACATTTTATGCTGAAGAATATAGTTTATCGTAAGTTTCTATATTACTGTCATACAATTTTAGAGCTGAAGGGATCATCTGCATTAATCCGCCATCAACCAAGACCTAGAGAACTGGACCATTCCGAGTTACATGGGTAATACATGGTACAGTGAAACTATAGTCTTAGCCTTCTGTACCCCAATCCAATGCTCCCTATAGTCAACTCTTATGTTATCCTCTCTGTTAGAAGCAATAAAAATCCGATAAATAATTATGAAATGATAATAGTGATGAAATTCTTTTTTGTCTTCTTTCTGTGGTAATACTTTACTAAGTGCTTTACATTTTATACTAACTATAATCCCATTGCGTGCCATGTACAAATTAAATTCTAGGTGTATTTAGAGCTTAAATATGAAGAATAAAACTTAAAATTAAGAGAAAGCATATGAAGGACTCTCTTAATACATCTCAGTTAAATTTCTTTAAAAAGTACCAAGAAGCAGAAATAATAAGTAAAAAATAACAAGAGATATACAAACACCTACCAAGCACATGAAAGGATGATCACCAATAACCATTAGGAAAATGCAAAGCAAAATCATGAGATACTGCCTCACATCTGCTAGGACAGTCACCAGCAAAAACAAAAACAAAAACAAAAACAACAAACAAACAAAACCCCAAAAACAAACAAACAAAAAACCCAAAGCCAACAACTGTTGGCAAGGATGTGGAAAACCTGGAAACACTACACACTGCTGGTGGCAATGCAAAATGGCGCAGCTGCCATGGAAAACATCACAGCAGTTCTCCAATAAAACAAAAAGAGAACTACCATATGATTATCCAGCAATCTCACTTCTGGGTGTATATCCAAGACACAATACTAAGAGTAAATCCCTGCTTCCTTTAGCAACATCAAGGTTGAAAGATAATATAGTCCTGCTAGAAGGCTTGTTCTGAAAATGTAAACTGTTATAACATGACTGATATATTAGGAAACAATTCAAGCATAATGTGTATTTTATACCTGTAAGTAATTTTATTTGTGATAAACACTAGGTAAATGTAGAAAAGTGCATCTAGCCACACAGGCATACACAACACACAACACACACACCCCTCAAATATCCACCAGCAACCTCAGCTCATCACGTGTGTTATAAGTTATAGCCAGCTGCGTCTGGTGTTACAACTTCCTGGTTGATTTCAAAGAACTCTCCTTCTACCACCACGTAATAATTTACAAACTGCAACCCACCTCAATCACTTCCACAGACAAACCAGGGCTTTTTCAGCATAAAATGTCATATTTAGTGCAGTATTTATATTAGTTCTTAACCATTTAACATCTGCCAAATGGTACTGCATTTTTATTAGAGTCACATCTTTAAAAAAAAGTGTCACTACTGAAATTTTTGAGTGTGGCCCTACCTCCGTATTTCCTATAATCCCTATGGTTTTTATTGTGTTTTTGCACAGGATGATAATTTTTAGGAAAACATATGTTGGATTACAGCAGAACTTGACTTTATGCTTGCCCTTCCCATCAGTAGACTTTGATTTCATTAGTTATAATGATTTCATATAAAATGGTGTTTTTTATTTTTCAAAACTTTTGTTTTTTAAAGAATAAGATGGGTACCATTCTCATATGTATTAAGGATTTTACATTTACTGATTGCACTGCATTTTACAGTTTTAACAATTAACAACAGCAGCAAACAATACATGGGAACTCTTCCATGATCACTGATGAAAAAGTTCATAAACAAGAAGCGAGCTCAAACTTCCATGAAATCAATTTTGTTTTTCACCTCCAGTTATTCAAGTTAAAGACTCTTTTGGTGTTATCTAAGGAGACCAGAGGTCAAACAATGATCTACAATAATTAGAATATAACTTACTTACTATTTTAGTGAGACAAGTGGAAAGAACACTAGACTAGCAGACATTTAGAAGACAACATTTTAGTGTAGGTTTAGCTACTAACAGAGTGACCTCTGTCTCCCTCCTTTCCTCTCTGATATTTCTGGTGGCAGACAGTAAACCCAATTATATTTACTGATTCTTTCAACAGGCATTTATGGAACACTTACTACTTGGGGCACTATGCGAGCTGTAAAAGGCAGAAGCATGTGTGAAACAGACATTGGTCCTTACCTTCATGCTAACAATAGTCCAATGGGGGAGAGAAATATTAATTCGATAATTAAAATCACAATCATTACAATCATCATAAGTGCTTTCAAAAGAAGAACTGGTTGCTATGAGGGCATATAATAGATTTGATTAAGAGAGGGTTAACAAGCAAAAACAGGAGGGAGGTCTTAGGTACAATAAATAGCATATGCAAAGGAGCTGAAAGAAGACTGTGGCTGATATTGACAGAGTAAGGAAAAATGTGGATGAGATGGAACCAAAAAGCTAAGCACAGAGTGGGCTATGCAGTGCCTTTAGGGGCCTTGTAAAGGCATCAGTCCTTACTCCAAGAGCTATAGAAATCTGACAAAGCAGAAGAGGATGACATGAGCAAATTTACATTTTGAAAAGATCATGCTGGCTGCTCTAAAGCTGTATGATTCTAAAGATAGTAAGTAACATATACACAACTACTAATGACCATTATGATGGGGAAAAGCAGATACTTTTGGGCCATGTTGTATAATTTATAAAACATTTTACACTTTTTCATTATAACCATTTCTACATATTTCATACCTATAACTTATACATTTCCGTGTTCTTGTTGACCGCCTTTCAAGCAAGTTTGCTTTGGATTTTTTTGAATCTTTTTTCTTTTCTTCATGATCTTCAGAAAAATCTGGCTCCTGGTTTAAAAATATGATAATAAATATGTAGGTTATTAGGACAGAAAGTTACTTGAAATTAATAGTTTTCTAATGTCTGTTTAGGCAGCACATGTAAAAGATCTGAAAAAATGAGGTGATCCCCTGCCCAAAACTGAATACACACAGAAACGCTAAGTAGAGAGATTAAAAAGAATATTGGTGATCAAAGGCTGAAGCACTTCTGTATTAAAATTCTTATATTTCTGTGATTTTACAATTACCTCTTTTAAAACAACCATGATGAAGTTTCCCCACTGATAAATTTTTTAATGTTTATTTATTTTTGAGACAGAGAGAGAGAGAGAGAGAGAGCGAGCGAGCAGGGGAGGGAAAGAGAGAGAGGGGGGGAGGGGGGACAGAGGATCCGGAGCAGGCTCTGTGCTAATAGCAGTGAGTCTGATGTGGGGCCTAAAACTCACCAACTGTGAGATCACGATGTGAGCTGAAGTTGGATGCTCAACCAACTGAGTCATCAAGGCTGCCCTCCAATGATAATTTTTTAACCAATAATTTAACACATGTAAGATATTCACTAAGTATGCTGAATCAACAAAATAATGGATTTATAAAAAAAAAGAAGCATGGTGCTGAAGGACAGTAACTAACCAAGACCACTTACTTAAGTGTGTGATTTAATTAAGCCCAAACTAAATAATGTATGAAATTAAGAACATTTCTTCATTTGAAATGAAAACCATGTTACATGTACTTTCACTCATGAGACATCCGTAATTATAAATTAGACCAATAAATGCAAAACAATAACCCTCCAAAGAAACCATCGGTTAAGAACAAATATTGAAGTTTCTAATAACCAACTCCTAAAGCACAGAATTAAAAACCCTGAACTATTCTTTTGTCACTTTATATAAATAACACATAAAGAAGCTAAAAACAAATTACCCAACACAGGGCTTTAAAAAAAAAACAGGAGGAAAGGAGAATATAGAGCCTACTGGGGTGAGTTATATAAATCTGATTTGGATGGTATTACATTTTGGAGCTATCAGTATATATTTAATTGTAGTAGTAGTAGTATTTAAGTAAACTCTACACCCATCATAGGGGTCAAACTCACGACCCTGAGGATCCAGAGTCACCCCCTCTACTGAATGAGCCATCCAGGCATCCCAGTACATATGTAATTTTTATCATGAAGGAAAATACAGGTGATTTAAGGTCTTAAATTTTATTTTTAATAAGATAGGTACACTATATATTTAAAACTACTCACATTACACACAGTGGGTTAATTTTAGAACAATTATGGTAGTCTCTTCTTTAAAAAATACCGCAAACCAGAAACTTACTTGTGGAGGAATGATGTTCTCAATACTGATACCCACATACACCAAACGTTCTTTCCTTTAAATGAAAAACAAAAATGCATGCAAAATGAGATTTGCTAAAAATAAAATTGTTAGGAAAACATTATTAACACAGACTACTAAAATTTTGATTTCATGGTAATAGCAGAGGCTAGGTCACAGACGTTAGCTACTGTCGATAAAGCTTATCGTATTGCTATCTGTGGGAGGCACACAACTTTCTAATGGTAAAAATTGTAAAAAGATGTAGCTGAAAATTGTAGCCTTATAAGTAATTATACTAATAAAATAAAACCTGCAAACTGAAATAGACAAGGAAACTTCATGAAGAGACTCACTGATAAAGTGATTAGACAGTCAACACTGGACAAACTAGATCTTTGTTATGCTGGAAGTTTTCATATATGTGTACATACAGCTATCATCTCATGGTAATAAATATAGTATATATATACATATATATAAAAGAATTCTATACAATAGAACCATGTCAAGGTCCAAGTGAATGATACCAAGACCAATCTTTTAAAGAGGAGGAAAAAACGCAATGCAGCCACATGGCTCTGCACCCTACTTGCTCCAATGAAGATTATTTTTAGAGCCAGTTAACACTTCTCCAGAAAATGTGGATTTAGAACACTAACGAGATCTCCATAGTTTCTTTTCAAAGAAACAAACCTTTGTTGATTTTAATTCAACAGATTTTACATAACAAATTGGTTCTCTCAAAGTTAATTCAATTCACCAAGAACAGATGAGGTGTTATATGTATGTTGAACTGAAAGAAAATAGTGACCACTCCTCCTCCTTTTATTTGTGATGATGTCCCTTATAGAAGGGTATTAATCATCCAGTCACCTGGGTCCTTTAGAACACAGCTTATATTGCCCTCTTGGCTCTGGTAACAAGAATCTTACAGTCTTTTTGAGATGGGTTATAAAGCCATTCAGTAAAATTGGCAGGTAAGAAAATGATAAAGTTATTTTAATCAAAACCTAATAAAAAATAGTACAGTTAATGAATTAAAAACTAGGAAAGGCAAGAACAATACTAGCTGAAATTAACAGGGAAGGCTTCATGGGTAAGTCAGAACTTGAGTTCTCTGTACTAAATATGTTCAACACATATCTGTCCTTAAACTAACCAAGTTTACTATTTTATCAGTTTCCTCTTTTATACTAAATATGTTCAACCTTTATCCGTCCTTAAAATGACCAAGTTTACTGTTGTAGCAGTTTCCTCTTTTATACCTAAAAATCTACTTTCACTTAATTATTATTCTCTCCTCAACCCAGCTGAAAAACATTTAGTTCACATCCACCATATTAGGTAACGATTTGTTCCAGGCTTGGGAATCCTAAAGGTAAATAATACATGGTTCTTGTCCTCACAATTATTTAACAACTGACTGTAGCTCATTACTAATAGGTATAATGGAAACATGAGAAAAGAATAACTTGTTTGAAGAGCTGAGGAAGTTGAGGCTTTAAATAGGTGTTAATGAGTAGGATCTTGAAGGTAGGTATGATTTCTCATCACAGCATTCTCTTGCTCATTAGTCTTACAGAAAGATACATCTTCCATTCCATCTCACCACCACCTAGCTCAAAGATCATATTGGGCCCAGGCCTCATCATTACAAATAACCACACCCCTCCTAAAATTTCAGGTACAGGGAATCTATTCTCTGACTTCTACTGGCTCCCTTTCCCGCTCACTCCCTCTGGTACACTGATTTCAACAATTCCCTGACTCCAGTGGGACGTCTATACATTGACCCTAGCGTCTTTTCACTGTCCATGACTCCCTTATGTCCTTACTTTCCCTCTTACCTGGCTTAGACTCCACGGTCCATCAATATAAATACTCCTTTGCATACACTTTCAAATTCCTTGTCTCTTTCTCTCCTTCCCTCTGTTACATTACCTGGAAAATTCCAACCCTGATTAAATCCAACTCTCTTGCTAGTGAACACTAGTAAAAGTACTCTGAAAGTACAGAGCTATTTGAATTCCCAAATAATTTCTGGCACCAAGGTCTGGAAGGGATGTTTACAAACCAGTTGGAGGAACTTCTGAGAAACATCAAATTTCACGGAGCATCACAGCTCCAGCTCTGTAGACAGCCGCTAGCTAGTCACTAATTACTCACTGACAAATCCATCTTTTTCACCATACTTTAGAGCCCTTTAAGATAAAGGCCACATAATATACTTCATGTTGATTACATTGCCTGGCATAAAGTAAGTGCTCACTAAATGTTGAACAAATGAATGAACAAGGGGAAAGATGCCCTTGTGCTAGGCTCGAAGTTTCTAGAAATTATTTCACACATTTTAAAAAGGATGAATAAAAATGCTCATTTTTAAAAACAGATGAAGTCACGCGGAATTTATACTTAATATATTAGTTACTTTAGAAATATAAATATTTTGCTGTTTAGAGCCCCTAAGATTCATATACATCAGGAAGCATGTACATTAGGAGCTATAAGGAAAACTTTTTTACCCAGATTATTAGGGAGAATTAAAAAATAACAGCAATTAATTCAGTTAACTGGCTTTGTGCCAGACTGGTCTCCTTGTAACAACTTGGCACTCCTTTCTGTGATCCAATCTCAAAAAGGATTTAGTGTGTGATCCAAAGCCACAATTATAGATGTCCTCTTAAAGGATGACATTTAAGTAAAGAGGACTATCAAAGGTAGAAGAGAAAGCAAATGAGTTAGTAAATGAGAGACCGCTAGTGTGAACAAATACTGTGGCATATTTGAACATAAATTTCTAAAATTTAAAATTTTTAAATATTCCTTAATTGCAACAGTATACTTTATAGTATATGAGGCAACAGTCCAAAATATTTAACCAGTCTTTCCAAACATAAAAGGCATAAGTATCATAAGTCTCCAAAAAAACAAGCAGATATAATTAATCTGAGTATCAGACAAATTCTTAGGTGGTTTACAGACTTGATGTTTAGAGAATATATTTTTTTCCAAGCCCTTAAGGTCTGAACCTATTAATTATCTGCATTGCTGAGTCAAATCAGCTTCAGGACATGAGAAAACTGCTCGTTTCTCAGCAGGGCAGGCAGGTTTCAAAAAGAATAAAGAAAATGCCTAATTTTTATTATGATTTAATTTGAAGCATCCTTAAGTTAGATTTTTTTCCAGTGTCAAAAATAAAAACAGGGACAACTCTGAATATCAAAAGAGTCCTAATAATTATATATAGGATTATTACCCAGTTTCTAAATACAAAGGCATTTAGAAAACTGATTTTAAACAATGAGGTACTTTAATCTCCTAGTTAACTTTAGAGACTAATTTTGTCTTTAAACCAAGTAGCATCCATTATAAACCAGAGAGCTCAAGCTGACTAGTAAGGACAAAAACAGGATCTAGAGGCTGAACGCACAGAGTGCACAGTTTGCAGAGTAAAGTCTGTGGATTATCAAATGAGCTAGCTGACTGCCTTTATAAAGCAAGCTTTGGTATAAAGGGGGGAAGACTGTGAGATAGCAGGTAAAAGTTACAGCAGCAGCAAATGAAGGTAGTAAGACCAACCAGGAGACATTGCTTAGATTTTCTCATACTAAGTACAAATGGGAATCAAATCCTACTGCTTAATTTTCGGAAGATTCTCTTTAACACACCCACTTTCTTGCATAATGAATGCCCCAGTTCAGGGCGCACTGGCTCTCCTAGTCTCTACTGCAACAGTATGGACTTTAATTCCTTCTTCTTAGTGTTACCAGGGCATTTTTTCTGAAACAAAAATCTGATCATACTTATCTCTCCTTTGATGGCTTTCTTACCACCTATAAGGAAGAATTCAAATTCCCTACTCAAATAGTCCGAACAGTTCACAGTTCAGCCTCAACCCACTTTTAGAGCTTCATCTCCTACCACTCTCCCACTCTCATGTTCACACTTTGTCCTTGCTTGCATTTGGTTCTTTGCCTGAAATACCTTTCTCTGCATATCCAACCCTAAGTTACCTTCCAAGGACTTGCCCGATAACCCAAATCCCTAACCCAACTAAAATGCCCCTCCACAGTGTTCTTGTATTGCTCTGAATATACCTTAATCTACTTTACTGTATCACTGGCTCCAATGTCTGTATTCTGACAGAGCTGAGCTCCATCTAAGGAGAGTTTTGGCTCACTCACCTTTTCTCTTCAGTTTGGTACACAGTAGGCATGAAAACTGTTTAGCAATAGATTAATCAAAGAAGGTACACATAAATATAAATAAACATAAACTTACTGTCTTGATTTTGAGCCCCCTTTTAAAGACTGGGTTCAACTCCATTCTTACCTCCTCCAAGAAGCATTCTCCAACTGCTTTAAGACGACATTGCAGTGGTATATCGAAAAGGGAGGCATTTCTTATGACTGTAAGTTATGACTCTTATGACATAGTTCAGCATTTAAGTGCTCTTTATCTCACCGGTATTAATTCCGCCCACCAAAGAGATGACATGGGTAACTAGACCAGTTCTTAGAATCTTCTTGTACTCACTACATACTGAGTAAGGTACATATCCTCCACAATAATTGGGCCAATATTTATTCAGAGTAGGTTTTGATAAATGTTTTAGATCAAGAGTGGGCAAACTTTTCCTGTAAAAGGACAGATAATAAATTAGGCGTGGCAGGTCATATGGTCTCTGTTGCAACTAGTCAACTGTGCTGCTGCAGTGCAAAAGCAGCAACAGGCAATATATAAACAAATGAACATGGCTGTGTTCCAATAACACTTTTTTTCTGGACCATGAATTCAGACTATATCATTTTCATGTGTCATGAAATAAGATTCTTGTTTTGATTTTTTTCCCAATCATTTAAAAATGAAAAATAAAATTCTTAGTAGGCAGAATAAAAACAAGAAGCACGCCAAATTTGACCTACAGGTCACAGTTTGCCAATTCCTGCTTTAGAAAGATATATTAACCTGTGCTGGAAGACAATTTTGCTACCAAATTCCCAAGTAAAACATTAACACACATTTCACAATACCTGCGTTCAGCACGCTCCTTCTTCTTTAAGGCCACATCCAAATCCTGCAACTGTTCTTCTAATTTCTCACACAGTAGTTTCTGGAAGAGCAAAACATAAGTGTTACTATTATTATTACTTTTAAAGTAAGCTCTATGCCCAATGCGAAGCTTGAGCTCATGATCAAGGGTCATATGCTCTACCAACTAAGCCAGCCAGGAGTCCCCAGGAATGTCATTTTTAACACCTTTCCACAATCATTTATCCCTTGAATTTTAGTTAGGTCATGGATACTGTGCTATTATGAGAGCCGATAAGGGGCCACAGAGTAAGGAAACACTGAGATGCTCCTTCTGTTTAATTAAATCAAGAGGTGCCCTGGCCTCCACTGAGCTAAAGATGGGCACAGTTATCTCTGAAGTAATGCACATGTTAGGGAAACTTATAGCCTCATCAAGAAATACATCCTATGCCTATCTAGCTGGTAGTAATGAATGTTTAAAATAGCATTTGGCTCCACATGCTTACATGATAGTGATTAAAACGTTTTAAAAACCCCACAACATTTTTAAGGGAGAAAGTTCTACATAAAATATAACATAATGGTGCCAATCACTATTTTTCAAAAGCGGATGTCAAAAAATTACAAAACCATGCCACATGGTTACTGGGTCAAAAAAGAGCTGAAGAATGTAACTGATAAAGCTATGTTAAGCCAAGGAAGTCCACTTTACTGGGAAATGCGATAATGCCCATCATTTCTAAAGTGAAATGAGACTGGACTTGTAAGAGAGAGACCCCTTGGGTATGGTGGCATAAAAAGAACCTTTTCTTCAGCTTTCAAAAGAAATTTACCTGAGTCAAGATAGAAGAGAAATATAATCCATGTTTCTATTCATAGTAGCATCATAGTGCTACATAATTCATAATACCATCCATAAAACTGACAAGAAGGAGGTAGGTAGAAATGGAAAAGAGGATGAAACAAGAACAGGAAGAAACTTATTTCTGTCCTCACAAATCATTTTAATTTGGGGCCATTTTTGCCTGTTAACAAGTGTGAAAAAAATTAGAGATTAGAATTTTATAAAAATTAGAGGTCCTTGAGAAATAAATGCTCTGGGAGTAAAAAAAAAAAAAAAAAAAAAAAGGTTTAAAAAATATTAATAAAAGGTAGTTTTCCAATAGTCTCAAAATTCACAGAACTTCAAACAAAAGATAAATAATATTTAGAAATTGCTTCGAAGATTAAAAATGTTTAGTGGCTGTCAAGAAGTCTCATTAATTGGACTATAAAACTGAAGACTACAAACAAAGCTATGCTGGGTCATACATGTTGGCAAGGCGGGCAGAACCATTCTCCATCTGGGATGATCATCAGAGGAGGGCGAAGGCAGGCAGTGTGGTATCCACTGTCACAAGAGTCACACAGAAGAATCTGAAATAAACCACAGGTTAATGTCAACCTAACTGTAACTAGAATTCAATGATTCTGAAGTTAAAGACATTTCAATATTTTTTAGAACTGTACTAAGAAATATGCTATATCAAAGTATCTTCATTTGCCTAAAACTAAAAAACTCTGTAATGAGGGACCTAACATGTCAGTTTTTTAAAAAGTAAAATAAAATCATTTACAAAATGCTGACCTGCAAAATTTGGTGAAAAATTACAAATTTTTCTGAACTAGAGTTATAATCCTTTTTTAGCATTCCTCAAGGGCTGTAACAATATATTCTTTTTATAATAGAGTTTTATAGCTCAAGGATCATAAACTTCCCTACCACACAGAAGATTTTAAAAATACACATAAATCCCACTTTAAATAGCATTTCAATTGCTGGTCTGTAAGAAACATTCATGATTCTTTTTATCATGTCAATTCAAATAAGAAAGGGATGAAGGTATAAGGAATGAAGCTATACTTAAGGGCCATCATGTTCGCAAACAAAGGCTAATAATTAGCCTTAAGTTGTCACTTTATGTTATCGGAGTTTAAGATGACCAATTCTCTAAAACTTAAAACGTACACTCAGGAATGTTTAACTTAAAAAAACCTTATTTTTAAATAATTTTAGATTTACAGAAGAGTTGCAAAGACAGTAGAGTTTTCATAAATCTTTTATCCTGCTTCCATTCATGTTAACATCTTACATAACCATGGGACATTTATCAAAATTAAGAAATTAACATCAGTACATTACTCTTAAGTAACCAATAGACCATATTCAGATTTCACCAGCTTTTCCACTAATGTCCTTTTTCTGATTCCAGAAAAATCCAGGATGTTATATCCCATTTAACCATGTTTTCTCAATCTCCTCTGATCTGTAATAACTTGGTCTTTCTGTTTTCCATGACTTTGACAATTTTGAAGAGTACTAGTCAGATATTATGCAGACTGCCCCTCATTTTGGGTTTGTCTGAAGTCTTCTCTTGATTAGACTGAGGTTATGCGTTTTGGAGAAGAATTCAACAGAGGTGAAGTGCCCTGCTCACTGCATCATATCTGGGAGTACATGACACCACTATGACTTATTAGTAGTAATATTAACCTTGATTACTTGACTATGATAGTATCTGTTGGTTTTCATCACTGTAAAGTTACTACTTTTCACTTTCCATACCTATTCTCATTAGAAAGGACAAGTCCAGCCCACATTCAAGGGGAGGAGAATTAAGCTCCACTTTCTAGAGGGAGGAGTACCAAAGAATTTGGAGATATAAGCTAAAATCAACCACAGTAATTAATAAATTTCACCCACTAATTTTAGCACTCATCAGTGCTACAATTATTGCTTACAACAGCTGTTACGGTGGTGTTCTAATGATGATTCGCTATTTCCATGCCTTCTACTATTTGAAATTCTGTGAAGAAAATATGCCCTTCTCCTTCCATTTATTTGTTTTTCAATCACTTCTTTATATCAGGATTAACTAATGAAGATTTATTTTCTTTAGGCTAGAATCTAAACTATTAATTTATTGTTCAAGTTGCCCCAGCCACAGACACACTGGGAGTTTTTCCAGGTAGGCTCCTGTGTCCTTAAGACTCATTTGCATCTTTTCTTTGAAAGCACTTTTTTACTCTCTGACACTTCAGGACAGGATGCTCCAGGCACATCTTATATTTTCCCTGCCCAAGCCTTTGAACTAGCCATTTCTCCTAGAAGCCCTGGTTCCATGATTGGAGAATGGTATTTAGAAACCACCATCTAGGTACTGAATGCTATGATACTAGGTATGACCACTTCTAAGCTCTCTCAGAGGACAGAGCTAGGAAGCAGACGTATGTATAGCAACCTATGCATACACAGTTATCTGTATTAAAATAAACAAACATCAGTTCATACTAGTATCCAGCACCACAGGGCCCATTCTAGCCTTTGTGCTTGCTTATCTCTTAACTTCTTTTCTCTGACACTGCGAAAGCTGGCTCCAATTCTCTATACTTCATTTATGTGTTCAACTGTAGTATACACGTAAAGCAGTTTCTAAACTGCTCACACGAACCATGGAGGGTAGAGGAGGGTGGTGGGATGTGCATCCATGTGCAACGATTTAGAAGTGAAAAACTATCTTTCCCTTTCTCCATACAATGCATCATCACCATTTGCTGCCAATACCCAGAATTCCATACTAAGTCATGTGAGTGTTACACTTGAGTTATATGACTGACTGATCACACAGGCATATGTGGACTAACCTGGGCACCTGATTTCATTAATCACATTGTTTCCAAGATAAAACATAATCTGAATTTTAAATAACAAAATTAAAAGTAAACTTTTGGAATGCAACTTTTTAAAAATGATGTTTGCCTCTATTCTGCAATAAATATAAAATTCCATTAAGATAAACTACTAGGTAAGGTTTCCAAGCCTCAGGCAATAATGCATTTACTTTGACTAAAACATCTGGAACACCCCATAGAGTTCTATACTTATCAATGAATTTATTTTTCTGCTGTAAGCTCAGTGAGGACAGGGACCATGTCTTTCTAATTCAGAATCATTTCCCTACCACATAACATATAGTAGTTGCTTGACATTTTGACTTGATGATTATTCTTAAACACTGGGCACAAGCAATCCACATTTGGATCTTCAGTTTCCAATGTCATTCCTTTTTAGCACAGTAACCAGCAACGGGGTTTTCAGAGCAGTCGTTAAAATAACGAAATAAATGAAAGTTCTGTGTGTATTCCAAGGAGGGTGCAACTTCTCCATCTCCTCAGTATCATCTCTGCTCACCTCATTTTACGTCTCATTTCCTCACACCCCTTTTGTTGTTGACATCTATTGCTGCCTCAGTTAAAGTGCACTCTCTTATTTTAAAAAGATACAGAAATGGCCAAGAAAGAACACACGTGTTAGTTTTTCATTTGGAGAGCAGAAAAAAACCACTATCGCAAATCTCTTCTTGGCCTCACACGAAAATCTTGACCTAATTTTCACAGCCTGATGATCATAAAAATTCTTGGAAGGGTCTTTTCAGCAAAATTTCAACATATATTCTTCTCAGAGCTAAAGTCATTCTCTGGTTCTAAGTTTTATCTTTTACTTGAATTCTCTGAAACTGCGGGGATATGATAAACATCATTGATACATTTAATTTCCAGGTACGATTTTAACATCAAGGAAGAAAAGAACAAGTAAACCACAAATAACTTTAAACTAGCACATACTAGAGGTCAGGAATTGTGGTAGGTCAACTTTACATAACTTACTAAAAACAGCCCTCAAAAGAAGTATGTGGTATTATTTTCATTTTATAACAAAGAAATTAAGATACAAACTAGAGCACCTAATAAGGGGTGAAAGCAGGACCTCCATCCAAGTGTGTCCTGCTCCAATGCTTTTCCCATTACCCCACAGAGCTTTCTAGGAAAAAGAGTCTTGGAGAACTACCTCAGATGAATTTTCCAAACTTTAATGGATTCCAAAAAGTTTCCGCTAAACAAAATTCTACCTACGTGGAACCATCTTTCTTTACTTTTCTTTCTACTTAGTAGTTGGAAATTGCCTCTCAAGTCAGATCTATTAAAAAAAAAAAAAAAAAAGGCTGGTTGTATAGAATTGGGCATTCATTTACAAGAGTGTTTCTTCAACAGGCTCTCTAGAAAGCACTTATGAACTGCAAAAAATATATAAACAGGTTAGGAACTGGTTTTCCTGATTTAGGCTATCTTTGAAGAACTTCCTGGGTAAGAAAGTACCATGTAAATCTCACTATTCCTCTGAATATATATGGTCTATAATTTATCTTCTTAATTGTTTTTTTTTTTTTTTCTTTAAGACTGCCTATTTCCCAAAGTGTAAAGCCCTACTAGGTTACTACTTGACTTAAATGTTTCCACAGAAGGCAATAAGGCCATTAGGCCTTCTTTAAAGTTGGCACTTCAGAAATATCATTATGAATTAACTGAAAGGGAAAGAAGAAACATTTAAAGAAAAAGAATAAAAATATTTGACTAATTCACTGATTGTGAGAAGAGGTTAAGAGTGTATCCTTAAGTAGAGGAAACAGCAATGTATAAACCAAGTAGAATGAAAGCAGAATTGGGTTATTATTTGAGAAACAAAGATTATTTTGTACACATAAGTTGCGCAGCAATAAACAAATTTCAAATCATGATCAAACCTAGAAGAGTTAGACTGCCTTTGGGTAACCACAACATGCCAGTAAGATGAAGACTATCCATTTAGATCAGGTACATACTAGTTCAGGATGGTTTGGAAGGCCACATTTTTTGCACGGTTCATCATCATCTGCTAGGATGGCTTCTTCGCTTTCTTTTTCTTCCTCTTCTTCTGAAGCTGCAGATGATTTTTCACTGTCCGACCCTTCACTTTCATCATTGCTAGAATATTTCCACCTGCCACGTGTTCGAGAACCAGTCCATCGAACTTTGCCTTTGGGTTTTACCTTGTATAGAATTAAAAATTGGGATAATTTGGTATAATGAGAACGTTAAAAAACAAACTTCTGATTATATGTCCATGTTTAGTCAATATATAAGAAGAAAATGAAAATTATTATATCCTTATCACAGATCTACCTACTATTAAATTTTGGTACATATTTACATAATTTATTCTATTTTTGTTGGAGGGGATTATAATTAACATTCTCTCTTTTAAATATTTTCCCTAATGAAAAAATATTATTTACATCACTGTAGATGACTGTATGATATGCCATCACATAGCTGTATTTATCTAATCTCTTACTAGACAGACATTTAGGTAGTTTCCCAGTTTTTCACTCTCATAAAAAATGGGTCCTTCTAAATGTAAATTTTTACAAACCTCTGTGGTTAGGATAAATTCCTTGAAAAGGATTCTGGGTCAAAGGCCATGCACATTTTAAAGGCTCTATTTATAATAGAGCACTGACTATATTCTCACATATTGTTAACATAAAAATTTAAATTCTCATATTAGAGGTGAATGCAAAATTTTTCATAGGTCAGAACTGCATATAAAAATCCTGACAAATATTGAAATATATTATTCAGAGAATAAGTTTATAATGTTGTAAACTGCTTTTTTACTCCCTGGTTTCACAGTCTTTTAATTCATATTTCAGTTCATTCCTATAGTATAAGTCCCCATCAAAGACCAAAATAATTCTAACAACAGAAGGGGAAATTATTTTTAAGAATTAAAATTTCAGTATTTTAGGGAAGAAAGGATCACTTACTATGAAGAACAATCTGATCACTTAAATAAATTAAAAACAAAAGTAGCACTTTTAATTACAACAAACTCCTATAAACTTGCCAAAGACTTGTCAAGGTCTGGCTTAAAAAGAAGAGTTATAGGAAATAGAATTCTGGCTTCTAAGACTAATAATTAAAATGGGGGAAAACAGACACTCTCATACTTAGTAATGAGAGGGTGTACGAACGGGGCCTTTTGGGGAGGGCAGTGTGGCAATAGCTATCAAAAGTTAAAATACACATGCCCCTTGACCCAGCAATGCCAATTCTAGGAGTCTATTCTAAAGAAATACTCACTTATGTCCAAAAGGATCTTCAATGCAGCATTGCCTGTAATAGTGAAAAATTGGAAACAACCTAAATGTCAATCAATAAGGGAGTGGTTAATAAACTGAGGTACATCCACATTATGGAATACTATGTAGCCATCAATAACCAAAAGGTAGACTACATGTACAGACATGGAAAGAGTTCAGAGACACACTGATAAGTGAAACATTCATAGAAAAATGAACATATTCGATTTAATTTATTGTTTCAGTGAATGGGTAAATATTTATGAACATACCCATGAACGTATGGAAAAAGAACTGGAAAGAGATGTTACAAGTGTTTCTATTAACAGTGTGTATGGGGTATTTTCAGTTTTCAATCCTACAGGCTGGGTATCACCTACAGTTTACATAGAAAATATATTCCCGTAATACCTGTAACAGAGAAAAAATTTAAAAGATGACAAGATTGTATAGTCTGAAAATTTAATGTCTGTTGACAACTATTGAGAAAAGACAACACAGACAAAGGAAGAAAGATACCTTTTTTTTTTTTTAAAGTTCTCTTTGAATGACTTCTGTTTAGCCAAACCAAGAGTTACACTTAGACCCAATTATTTCTAATAAAAATTAAAACTTGAAATAGGAGAAATTTTACCTTGCTTACTTTAGAATTTGTATCCTTCTCTGTTTTTTTCAAATTTTCTTTTTTGTCTGCTTTCTGCGAAGCTGCTGACTCTTCTTCCACTTCATCTTCTCCTTCCCCTCTTTTTTTATCAGCTTTCTGATCTCTGATCTCAGCCACTTTTGCTGTGGGTCTAGATATTCTTGGAGACCGCCTCAAGGTACGACCTACGTTTGTTTTCTCTTCTTCCTTTTCTGTCTTCTCTTGCTTGGTTTCTGGTTCTAGAATTTGGGGAGGAGAATCTGGCTTCTTCTTCCGACTGGATATCCTAATTGTTAATTTGATGCCCTCTTTCTGCCTTTCAGAGGTTATCTCTGTGTTTTCTGAGGCAGTGGTTTCTTCCTCAGGAATCAACTTATATTTAAATTTGCTTTTTTGCATAGAACCCTTTGTCTCAGAAGGATCCTCTGTGCCAGAGGTCTGGGCATTGTCCAGATTATCCGTTTCTACCTTTGTGGATTCAGAATCCTTTTTTAGAATTTCTGGGTCTGTTTTTTCCAGGGAATGACCTTCAATGGAACTTGTACTCTGACATTCTACCACTTCTTTTTCTGAGGCTAACCTCTCACAGTGGTCAGTCATGTTAGACGGTGCAGAAGTTTCCGCTGCCTCAGGAGAGACTGACTTTACTGATTCTAGAGTATACTTCGGAACCTCCTCTGGTATTGGACTCAATCTTTGTGTGTCCTTATCAAGAAAAGTTTTTTTGGACTTCTCTAACTTTTCAAGACATTCTAGGACTGGTGGGCGCTTATCCTTTTTACTTTTGGGAGACTTCTCGTCAATCTTCAGGGTGCAAGATTCAGTGGCAGATAAAGCAGTTTTCAAAGAGAGATCCTTTGCCATCTCAGAAGTCTCAAGAGAGATTTCCATTTCTGGAGGACCGGTTTCCTCTAGCTGTCCTTTTTGATTCTGGGTCTCTAAGACTGATACTGAATTATCTGCATCTTTCCCCACAGGGACCACTTCCTTCTCAAGATCACCTATTTTCATATTCGTTATGACAGAATTTAAGGACTCTGCTCCATTTCCCTCCATGATGACGCTCCTGTCTTTAGAGGGGCTACAGCTATCTTCCTTTGTATCATAAAACTTTGTCTCCATTTGTTCTGTTTTAAAATTTGGAGTTACCTTTTCATCACTAACTTCTCCATTTACCAGTTGTTTCCCTTCATGACCCAAAATAGTGATTGTGGAGATCCTTTTACAAGTCTCTTCCTCTTGTTTTATTTCATCTTTCAAAAACTCTTTTGTTGGAGTAACGGATTTACACAAAGGTCCTTTGATTGGACTGTCAAAATCATCACTCAGTTTAATTTCTCGTTTTTTTAGTGGTATCTTGGCCTGCTGGTCATTTTTAAGTTTCTCGGTTTCTTCAGTCGACTTCTCAGTGATCTCTTGAGAAGACCTGACACTGCCACCGAACTCTAGCCTCTCTGGCTCTAGCTTCTCCGTGCTACTTTTGGTATCTTTCGGATCTGCTCTAAATTCCTTAACTTCAACTTTAGTGGGTTTGACATTTTCCTTGAAGGAATCGCTTTCTTCTTTAATAATCCTTTTATCCTCGCTTTCTGGCAAAGGTTTTTCTAGCTTGACTATGACGGGCAGTTTCACAAGTTCCTTTTCATCCTCCTTTTCTACTTTCACAGTAGCCTCTTCCAGAGCACTGGGTGTGGAGCAGGTTTCTGAATTTATTGGCTGCTCTTCACTTTTCATCTTTTCATTTTCCTTCTGGTCCTCTAAAAATCAGGAAAAGATTTACATAAATCTAAGCATTCAAGATTATAAAACATAAAAGGGTAAATATAATATATATTCCCACTTGCAATTTTTGCTCTTAAAGAGGTGGTTTGTCAATGGACATTTGACCAAAAACTAAAACAAAAACAAGAAACCTCAAATCTGACAGTGAAGGAAATTACCAAACTCTGAAGCACAACTTCTAAATATTAAGAAACAGTTACTCAGGGGCACCTGGGTGGCTCAGTCGGTTGGGCATCCAGTTGATTTTGGCTCAGGTTATGATCGCAACAGTTTTATGAGTTCGAACCCCGTGCTGGGCCCTACACTGCCCTGGCTGCACAGAGTCCGCTTGGGCTTCTCCCTCCCCCTCTGCTCCTCCCCTGTTTGTGCTCCGTCTCACAATAAATAAGTAAACTTAAAAAAAAAAAATGAAAAGAAAAAATAAAAATAAACAATTATTCAGAAAGCTTCAGGTTTATGCTTTATACTTTTAGCTTCAGTGTTCTCAATGGAATGAAAATGTTTATACAATTCAAATAATTTATTCAAGCTCAAGTGATGGCTCAAAAATATGAACTAAAAATACTACATAAAACATTTCCAAAAGACCATATTTGTTTTAAAAAGTGACAAATGTTCTTCCTTGCAAGTCAGTGAGGACTTCATTTCAGAGAGGTAACATGAGCATGGCAGTGGGAAAATGTTTGTTTTATGCTTTATACAGATTATAAAAGTAACACAATTCTGTACAGAAAATGAAACATATGCCCACGAAAAGAATAAAATGTCCACAATACTCATTCCCCAGAGGCAATCACTATTAATATCTGAGGTTACTTCATTCCAGTGTTGTGTATTTTTGACAAAGTTGGGATCACATTGCCTCATTTTTTCATTGAAACATTAGCACTTTATGATATTTAATGCCTTTTACAGAAATCAGACTTAATTATATAATACTCCTCAATGTGGTTATATTACAATTTACTTTATCAAATGCCATTAGTTAACATTTCAGAAATTAATATGTTATAAACTATATATGTTTATCATCAATTCCTCTTTTTACCTTAATTGGCTATGTATTTGTAACTTTTATGGAGTACTCAATAGTGCAAAAACCGTATTTGGTAAAGAGCAGAACCTCTAAATGGGATTACAGAGATTGCATACACAATGTTAACCAGTGCTCAGAGAATTTGAGCAGAGTGTTTTCAGAGAATTCATTAAGTACTAATTTTACCTACACTTCCCATTATTTCACACTATCCTTACAACTAAAACAAAACAAAACAAAACAAAACAAACCTTAGCTCTAAATGAAGTTTTAGCAAAGTAGTAATTTTTTGGTACTGTTTATTTACTTATTTTTGAGAGAGAGCGAGCAGGGAAGGAGCAGAGAGGAAGAGAGAGAATCCCAAGCAGTCTCCACACTCAGTGCAGAGCCCAATGCAGGGCTCGATTTCATGAAACGCGAGATCATGACCTGAGCTGAGCCAAGAGTCAGACGCTTAACCGACTGAGCTGCCCAGGCGCCCCAGAAAAGTAATTTTTATAGATGATTGTGCACACATTATGCCAAGTTGATAAACCAGTATTACAATGTATTTCATAGGTATAAAATGGAATACATAGAAGCGATATGAAGACATGTGTTTTAAAAAAAGAATGCAGTATCTTTAAAAGAGTTAATATTTCAATTATAAATCACTATTTCCTTTACTTCATTCATGTTACAAACAAACCATTCAAGAACTACCAAGAAACATTCAGAACCTGAGAACAGAGTATCAGTATTGCTCTTCCCCCTCTACATTGTCATTGATTTAATGTAAGCATTCCACTAAGGAAATTAAAGACATGACAATAGTAATCTAATTTGTGTGTCTTCTTCCCACTGATAAAGTAGCCTTAGTAAATTCCTGATCATTGAGATTGGTTAGCATATCAGGAAATCTAATTAAATTAACATCTTGGTTAACAATTAAAATACTGATTACAATTTTAAAAAATAACTTCAAGTTGGGGCCCCTAGGTGGCTCAATCAGTTGAGTGTCCGACTTCAGCTCAGGTCAGGATCTCGTGGTTTGTGGGTTCAAGCCCCATATTGGGCTTGCTGCTGTCACTGCGGAGCCCACTTCGGGTCCTCTGTCCCCCATCTCTGTGCCCCTTCCCAGCTGTGCTCTCTCTCAAAAATAAACATAAAAAAAAAATCTTAAAGAAAAAAAAAAACACTTCAACTTAACACTAAGGGTTTATTAAACACAAACTAATATTCTTCTATATGTTTTTGTTCAGAAAACAACTCAGGATCTCACTGTGGCTCTGACCCAAGGTAAAAGGACACTGTATTTTTTGGGGGGGGATGGTGAAGGAGAAAGATCTCCTCTATTATTTGAAATGATTCCAATTTGGTAACAACATGACAGAAGAAACTGAGGGAATAACACTAATAGTTCAAGGTTCCCAGGTTCACGAATCCTAATTCACTTGGTGGTAAATTTTGTGTATGTCTCAAAACAAACTCTGATCCTCATTTCTTCATTTATAAATAAAGCAGCTGAAAAATTATACTTCACTGGCTTATATTTCTCTTAACCCCAAAATGTTAAATTCTTAGTATTTCTGTGTTTGGCTCAGTTCTTTTCAGACACGAAAACAATGATTACTCTAGCTCTCCTAGATTACATGGATATGTCCCTAAAACCACAGAGAAAACAGAATCATGACAGAATATGAACCTCCAAGCACAATCATAACTGGTAAAAAGATCATTCAGTTATATAAGCATTTTCCCAAAGTTTTCTCAAAAAGAAACTATAAAAGAGATGCAAATGAATTTCAGAGACATAAAATTTAAACAAACAAAACTTAGGGAAAAACTCACTTTAAAATCACAATCCCGCAGCAACACTGTTTGTCAAACAAGTTAATTCAAGAGAAGTATTATCTATTGCAGGTTTTAAAGTGATTCATTCATTTACTCAACAAATATTTACTGATCAGCTATTGTGTGCTTTCCCAAACATCCCAACCACAATCTATGGGATAGAACATTGGATGTTCTATAAAAGTTAACTATAAAGGACATCGCTAAGTATTTATCCAGTACAGACCTATCCCTTCTATTGAGCTTCACTTTATTGTGCTTTTGCAGATACTGCATTTTGTTCAAATTGAAGGTTTGTGGCAACCTTGCCTTGAGCAAGTCTATTGGTGCCATTTTTCCAAAAGCATTTGCTCACTTCATGTCTCTGTCACATTTTGGTAAATCTCACAATATTTCATTATTATTATATTTTTTATAGTGATCTGTGATCAGTGCTCATTTGATGTTACTACTGTAATTGCTTTGGGGCTCCATGAATCACACCCATTTAAGATGGCAAACTTAACTGATAAGTGAACTTAACTGACTACTCTACCAAACGGCCATTTCTTCTTCTCTTTCCTTCTCTTTGGGCCATCCCATTTCCTGAGACATACCAATGCTGAAATTAGGCCAGCTAATAACCTTACAATGGTCTTTAAGTGTTCCAGTGAAAGAAAGAGTCGCATATCTCTCAAATTAAATCAAAAGCTAGAAATGATTAAGCTTATCGAGTATGGCACATCAAAAAGGCACATCAAAAGCCGAGACAGGTCAACAACGAGGTCTCTTACACCAAACAGTGGGTCAACTTGTGAATACAAAAGAAAAGTCCTTGAAAGAAGTTAAAAGTGCCACTCCAGAGAACATACAAATGATAAAAAAGGAAAATGGCCTATTGCTGATAGGGAGAAAGTTTTAATGGTCTGGACAGAAGATCAACCAGCCACAATATTCCCTTAATCCAAAGTCTAACCACAGTAAGGCCCTAACTCTCCTCAATTCTATGAAGGCTGAGAGAGGTGAAGAAGCTGCAGAGGCTCTTGAAGAGGCTGGTTCATGAGGTTTAAGGAAAGAAGCTGTGGAGACAGAACATAAAGATGCAAGGCGAAGCAGTAAGTGCTGATGCAGAAGCTATAGCCAGTTATCCAAAGGACATAGCTAAGACAATTCATGAAGGTGGCCACACCAAACAACAGATTTTCGATGCAGATAAAATAAGCCTTAATGGAAGAAGGTGCCATGGAGGACTTTAATAGCTAGAGAGAAGTCAATGCCAGGCTTCAAAGCTTTAAAGGACAGGATGACTCTCTTGTTAGGGGCTAATACAATTGGTGACTTCCAAGGTTGTTCATTTACCCTTCTGAGAATCATAGGGCCCTTGAGAATTATGCTAAATCTACTCTGCCTGTGCTCCATGAATGGCACAACAAAGCCTGGATGAGAGCACATGGCTTGCAACATGGTTTCCTGAATACTTTAAGACCACTATTGAGACCAACTGTTCAGGAAAAAAAGATTCCTTTCAAAGTATTACTGCTCACTGACAGTGCACCTGGTCACCCAAGAGCACTGATGGAGATGTACAAGATGGATGTTGTTTTCATGCCTTCTGACACACATCCATTCTGCAGCCTAGGGACCAAGTTATCATTTTCACTTTCAAGGCTTATTATTTAAAAAATACATTTCATAAAGCTATAGTGGCCACAGACACTGATTAAAGAAAACTGAAAACCTTCTGGCAAGGATTCACCATTCTAAATGCCATGAAAAACATTTGTGGCTCATGCGAAGAAGTCAAAATATCAACATAAACAAGTCCTCGTAAGTGACTGAGGGGTTTAAGACTTCTGTGGAAGAAGTAACTGCATACACGGTAGAAAGAGCAAGAGAACTAGAATGACAAGTGGAGCCTAAAGATGGGACTGAATTGCTACAACCTCATATTAAAACTTGAACAGATGAGGAGCAGCTTCTCATGGATGAGCAAAGAAAGTGGTTTCTTGAGATGGAATCTACTCCTGGTGAAGATGCTGTGAAGATTGTCGAAATGATACAAAGGATTCAGAATGCTACATAAACAAAGCTGATAAAGCAGTATCAGAGCTTGGGAGGATTGACTCCAATTTTGAAAAAATTTTTCTGTGGGTAAAAGGCAATCAAACAGCATCACATGCTATAGAGAGACTATTCATGAAAGGAATAGTTAATTGATGTGACCAACTTTATTCTTGTCTCATCTAAAAAACTGCCACAGTCATCCCAACTTTCAGCAACCACCACCCTGATCAGTCAACAGCCATCAACATCAAGGCAAGACCCTTCACCAGCACAAAGATTACAACTCACTGAAAGCTCAGATGGTGGTTAGCAGTTCTTAGCAATAAAGTATTTTTGAACTAAGGTAGGTACATTGTTTTTATAGATATAATGCTGCTGCACACTTAATAAGACTACAGTATAGTGTAAACATAACTTTTATATGGGCTGGGAAACCAAAAAATTCTTTTGATTCATTTTATTATGATATTTGCTTTGCTGGGGTGGTCTGGAACCAAACCTGCAGTATTACCAAGGTATGCTTTACCTGTTTCCTCTTCTTTCTTACTAACAAAACTGTGTTTTCGTTCAGAAGGTGCTTGCCTCTTCAGATACCTTATAGCTAGGAGACATATGATCCAGTTCTGACCAAAGAGATGCAGGAGGAAGTCTACTGGGTGAGACTTACAGGATTCAGCTGAACTATGCCTTCTGCCCTTTCTCCTTTCTATCTAGAATCCTGGAGAGGGCGCAATCAAAGCCACATGCTAAGGATGGCAGACTAGGAAGGGTGTTTAGGCTTAACCAGACCTGGATTACTGACTACCTGACTTTTTATTATAAGAAAAAAAACCCCAACTCTGTTTGAACAAACATATAGCCAAACACAATCATGTCTGATACATTTTCCTTTCACTTTTGCTTTCTATTACCTTTCCTTTTCCATACTCACCAAAAATTATCCATATCCACCTAATATATATTGGGCTTGTCATCTGTTGGGTGATAAAGGGGTAACTAATCCCTGATGAGGCTTAATTTCTTTATAATCCTCCTCTTCTAAGCCAAGACTTGAGAACTGTTTAAATAGCATAGTAGTTTCAGAGTCTGCTCAAATCTTTTATACCTATGGTAAATTAACACAAACACTTTAAAGAGCAAGCTAGAAATATCCACTCTAAAGCTTCAAGAAATACACTTTATAATAGAATAATCCTGCTTATAGAAAAGTATACTTACATACACTATACAGAAAAATAAACATGAGTATTTGTTGTAGCACTGCTATAAAACTGCAAATTTGAAATAACCTAAAGATCCTTCAAATAGGAGAATGAATAACCACTATATAGCAAAAATAGAAAAGAAACAGGGGTACTTGGATGGCACAGACGATTAAGTGTCCAACTTCAGCTCAGGTCACAATCTCATGGTTTGTGGTATCAAGCCCTGCATCAGGCTCCGCCTGGGTGGGATTCTCTCTCTCTTTGCCCCTCCCCGACTTGCACATGCGCTCTCACTCACTCACTCACTCACTCACTTACTAAATAGAATGATGAGTGAAAATAGCAAGCTACAAAAGGACAGGTAATATGATACTGTTCGCAGAAGCTATAAAATGCACAAAATTATGCTATATATTGATATGGCTACATACATATGTACCAAAATCATAAATATGTACATGTGAATGATTTATAGGTCTGTGGCCATGCCCAAAAAAGGAGGGAGAAGGAATGGAACGGAATATGAAGGGAAATATTGTTTCTCTAACATTTTTAATCAAAACAAATTCGAGCAATATCTAAGTTTTATACTATGTTCTGTTTATTTGAACTATTTCATTAAAAATTAAGAAAATATGAGGGGTGCCTGAATGGCTCAGTAGGTTAAGCATCTGACTTCAGCTCAGGTCATGATTTCATGTTTCATGAGCAGAGAGCTAGATCAGCTACTGGGGATATAGAAAGGAATAAGATGGGTAGTACAGTAAACTCATGGTCACCAGCTATCCCTGAGACACTGACACTGCCCAATAACCTTCCTACTTCTCTAGCAGTAACTATTTGAGTGTTTTTCACTATCCTCAAACTTGCAATCTCTCTGCTATGTCGACATTTTCAGATGATTCTGTCCTTCATTTCACAGAGAAAACAGAAGCCATGGGGCAGAAGCTCCTTCTCATCACCAGACTTACAAACCTATTCCTGTTAAAACAGAGATGGTATTTTAAGCTAAGGCCAATCCTTCCACCTATGTTTTGGATCTCATCTCTTCCAGTCTACTCAGAAAGGGCTTTAAAAACTGTCCTCATCACACTTGTTTTAATGAGATCTCAGTGGCTGTCTTATGCCAAATAGAAAGAAGGCCAAAGACAGAAACAAGAGTATTTGGGGATTATTTCAGGAGAATTCAGGATAAAATCTTTTCAAGGAGATCTCATTTTATTCAGACTAAAAAACAACATTCTCAATAAACCGCAAGGCCCTATACAACCTCCACACCCCTCTCCCCCATCTCCCATAGCCTGACCTCCCTAACCTCACTTCCTCCTGTATTACAATTACCCCTCACTCATTCTGCTTCGGCTGTATTACTCACCTTGCTATAAAACAGGAGACAACAAATTTATTCTGTAAAGGGTCAGACGGTAAATATTTTAGTCTGTGTAGCAACTACTCAACTCTACCTTTGTAGTATGAAGCAACTATGGACAGTAAGATACTAAAAGAATAAATACATGCTAATTAACCAAAGATTAGCAGGCCAGATTTGGCCTGCAGTCCCTAGTCTGCCAATCCCTGCTCTAACATATTATGTATGTTAGACCCACCTCAGGGTCTTGCATTTGTTTCTGTCTGCTTTCCTTGGGTATCTGCATGGCTTACTCTTCCAGACCCTTTAGTTTTTACTCAAGTGTCACATTTTCAGTGAGTCCTTTCCTAGGCTCCCAATCTAAAGCTACACCCACCCTCTTCCCCCAAATTATTTTCCTTCTATAGTTCCTTATCAATATCATCAAACACACCAGGTATTTATTAATCTTATTGTCTACCTCTCCATACTATGTAAGTGTCATGAAGGCTAAAAGTCGACTGATTTTGTTCACAGATTTATTCCCAGTACCAAAAATAATGCAGGATACATACCATGTACTCAATAAATAAATGCTGATTGGAATGAATGAATGAAATATTACAGGTAAAATATCAACCATGCCTACGAGAGGAATACATTTTTGCAACTGAAGTATTTTGACAAAGAAAGTTTTCACCATTTTAAAGACGTGTTAAGATTTTACAGTTTCCAAAAGGGGCTCAAAATAATGCAAGTATCATTTGATATCATCAACATGTACCTAATGGACAAAACAGGAGATGCCTGTGCTAAAATATCAATAGTACCATTTTACTACATGCTAAAGGGATATGAATTGGGGCCAATTCTTTTATTCTTTAAAAATTACATGAAGATATCAAAGGCTTTTTTATGATTAAGTATAACAAAACGGATTAAATTATTAGAAGGCAAACAGGAAATAGAACCTTGCCAGATATTCTCCAAGCCCTACACATGCCTTTCCCCAAGAATTCCCTCTCCCTACCGAGAATAAAATAACCATTAATCTGACTTTTATATTAATCATTTCCTTGTTTTAGTTTTACCTGTGTGCTGTTTTCTTTTTCATGTCTCTTTAATCTCCTCTTGTCCCCTCCATCTTTTATTTTTCTTGCAGTTTATTTGTCACTGAATCATTTGTCCTATCATTTCTGCATTATGCTGACTGTATTCCCCTGCTCCTCTGTCCTTTTTGTCCCTTGAGTTGTCATTCTGATCTATAGTCTTCATCAGATTCAAGTTCAATTTCTGTGGCAAAACTACTTCACTGATGATGTATTCTTTACCAAAAGGCATTAATGTCTGATTTTATTCTTTTTATGAGGTTAATAGATACTGATGTTCCCTAAAACCTTTATCAGGAATTGCAAAATGAGGATATTCCCATCCTATCATTCTTCCATCAATGACTTGTTGGAATAAATTCTATAAACTTTACTAATTCACTATTTTGCTATACAATGGTACAATTCATACAGAAAAGGCAGGATGAATGATTCTTTTCATTTAACAATTTTCAAAATAATAACTTGGTCTCCACTGACATTCTCCAAAGGTAACCAATTTTTCTTTTAGTGTCATAATGAAATCACGGATTTAAGATATATTCAATTATACTTTAATCCATTATAAGTATTATTCTTGTTGATGCTTAAATTGTCCTGTCTTTGGCAGTGAAAATCTCTTTAAGACCTCTTTAAGTTGGCTCCTGAATCTTTTTGACAGGACTCTAATAACATCCATACTATCTGGAATGACAAGATGTTTCTCGGCTCAGAATTGGTGGGAAACTATTTTCACAACCGAAATCCAGGTGTTAAGGCTGCTCACTACTGTTGGGTTGGCCACCGTTTCTAAGTCTTTTCAGTGGACAGAACTACCAAAGACATGCATATATTTTTTAATAAAAATAACTCATGAGTTAATGAACTAGAATTTAAATAAAAATTTAAGGGGCACCTGGGTGGCTCAGCCGGTTAAGCATCTGATTGTTGGTATCGGCTCAGGTCACGATCTCATGGTCGTGAGATCGAGCTCAAATCGGGCTCTGTGCTGACAGTGTGGAGTCAGCTTGGGATTCCCTCTCTCCCTGTCTCTCAAAGTAAACAAACAAATAAACAAATAAATATGTGAGGGGAAAACCTCATGAATTCATAATGATATTTCAGTGTTTCCTTAATCTCTTCTATCTTACATCTTATTTCTCCTGCTCCACCTGTACCCCCCAGAGAATCTTGGTTTTAAAGGATACCATGGATGATATAATTAAAATAAAATATTTTTTCCTCACGTTATATATAAAACATTCTCAGAATAACAATATTGACATCATCATCAAAGTGATTTATTAAAAAGTCAAGAAGTGCTTGTACTCTTCCCATTCTTTCTCCACTTGTTGTCTTACTATAGCTCCATTGTCAAAACACATAGCCATTAAAGACTACACATTCTTTCTCATTTCTGCCATTTAGATTTAGCTACATGTAACTACAAATTTAATGCTCACCCAACATCGTTTTTAAAATCTTTGAAATAATTTTAGACATACAGATATGTTACAAAAATAGTTCTAGTACTTTCACTCTGTTTTTCCTAAAGTTAAGAACCTACATGTTCCATAGTATAATTATCAAAACCAGGAAATTAACATCAGTAAAATACTATTAATTAAACAGATTTTATTTAAATTTTGCCAGTTTTTAGGGGCGCCTGGGTGGCGCAGTCGGTTAAGCGTCCGACTTCAGCCAGGTCACGATCTCGCGGTCCGTGAGTTCGAGCCCCGCGTCAGGCTCTGGGCTGATGGCTCAGAGCCTGGAGCCTGTTTCCGATTCTGTGTCTCCCTCTCTCTCTGCCCCTCCCCCGTTCATGCTCTGTCTCTCTCTGTCCCAAAAATAAATAAAAAAGTTGAAAAAAAAAATTTTAAATTTTGCCAGTTTTCCCCCCAATATCTTTTCTGTTTAAGGTTTCAGGTCTCATTTTGTTCTTATGTTCTTGCCTCCTCCAATCTTTGCTCCTCATTCTTTCCCTGTTTCTTCTAACTTTGACACAGTTAATTTATAGAATACCTCTTAATTTGGGGTTTTAATTTTTAATTAAAAAATTTTAATATTTGTTTTTGAGAGAGACAGAGTATGTATGAGTGGGGGAGGGGCAGAGACGAAGACACAGAATCTGAAGCTGGCTACAGGATCTGAGTTGTCATCACAGAGCCTGACACAAGCCCTGAACCCATGAGCCCTGAGATCATGACCTGAACAGAAGTCAGACGCTCAATCGACTGAGCCACCCAGGTGCCCCAATTTGGGCTTTTAAATGTTTTCTTGAAATTATACATTTTTGACAAAAATTCCATAAGAGATGCTGTATATTACACCAGAGAATACATGATGTTAATACTTCAATCACTTGGTTAAGGTTCTGTTGGCTGGTTATGCTATTGTAAAATTACCATTTTTCTTTTTCTAACAGGTAAAGCATCTTGGGAAGATGCTTTGAAATTATGCTAATACTCCTCCACAAACTATAAACGACTGATTTTAGCATCTGTCAGAGAGCTTGCCTACATCAATGATTACTGTAGTGTTTCCACACTGGTGATTTTTTATTTCCCTCATTCCTTCTACATTAATTAACTAATATTTGTCTGCAGGGAAAAGCTATCCCTTCACTTTATTTATTTATGCAATTATGTATTTATATAAGTAGAAACTTATGGGCATTTATTTAAATCTATGGTTTAAATCTATCTATCAGTATATTTGCAGTAAAACAGTTTCTGCTTTCACCACTGGGTGCTCTTTCTGGTTGGCACCTGTGTCTTACTGATATGCCCAAATTCTTTTCTGAGCACCTCTTTAGTTTCTCGCATTCTAAAATGTCCCGGGTTCATCTTGTATTTTCTCTGCCCATCACCAGAATCAGTCTGAGGAGCACTGGTTCTTTTTATTGGAGAATGATTTTTTGAAATAAAAATCTGGAGGCTAAAATAGTGCTCACTGCTACTGGGGCATCATTGTTCTTAGATTACTCTCATAAACAGAGGTAGGAAACATACACATGAATATTAAGCCATACAAATGAACATATTTATATGTATTTTGACAACATACAGCACTGATATTGTGATAGTCATTCTGGCTATCTGAAGCTCGTTTGTTTGAAGTTTCTTAAGTACTGTTTTTTAATTTTTTAATGTTTGTTTTTGAGAGAGAGACAGAGACAGAGTGTGAGTGGGGGAGGGGCAGAGAGAGAGGGAGACACAGAATCTGAAGCAGGCTCCAGGCTCTGAGCTGTCATCACAGAGCCTGACGCAGGGCCCAAACTCACAAGCCATGAGATCATGACCTGCCTGAACTGAAGTCAGCCACTTAACTGATAGAGCCACTCAGGTGCCCCTGCTTGAAGATTTCTATAAAAAAGATTCATGGGAAAACAGACCTTAGACTTTGGTAAGTGTAACTGCAGTCTTTATGTGAAAGCTACTTTGGCTGGACATGAAGTCCCTGGGTCACATTTTTGTTGCCTCACACACGTTATGGCATTTTCTTCTATCATAAAGCATTGCTTTCAAATAGAGCGATGGCAGTCTGATTTTCTTTCCTCTATAAATCATGTGGTCTTTTTGCTTGGATAAACAAAGACTTTCTTTCTTCAAATCCCAATAATTTTACTGGAATATGTCCTGAAGTTGGGTGTTCTGGGTTGATTTTCCAAGGTACACAGTGTCATTTCAATATACAGCCTAACAACTTTGTTTCAGGAGGTTTTGTTAAGCAGACTTTAGTATTTTTTTTTTCAAATTTTTTTTAACGTTTTATTTATTTTTGAGACAGAGAGAGACAGAGCATGAACGGGGGAGGGGCAGAGAGAGAGGGAGACACAGAATTGGAAGCAGGCTCTAGGCTCTGAGCCATCAGCCCAGAGCCCGACGCGGGGCTCAAACTCACGGACCGTGAGATCGTGACCTGAGTCGAAGTCGGCCGCCCAACCGACTGAGCCACCCAGGCGCCCCCCGACTTTAGTATTTTTGTCTGTTCCCTTGCTCTGGTTTTCGTTTCCTTTATACTGGATGCTTGCTGATTTTCTTTCCTATCTTCAAATCCTTATTTCTTCCTGTTGAGTTTCATTAATTTTTTTCAATGTTTATTTTTGAGAGAGAGAGAGAGAGAGAGACAGAGTGGGAATAGGGGCGGGGCAGAGAGAGAGACATAGAGACAGAGAGAGAGAGAGAGAGAGAGAGAGAGAGAGAGAGAGAGAGAGAGAAAGAGAGAGAGAATCCAAAGCAGGCTACAGGCTCTAAGCTGTGAGCACAGAGCCTTGATGCAGAGTTGAATTCACAAACCAGGACATCATGAGCTGAGCTGAAGTTGGACGCTTAACTGATTGAGCCACCCAGGTACCCCTCTTCATTTCTTTTTGATTAAAAAAATAATACAGCTTTTCATTTGTTATTTTGTAAAGGCACTATCTTGTGTTTGTTCACTCTGACGTTCCTTCTAGATTTTTGAAAAATCTTGACTCTTCTCAGTTCTACCACCTATGAAGTTTTCACATTTTTATAGTTTTCACATTTTGAGGGAAAGTCTTTACGATAAGCTTTCATTCGTGGCAGTGAGAGTATCCTGCTTCTTATTCCCTTTTGTTCTCATAATCCTATGGGATTTACTTTGATCCTTTTTAGTTGCTTATTTTTATGTCAAATGGATAGTTCTAATTTCATAGCTCTGGAGCTCCCCATCTGTTATTTTAGTGAGATATTCAAAACTAAAGTGATTTATTTAATGAGATCACCAAACTCTATTCCTCTCTCATACTTTGATTTGAAGTTTCTTTTTTGCATGTCTATATTGTCCCTGTCCTACTTCATTTTGATTCTATTCCTAGAAGTTTGGACAAAGCTCGGTGTGGAGTTTATTCTGGAAGGGAGCTTTGGCTGGAAAAGTTTGAGAACTCCTGAGGCCCATAGTACCCCAGCTCTTTTAAGAGCTTTGTTTCAGATACTGTCTATCATTTTTAACTTTTGCCACTGATAATATTCTTTTTTTTTTTTTTTCTGGAGAGAGAAGAGAGCACAGGGTGATAATATTCCTTTAATGAAGGAATCTATAAAGACTCAAAAACAATACCACTGCCATTTTCCAAAAACCAAGAATAATAACTTCAATTTTTCCTTTCTAATTCAAGTCACACCAAACTTAGAATAATTTCAATAGTCAATTGAATCATGAAGTTTCTTATGCTCTTCTCTTTCCCTCTCCAATAAGCACAAATCACTCACATAAGAAGCAACATAAAATAAAAATAAAATTAAATTAAAAATAAAAATAAATGTGAACTTCAGTGTATTTTGTCTTTTATCTTGACAATTTAAGTCAGGCCTGATGTAAAGAATGATGGTGTCATAAAAATAGTACATTTTCTTTTATAAAGGGAACTGTTTAAGCTATTGAAATAAGGTGACAATAATACTTGTATTTATCTTGTCTCTCTGTATCTTTTTGGAGTGAAACGATATTTTAAAAGGTAATATAAATAGTGCACTATTTTGTGCTCGGTACAAGGACATTTTGACACCCATCCATAATCTCTAGATTAAACACCCATATCATACCAAAATATTTCTTCATAGCTGTAACAATTAGTACCCACCCCTTCTATGGAAGGGGTTACAAACTCTAATGGCCACAGGGGCCAGACAGATAATATAAATGAATAAAGTGGGCTGAAGGTAAGAAAAACAGAATGTTAGAAACATAAATAAATTCTGTTTTTACTGAACACAATACAAATATGTATAATGCTGGTCATTATGTTTAAAATTTTAAATTCTTTTTTTAAAAAATTTTTTAATGTTTATTTATTATTGAGACACAGAGAGAGACAGAGCATGAGCAGGGGAGGGGCTGAGAGAGAGGGAGACACAGAATCTGAAGCAGGTTCCAGGCTCTGAGCTGTCAGCACAGAGCCCAACGTGGGGCTCAAACTCGTGAACCACAAGATCCTCACTGAACTGAAGTCGGACGCTTAACCGACTGAGCCACCTAGGCGCCCCATTATGTTAAAAATTTTAAAAACCTACTTAATTTATATATTTTGTTTCATAATTCATTATTCCTTTGACTTGGAATCAGAAACTGGATAATTTTTTTTCAGGAGGGGGCTGTTCATTATGACAATGTAGGGATCTAGTACTTACCACTGTTACATGCAATATAGAATTTAGCCTGGAGTCATTTAATAGGGAATTTACTACTATATACTTTCTGCTAGTAAACAGCTGTTGATGAACACTAAGTACTGGCAACACTGATACGATTTTGTATATAGGACATCTACTCTCAGGATATTCACACAATTTTTGTAATTGAATGCCAACATTATTTAGTTTTCGGTACTATACTAGTAAACTGGTGTATTCTATAGCTCTTCATAGTGTTCTGTTGATACCAGTTTAGAAAGGTAAACTACGGGGCGCCTGGGAGGCTCAGTCAGTTAAGCGTCCGACTTCGGCTCAGGTCATGATCTCACGGTCCGTGAGTTCGAGCCCCGCGTCAGGCTCTGTGCTGACAGCTCAGAACCTGGAGCCTGTTTCAGATTTTGTGTCTCCCTCTCTCTGACCCTCCCCTGTTCATGCTCTGTCTCTCCCTGTCCTAAAAATAAAACGTTAAAAAAAAAATTAAAAAAAAAAAGAAAGGTAAACTAAACAGTATTAATTTTCCATAAGTTTGAAGTTGGAGAACCTATTTCAGAATTCAAGCCATCATATCCATCTCTGAATACCAACTGCAGTTTAGGAAAGTGGGCCAAATTATTCCTTATCTACTACATTCCCTATTGAACCAAATTCATGAAAAACATGTGAATCAGCTTATTAGTTGTATCCCAAGTATTTGAACTGTATTGCCAACCTGAATCTTTGAGAAGATATTAGTTGATAACGTATGGATTTTTTTTTAACCTAAATGATATTAAAAAGTTATGATTCCTGCCACTCCCCAGAAAGTTTTCTTAGCACCACATCACGGCTAAGCCATCTATGGGCCACAGGTTAAGAAAAGCTTTTCTTCTCCCGAGAATTTGACTGTTGGTTAAGTTCTACTCCCTTGGTTAACTAAAAAAACTGGAATGTCAACCAGACCATCACTAGGCAACAGTGCATATGTTATCAATAACCTCTAACTGATAAAATACATCTAAACTAAGAAAAAATATAAACACATGATGGGGATGTCATACTTGGGGCACTCCTGAATGTAGGGACTCATCTATTTGGGCATGAGGACCACTGAATATATATAGCCTATAGAGTTTATTATAAGAGATACTGGCCTCTATGGAACATGAGGCCTTTAAGACAAAGCAGTTCCCACACCTATTCAATGTGAATCCCATATACTTGGTCCTGAAGTTGTCAGCGGGAAGAAGATTGCTCCTGGATTCCTGGATGGCCATATAAACTGCAACACAGACTGCAGCAAAGCCTAAACCTGTTGGCAAGCTGCTACTCCTGTTGGCAAGCTCTGTCTTACATTGATCTTAGTAGACTGATGCCAAGTGTGAGCTGTAGTAGTCTTGTGGGTCCAAATGCTTAGTTGAACTGAAGATTCCTGCTGGGCACTTTAGATTATCAAACCTCATAGTGCAGAAAACTATTGCACTGTGTACATTCATTAAGCAAAAAAACTGATTCACCCAGAAGGCAGGCTTTAAGAGCTTATTCAGTTCAAATGGTTAATTACCATAACTGTGACATGTTTCACTTTAAATTTTTTATACAAAGAAACACTCAGGGGCACCTGGGTGGCTCAGTCAGTTAAGCATCCGACTTCAGCTCAGGTCATGATCTCACAGTCTGTGAGTTCGAGCCCCTCATTGGGCTCTGTGCTGACAGCTCAGAGCCTGGAGCCTGCTTCAGATTCTGTGTCTCCCTCTCTCTCTGCCCCTCCCCTGAAAAACATTTAAAACAAAATTCAAAGAAACACTCAGATAATAACACAGTGAAGTTCCATTCTTTTGTCTTCAAAATTGTGATGTGTTTACAAAATGTCATCACCACCAATTTAAGCTTTGTGTCAGACATGATCACAATGGTCAAAGAAGGATCGAATCTAGGTAACTTTTTCTCCCTCCCTCCCTCCCTCCCTCCCTTCCTTCCTTCCTCCCTCTCTCCCTCTTTCTTTTCTTTTTTCTTTTCTTTTCTTTTCTTCCTTCCTTCTTCCCTCCCTCTTTCTCTTCTCTTCTCTTTTCTTCCTTCCTTCCTTCCTTCCTTCCTTCCTTCCTTCCTTCCTTCCTTCCAGTAGGCTCCATGCTGAAGCTCCAATACGGGGCTTGAACTCATGACCCAGAGATCAAGACCTGAGCAGGGACTGAGTCAGATGTTTGACTGAGCTACTCAGGCACACCTATTTTTTTTTTTTTTTAAGTTTACTTATTTTGAGAAAGAGCGAGAGAGAGAGCAAGAGCAGGCAGGAGCAGGGCTGAGAGAAAGGGAGAGAGAAAGAATCCCAAGCAGGCTCCACCTGAAGAGCAGTGAGCAGTGGGGCTGAGAGAAAGGGAGAGAGAAAGAATCCCAAGCAGGCTCCACCTGAAGAGCTCTGAAGAGCTCCACCAATGCAGGGCTGGAACCCATCAACGGTAAGCTCATGAGGTGAGTCGAAATCAAGAGTTGGACACTTAACTGAATGAGCCACCCAGGCACCCCAGATTTTATTTTTAAGTAATCTTTACAAGTAACATGGGGTTAAGAGATCAAGAGTCACATGCCCCTCCAGGCAAGCCAGCCAGGTGCCCCTACATTTAGATTTAAAACTAAAAAAAAAAAAAAAAATTAATAAATAAAACTTTTTTCTCAATGTACAAAAAAGCCATCTCCTAAATTTGGACTCACTAAGGAACCATATTCAAATAAATATTCAAAACAAAAAGGCTCATAGATGCTACAAATAAATCACTAATATTTGTATTATATTTGTATTATATGTATATTTGCATAATATTAATATCTGTGCTTTCATCAGCTATGATACAAAATTTAACAAATGACTTAACTTCTTGTCCGTTTGTTCCTAGTAGTCTATTCACTATGAGTTAAGAGTATTTGCAACTGTACTTATGTATGCAAATACTCAGTCTAGTTGGACACATTTTTTGCTGGATCCAAACTCAACATTAAAAAAAGGTTTTGGTACACATGTAGTATTTTTTCTTAAAAATATATAACTGCTCATCAACCAATTCAGATGGAATTGCTGAATCATTACATTGTACACCTGAAACTAATATTAACACTATATGGTAACTGCACTGGAATTAAAGGAAAAGAAAAAATCTCCATACATAACTGCTCATAATAGCATGAAGAAACACATCTTAAAATTTCAGCTCTCTCCGTCTTTCCCAATTTCTCGACCAGGTGTCTTTTCCATTACCCATCATATTACTGTGGACGGTTTCACAATACTACATGTATGGAGTGAATTATGTCCCTCCCTAAATTCATATGATAAAGCCCCAAATCCCAAATGTGGCTGTATTGGGAGACAGGGCCCTCAGTGAGGTAATTATTGTTAAATGATATCAAAAAGGTGGAGCCCTAATCCAAGAGGGTTGGTGCCCTTGTAAGAAAAGGGAAACACCAGATCACTCTCAACACACATACAAAATAGAAGAGGCCATGCGAGGGCACAGAAAGAAGGCAGCCATTTATAAGCCAGGAAGGAAGCCCTCACCAGAAACTGAGTCAGCTGGCACCTTAATCTGGGACTTTTAGCCTCCCAAACTGTGAGAAAATAATGTCTGCTGTTTAAGCCACCAAGCCTTATATTCTGTTATGGCAGACGGGGCAGACTAATACACTACACTAAGTTATATTATTTTGCCATGTTGAATTTAAGCTTTATATCAGATACCATGTTAGTAATGGCTACAAGACAATCATCTATAGCTTACTTTACCTATTATAACTGTAGGAATTGTCTTCATTGTTGCAAACAAGGAGATTCTCCCATTTTCCTTTCTCTTCTTTTGTGTTTTTCATTATTTTATAGACACATGAATATAATATTTTTTTCACTTTAACTATATCATAAGAAAGAAAAAATATAAGTACTCGGCTAAGCTGCTGAGACTAAGCCCAAGCTTAGGGGATGGAAGAGAGAACTAAGGTAAAGCAGAGAATGAGAATACTAAGGAGGGTCAACCATTATTCAGGTACAGTCCATTGTTGATAGGCAAAAATAATGCTCCATAGTTACCAACTCTTCTAATTTCCAATTTTAAATGTTCACAGCTAATTCAAATCAAAAAATAAAAAAAGGACACACATGAAAACATGTTTCCACAAAAATCTGTACATGGATGTTCATAGTAGCATTATTCATAATAGCCAAAAAGTGGAAACAAGTCAAATGTCCATCAACTAATAAATTAACAAATGTGGTATATCTATACAAGGAAATATTATTCATAATAAAGAATTAAGTGCTGATACATGCTACAACAAGGGTAGACCTTGAAAGTGAAAGAAGCAGCAGTTTTGCCATGCAAAAGAAGTCAGACACAAAAGGCCCTACGTCGTATGATTCCATATATATGAAATGTTCAAACCAGGCAAATCCACAGAGACAGAAAGTAGATTAGTGGCTTCTAGGGGTTAGGGGAAAATAAAAAATGGCAAGTGACTGCTTAATTAAGGTTACAGGGTTTCTTTATGGGATGATGGAAATGTTCTATAATTAGATGGTAGTTATGGTTGCACAACATTGTGAATATACTAAAAACCACTGAATAGTACACTTCAAAATGGCAACTTTTACATTAATTAAAAACAAAACAAAAAACAAAGCAGCACTTGCTTTGGACAAACGAAAATAAACACGTTTTCAGGCCAAATCAGACTTGCATGCTGCAAATCTACAATTTCAACTCTCTATTAAAGATTCTCAAATGATATTTATTTTTAAAAAAAAATTTTTTTTTTTCAACGTTTATTTATTTTTGGGACAGACAGAGACAGAGCATGAACGGGGGAGGGGCAGAGAGAGAGGGAGACACAGAATCGGAAACAGGCTCCAGGCTCTGAGCCATCAGCCCAAAGCCCGACGCGGGGCTCGAACTCACGGACCGCGAGATCGTGACCTGGCTGAAGTCGGACGCTTAACCGACTGCGCCACCCAGGCGCCCCTCAAATGATATTTAAAAAAAAATTTTTTTTTAATGTTTATTTATTTTTTAGACAGAGAGGGACAGAGCATGAACGGGGGAGGGTCAGAGAGAGAGGGAGACACAGAATCTGAAACAGGCTTCAGGCTCTGAGCTGTCAGCACAGAGCCTGACGCGGGGCTCAAACTCACAAGCCGTGCCTAACATATAGGCAGAAGAGTATGACTGCAAAATTTAACAAAAGAAAGACTTTTTCCAATTAGCAGAAGAAAACTAAAATAAAGGTTAGGATTTCCTTCAACTTTGTTTTTCCCCATAAAATTTCCTTTTTTAATTTTTTCATCCCTTCTAAATTAGAATACAGTATCTAACATGGAGTAAAAATATAGATTCAACTTCATGGCATCCTGTAAGTAACTTCCAGGTAGTATATCACCTAACAAAATATCCTGGGTCTTAAACAGAGAAGGACTTAAGTTATACCTAACACTTGCTTTGCAATCTATTATAGTCTGAGAATAATAGTCAACAAATTTTAAAGAGCTTCAAGCTCTTACAGTAGTAGTATGACTGACCCTAATGTGAGTGTGAAAAAAATGAGTGTCAGCAGAACTTGGAAAAAGGATCAAGATTAGGAGATTCTAGATGGCCCTGAAGAATAACTAGAATTTCCACACTGGAGTAACATTATCTCGAGATAAAAGCATGATAAGACACGGAAAGAATGCCCAAGACACCAGGAGAAAATAAAGAAGTCTAGATAATCTGGAACCAGTGATCCTGTAAGAAAACAGGCCAGACTAGGAGATTCTGAATGGCAGTTTAAGAAATTCAGACTTTTTCAAAGGCAATTCTAATTACATTTGAAATTAAAAAACCAATTTAATTATTTAGTTAGTGAATGTTTTTGGACATATGATGCCATTTTTGGATCTTTTTTCTGCCTATTTTTATATGTAATGCATTTCTTCTTGGCATGTATATAAAAAGTAATTTTCCTAAGGTTAGACACAAAGCATGACAATTTAACAAAGAAAAATCTATTTCAGTTCAAGAGTAAGAGTAACTGTTTTATTCTTTATTCATTTCCTGTTTATTTTTTCCTCCCTGATGTCTGATTTCCGAATATCCCCCTAGCCCCCCGCCCAAGGGGGGCTATATCTAATAGTTTGTTTATATCTAATAGTAATAAAAATGACAAGCCCAGAATCCCATTTCTTTGGTCTTGGTTGGAACAGAACATAATTACACCTGAGAGGATAGAGTAAGAGATAGGGCTTTGGGGGCTGAATAAAACTGTCTACTACAAATTATATGTTAGTGCAGCATCGAAAGTACAGGCACTCTGGACAAAGACCCGAAAGACTGCCCAAGTGTGAATACTGGGTGCACCACTAACAGGTTATGTGACTCTGGGAAAGTCACTCAAACCTCTCTGTATCGCGTTTCTCTCATCTGAAAACAACAACAATGAACTAATGCCATGCCTAACAGTTGTTGCGAAGATTATATGACTTACTCTATGTAAATCACTGAGAACAGTGCTTGACACATGGGCAGTGGTATGTGCCAGCTATTTTATCCACTTTAGTGTAAGCTTCACAAAGACAAGGATTTCAGTCTTTGTCTACTAAAATGGTGTTTGGAACACAGGTGTACAGTAAGTATTTCTTGTCAGATGCTTAATGAACTGAGCCACCCGGGGGGCCCCTCGTTGTGCTTTCTCTTAACTCTTGAGGGTGATAACATCAGCATTCACTAAGGAGTAGTGAAAGACTTTGTTGTATTTTTGAACAGACTTTGAAAGACTCTGTTGTATTTGAGACAAAACAGCTTTTTGAAAGACTGTTGTATTTAGACAAATACAAGGTTAGGAGGAAACTGCCTCTATAACCTTTTGCTATTCAAAGTGTGGTCCTTTGACCAGCATCATCAGTGTCACCTAGGTCCTTATTTAATATGGCAAATCGGCAGCCTCACATCAGATCAACTCAATCAGTGTCTGCACTATAAAAAGATCACCAGGTAAACAGCATGTCTATTAACATTTGAGAAGTACCGCCCTAGATCACTCTAGTTGAAGAGTATAGGTGATACAAAGATCAGGGTTTAAATCTAGACTCTGACACTTTATTATCTATAGCAGTGAGGGCAAGTTTATAAACTTCCTAATTCCCTCAACTCTAAAATCGAAATAATAGTAGTAGTTACTTCAAGGAGCTGCTATGATGATGAAATGAAAATGTACACACAGCATTTTGTGGGCTGCACTGTAACATGACTAGTGGGAATATAAAATGGTGCAGCACCTGTAAAAAACGGTATGGCAGATCCTCAAACTACCATATGATTCAGCAATTCCACTTCTAGGTATATACCCAAGAGAAGTGAAAGCAGGAGCTCGAACAGATATTTGTACACCTGTGTTTGTAGCAGCACTATTCACAACAGCCGAAAGGTGGAAGAAACTCAACTGTCTACTGACAATGAATAAATAAAAACATGACACACATACACAGTGGATTATTACTCAGCTTGTCATTATGCTCAGTGAAATTAGCCAGTTACAAATGAACAGTCTATGATTTCTTGAACACAAGATTCCTAGAGTCAGGCAAACTCAGAAAGTAAAATGGTGGATGCCAGGGGCTAGGGAGAGGGGTTAACAGGTACAGAGTTTCAGATGGGGAGGATGACTCCGGAAACAGATGGTGGTGACAGATGCCCAACAACGTAAATGTACTTCATGACACAGAATTGTACACTTAAAATGATAAATTCTATGTTATGGTCATTTTACTCCAATGATAAAAAAGAGTTCACTAAGTATCTTTGCATTCTTAAAATAGTAAAAATGTTTTGATGATCTGAACATGTTTTATTTAAACTTTTTAAATGTTCAATATAAAAGATGATAGTACTCAATGGCTTTTTGCTTCTTATTTTTCATTAAAGAAAAGAAAAATCAACCTCCTTCTACAGGAAGACTTCAACTTTTCAAATTGAGAGAATTCTAATTAATACAGCTGGAAGCAGGAGTAGAAGAAGAGAGAAGAAATTACAAAACAAAGCAAAACAAAACACACAAAAAAAACCTTGTTTAGGTGCTTCTTCCTCCTTTTTAGTCTCCTCATCCTCTAAGCTGGGACTTTCCCGGGAAGAGTTGTCCTGTTGGCTAGAGTTTTTCAGTAGCACAGGATCAATCTGTGCTTTCAGGAGGGCAAGAGTCTCAGCCAACTCGTTTCGATTTCTAAATAAGGGAAAAAACAAAACAGCATAAAATTCTTAATTCTGTTCTAAAGAGCTTTCAAAATAATACCTATTAGAAATTAAAATAAAAAGAAACACAATCAAGAACACCCAAAACCCTGGTACACCTCATCTTAATTAACTTGAATTTAAGTACTAGGAATTAATGCATATTAAATATACTATTCTGCAAAAGGAAGGAATCTATACTCTCTATTGATTAAAATGCCAATGCAAATCTCTTTGGCTGAAAAGAACAGTAGGAACAAAATTAAAATTCAAAATCTGGTAATTTTTAAAAGTAGTATGCAATCTCTAAGAAGTACAAAAGCAATGTCAAATTTCCCTGAAGAGGCATTTGTTTTAAACAAAATGATTCAAGTTAAAAAAAAAATTTTTTTTTAAACATTTATTTATTTTTGAGAGAGACAGAGACAGAGTGCGAGCTGGGGAGGGGCAGAGAGAAAGGGAGGCACAGAATATGAAGCAGGCTCCAGGCTCTGAGCTGTCAGCAAAGGGCCCAATGTAGGACTGGAACTCATGAACTGTGAGATCGTGACCTGAGCCAAATAACCGACTGAGCCACCCAGGTGCCCCAAAATGATTCAAGTTCTTGATTCATTTGTAAGTAAGAAAGCTTTTCCATCTACAGAGAGAATAACATTTGATGCTGTTATAACATTATGATCCAGGTCTTTATGAATAATTACAGCAAAGTCAGCTCTTACAACACAGTTCAAAAACCTAAGAATTTAGGAAACTGGATGTTGTTCTGTTAATTATAGTTTGCAACTACAAGAAGAGACTTCAATTTCAAAAAAAAAATACAAGAAAACCCTGGGGCACCTGGGGGGCTAAGTCGGTTGAACATCTGACTTCGGCTCAGGTCATAGTCTCACAGTTCATGAGTGCAAGCCCCACATCTGGCTCACTGATGCCAGTGAAGAGCCCACTTCAGATTCTTTGTCGCCCTCTCTGGCCCTCCCCCATTTGTGCTCTCTCAAAAATAAATAAACACTTAAAAAAAAAATACATGGGGGCGCCTGGGTGGCGCAGTCGGTTAAGCGTCCGACTTCAGCCAGGTCACGATCTCGCGGTCCGTGAGTTCGAGCCCCGCGTCAGGCTCTGGGCTGATGGCTCGGAGCCTGGAGCCTGCTTCCGATTCTGTGTCTCCCTCTCTCTCTGCCCCTCGCCCGTTCATGCTCTGTCTCTCTCTGTCCCAAAAATAAATAAACGCTGAAAAAAAAATACATGAAAATCCCAAATAAATAAGATTTAACCTATCAATTCTCTATTTTTACTACCCAGACCAGAACTGTGTGAGAGATGATTGATTTAAATGCTGCCTATAGACAAGAAAACTCACTTGGGTATTTCTCCTCCCCAGATAAGCAATGTGTAAAAGTGAAGAGAACAATGAAACCCTGGACTAAGAGTTGGAAAAGTCAGCTCTAGATCTGCCACTGAGTTAATTAATACCATGATCTTCCCATCTGTGTTGTCAAAACAATGTGTATACATCTCTAATCCTATGTAGTTTGTATTCAAATGAAATTATTTCTGTTCTTATCTGCCATGCCATACATGTCTCTATCCTGTCCCCTTCTACCTCCATCCCAGCTTAACTCTGGTGACAGTAGGGACACTGACTTATGAAGTAGGCTCTTAAGGAAATATTTAATGAATGAATAGAATCCCTATTCCTAACCTAGATGACTGTGTCCCTGGACAAGTCATAGAGCTTCAAAAGGCCTCAGCTTCCTTATCTATAGAATAAAAGACAGGATTCGCTCAAATATTATTAAAACAGCCTCCTAAGGAAGTAATAAAATTGTCACTGATGGGAATATTAAAATTTTGTTATTGTATATGGTAATGAACACACAAGTTTATACATATTATTGTATATGGGAATGAATTCACAGGTTACCACATTACAAATAAAGTGAAGTTCTAGAATTATAAATTATCTAATAGTAGGAGGTCAGATTAAGATGCTCTTTCAGGATGCTGGCACTGCCTCCACATTACAAAAAGTAACTTAGAGATAAGTTAGAGATATTAAATAAATTTAGTTTTGGCAAAGTTCACATTTCCTATAACTTCATTACACCAACCTGCTTCTAACCTAAGACTCTATCCACTTAATGTTATTACTTCTCTTAGTACACTGAGAATGCCACATGTACAAAGTGTCTCAATCTTCTTGTTATTTTTTGAAGTCATGCTGGGAACTGAATATATTAAGTTATTCACTGTATGTATTTAAAAAAGTTTCCAAACATAAGAAAAGAACCAATACTACCACAAAATCCATGTTAATTATTTGACTAAACAACAAAAAAACTTAGCAGAAAAATTCATTAAAGAACTCCATAATGGGGCACCTGGGTGTCTCACTCAGTTAAGCGTCTGACTTCGGCTCAGGTCATGATCTTGTGGTTCGTAGATTCGAACCTCGCTCGGACTCTGTGCTAACAGTTCAGAGCCTGGAGCCTGCTTCAGATTCTCTGTCTCCCTCTCTCTCTGCTCCTCCTTCACTCATACTGTCTCTCTCTCTGTCTCAAAAATGAACATTAAAAAAAATTTTAATATTAAAAAAAAAAAACCTCCGTAAAAGCTTTTAACCCAACTACTGTGTTAAAATGCAAGCCTCATGTAGTCATAATTGTATGAAAACAGACAACTACCCACATTTGGAGTTCTCCTATTTTGATCTAAAAATGAAATTTAGTATGCTAAATAAGTTTTTTAAAAATCCCAAATTTGAGGATGCCTGGGTGGCTCAGTCAGTTGAACATCCCAACTGTTGATTTTGGCTCAGGTCATGATCTCACAGTCGTGGGATGGGAGTCCCGCATTCAGGCTACTTGCTGAGCATGGAGCCTGCTTGGGATTCTCTCTCTTCCTCTCTTTGCCCCTCTCCAGTTCATATGTGTGTGTGTGCTCTCTCCCAAACATTTTTAAAAAATAAAAAATAAAAAAATCCCAAGTTTTGAACTAGTCAGAGGGGATTTTTATAAATAATCATATATTCAAATTATACCCCAAATTCTTATCACTATCTCCAGGAAATCTTAGACTAGACTATGGATGCTAACAATAATTCAGTGGCTCTGTTCTCCTTCCTTCCAGGGCTTGTTTTTCTCTAAAATGTTTCGTCACTCAGGTGTATTAGATATAACCCTACAGGGGTGCCTAGGTAATGCAGTTGGTTGAGCGACTGAGTTTGGCTCAGGTCATGATCTCACGGTTTGGGAGTTCAAGCCCTGCATCGAGCTTGCTGTTGTCAGGACAGAGCCCACTCCTGATCCTCTGTCCCCCAATCACTCTGCCCCTCCCCTGCTAGCGCTCTCTCTCTCTCTAAAATAAATAAAACACGAGATAAAAAAATAAAGATATATCCTTCAAAAATACCATGCTCTCTTAGAATGTCAAGTTTGCATTTCTGTTCTCTTGGCTTGAATGTGTTTCCCATAGCTAGCCAACCCTAACTATTCTTTCAAAGACAAGCATAGAATGAATAAACAAATGTGGTATATCCATGCAAGCAATACTATTTAGCCATAAAAAGGAACACAGTAATGATTCTAAGTATATTAACGAACCCTGAAACCATTATGTTCTCTGAAAGAAGCCAGACACAATGGCCACATATTACATAATTCTATGTATGTGAAATGTCTGGAATAGGCAAATTATAGAAACTGAAAGTAGATCGGCAGCTGCCATGGGCTGTGTAAAGGGAGAATGGTGAATAAAACTGCTAATGTCCAGGGTAGGCAGTACAGGGTTGCTCTGCTGGGTGGGGAAAATGTCCTGGAGTTTGAAAGCTGTGATGGCTGCACAACTTTGTGAATATACTAAAAATCACCTAAACTGTATTAAAAACAAAATTAATAGTGGCTTAGGGGCACCTGGGTGGCTCAGTCAGTTAAGCATCTGACTTTGGCTCAGGACATGATCTTGTGGTTCATGAGTTTGAGCCCTGTGTCGGGCTCTGTGCTGACAGCTCAGAGCCTGGATCCCGCTTCAGATTCTGTGTCTTCCTCTCTCTGCCCCTCCCCTGCTCATGCTTTCTCTCTCTCTCAAAGAATAAATGAACATAAAAAAAAAAAAATTAATGGTGGCTTGGATAAGAACATAGCAATGAAGTGGATGAGGAATGATCAAACACTGGATACATTTTGCACAGACAGCTGTTTGGATTTGCTGATAGAGTGGATGTGAAGTGTGAGAAAAAAGACAAGTCAAGATTGTATCCCAAAGTTTTAGCCCCAAGCAGCTGAAAGGATGTGGCTGCTATTAACTGAGATGGGACAAAATGTTGAAGTGGAAAGGTTAGAAGCCCAGATTAACAGGCAGATTGATTTTGACGTAACAGATTCTAAACTCTTGTGTTTTACTATCTGTACCTTAAGTTAATTCAGACTTTGGTGAAATGGAGCATATCATCCTAATTATTATATTGTGAAAATTATTTTTCCTAGTAGTCTAAGTCTAAGGTTTGCTCAGAGTTAGAATTAGTGGTAGGGATTAAACCTTTAAGAAGCAATTGAGCTGGTAGTACAGTACAATAAAAACTTAAAAAAAAAAAAAAAGACAACACAAAAACAAAGCCAAGCATAGGCATCATCTTCTCCCAAGTATGGGTTAGGTATCTGATTCCTAAATAGCACACCAGAATGACCTCCATCAGAGATCACATTTATGATCTTATATTATCATTTGCTATTTCCCTGTATCTTTCTCTCACAATTTGGAACTCCTTAAGAAACTACATCATGTCTTTGCCTTTTCAGGGCACAGCACAGTGTGAATATAGCAACTCTGTAAATATATATAGTATAGGATTACAGGGTTCGGCAATATTCTACCTTTTTTTCATCTGATTGCAAATTAATGAGGTGACAAAATAGGGAAGATAATGGAATGTGACAGTATTTCCTATGGGGGCCAAGAAACTGAAGGAAGGCATTAATGGGTAATATCCACAGTATTGATAACAGAACTTAACATCAGCGAGTGATTACTGTGTTCCGAGCACTACTCCAAGCACTTTACATGAACTAGTTCATATAATTCCAATATAACCTGATTATAGGTACTGCTGTTATTACCCCCATTTTATAGATGAAGAAAGTGAGGACACTGCAGAGATGTATAGTAATCTGCCTAAGGTTGCAGTTAGCATAGATTAAAGGCAGGACTGAATTACAGTCTGACTTCAGAGACCATCTTCTCAATCACTGTGCTATACTAGCAACATACGGTTTACAAATGTCTTTGACAGAGTCTGTAATTTTGGGTACATGAAAACTCAACCTGTTTAGAATTCAGGTTTTTGAAAATGATTGTCAAACCCTTTTAATTCTTAAAGCATTTTTATTGTATAATTTACATACTTTGAAATGAAAAGATTTTAAATGTTCAGTTAATCAGTTTTGACATTTTCATGGCTTTCAAGTTTTGGCAAGTATGAATAAAGCTGCTATAAACATTTGTGTGCAGGTTTTTATGTGAACATAACTCTTTAACTCCTTTGGGCAAATACCAAGGAGTATGGCTGCTGGATCATATGGTGTTTAATTAGGTAAGAAACCATCGGCTGTCTTTCAAAGTGGCTATGCCATTGTGCATTCCCACAAGCAATGGCAGAAAGTTCCTGCTACTCCACATCCTTGTCAGCATTTGGTGTTGTCAGTGTTCTGGATTTTGGCCATTCTAATAGGCATATAGTAGTATCTCATTTTAATTTACATTTCACTGATGACATATGATGTGGACCACTTTTCATGTGTATATCTGTTCAAATATACGTGTGTATTTGTCATCTGTATACCTTTGTTGCAAAGGAATCTGTTAAGGTCTTTGGTCCATTTTTAAATCACGTTTTCTTATTGTTGAGTTTTAAGAGTTCTTTATATATTTTGGATAACAGGCCTTTATCAAATATATCTTTGGTAAATATTTTCTCCCAGTCTGTGGCTTAGCTTTTTATTATATTGACAATGCCCTCCCAGAACGGAAATTTTTAATTATAATGAAGCCCAGCTCTTATCAATTCTTTCTTTCATGGATTGTACCTTTGGTATTGTACCAAAAAAGTTATCAGCAAACCCAAAATTGTCAATCTGCTTCTGTGCTATCTTCTTAGACACTTATAGTTTTGCATTTTATATGGAGATATGTAATTCATTAAAAAAAAATTTTTTTTAACATTTATTTATTTTTGAGACAGAGAGAGACAAAGCATGAACGTGGCAGGGTCAGAGAGAGGGAGACACAGAATCTGAAACAGGCTCCCGGCTCTGAGCTGTCAGCACAGAGCCCGATGGCAGGGCTCGAACTCACGGACTGCGAGATCATGACCCAAGCCAAAGTCAGCCGCTTAACTGACTGAGCCACCCAGGCTCCCCGATATGTAATTCATTTTGAGTTAATTTTTCTTAAGGGTGTAAAGTGTCTAGATTAAATGTTTTACATATGGATGTCCATTTTTTCCAGCATTTTTTCTCCATCGTATTGTCTTTGCTCCTTTGTGAAAGATCAGTTGACTATATTTATACGGATTTATTTCATAGCTCCCTATTCTGTTCCACTATATACTTGTCTAGTCTTTTTTTTTTAAGTAATCTCTACGTACAACATGGGGTTCGAACTCATGACCCCGAGATGAAGAGTCACACACTCCACCAACTGAGCCAGCCAGGCATCCTTATATTTGTCTGTTCTTTCACCAATACCACACTGTCTCAATTACTGTAGCTTTATAGTAAGTCGTGAAGTTGGGTAGTGTCAGTCTTATAATTTTGTTTTTCTTCAATATTGTGTTGTCTATTTTGGGTTTCTTGCCTCTCCATATAAACTTTATTTTATGAGAGAGAGAGAGAGAGAGAGAGAGAGAGAGAGAGAGAGGCAGGTAGAGGGAGAGAGAATCTTAAGCAGGTTCCATGCTCAGTGCGGAACCCGATGTGGGGCTCAATCCCACAACCCTGGGATCATGACCTGAGCCAAAATCAAGAGTCAGACGTTCAACCAACTGAGCCACCCAGGTGTCCCTCTTCATATAAATTTTAAAATAAGTTTGCCAATATCCACAAAATAACCTCAGAGATTTTGGTTACGATTGCATTAAATCTATAGATTTTAGGTTGGGAAAAAGTGACGTTTTGGCAATATTAAATGCTCATATCCACAAATATGGAATATCTATTTATTTAGTTCTTTTTTGGTTCTTTCATTAGAGTTTTATAGTTTTCCTCAGATAGATTTGTTTATATTTTGTTGTATTATACCAAAGTATTTCAATTTGGGGGGAGATAATATAAATGGTATTGTGTTTTTAAATTCAGATTTCACATATTCACTGATGGTATGGTATATAGGAAAGCAACTGACATTTTGTTTATTAATCTTGTATCTTGCTACCCTGCTATAATCACTTATAAGTTCCAGGAGAGTTTGTTGTTAACTCTTTCAGATTTCCTACATAGATGATCATGTCATTTGCACATAAAGATGGTTTTCTTTTTTGCTTCCCAATCTATCTCTTACTTCCTTTTCTTACTGCATTAGCTAGGACTTTGAATACGATGTTGAAAAGGAATTTTTAAGGATTTTTACATCTAAGTTCATGAGAGATACTGGTCTACACTTTCCCTTTCCTGTAATGTCTTTGTCTGGTTTTGTTATTAGGGTAATGCTGGCCTTATAAAATGAATTAGGCATTATTCCCTCTCCTATCTTCTGAAAGAGACTGAAGGGAATTTAATTCCTTCCTTAAATGTTTGGTGGAATTCGCTAGTGAACCCATCTGGGCTTGTTGCTTTCTGTTTTAGAAGGTTATTAATCATTGATCCAATTTATTTAATAGATAGAGGCCTGTTCATATTGTCTACTTCTTCTTGTGAGAATTTTGGCAGATCATGTCTTTTAAGGAATTGGTCCATTTCATCTAAGTTATCAATTTCTGTGTACAGTTGTTCACGGTATTTCTTTATTATCCTTTTAATGTCCCTGGGATTTGTAGTAATGCCCCTTCTTTAATTTCTGATATCACTAATTTGTGTCCACTCTTTTTTTCTTAGTTAGCCTGGCTAGTGGCTTATCAATCTTGTTGATCTTAAAAAAAAAAAAAACCAGCCTGTTTTATATGCAAAGTTTTTCCAAACATTGCTTTCACTGCAAATTTTCAACCACAAATTTTGACAAGTTGTACCTGCATTTTCATTTAACTCAAAATATTTAAAAATTTGTCTTAAGATTTCTTCTTTGGGGCGCCTGGGTGGCGCAGTTGGTTAAGCATCCGACTTCAGCCAGGTCACGATCTCGCGGTCCGTGAGTTCGAGCCCCATGTCAGGCTCTGGGCTGATGGCTCGGAGCCTGGAGCCTGTTTCCAATTCTGTGTCTCCCTCTCTCTCTGCCCCTCCCCCGTTCATGCTCTGTCTCTCTCTGTCCCAAAAATAAATAAACGTTGAAAAAAAAAAATTAAAAAAAAAAAAAAAAGATTTCTTCTTTGACCCACATGTTATGTAAAAGTGTATTATTTAACATCTAAGTATGTGGAGATTTTAAAGCTCTCTTTCTATTACTGATTTCTAGCTCAATTCCATTTTGTGGTCTGAAAGCAGACACTGTATATTGCCTAGGTATTAAATTTTAAGAAGATCAAATATAGAAAATTCTTTTTTTATGGATCACTGTTTTTACAAAAAAATATTCCATTTGATTTTTAAATTGCAAAGTTCAGTTTAAAAATTTATCAGGGGCTGACTTACAGGGATGCTTAGATGGCTCAGTCAGTTAAGCATCCAACTCTTGTTTTCAGGTCAGGTCGTGATCTCACAGTTCATAAAACTGAGCCCTGTGTCAGGCTCCGCGCTGATAGCGTGCTTGGGATTCTCTCTCCCCCTCTGTCTCTGCCCCTCCCTGGCCTGTGTGTGCACTCATTCTCTCTCTCTCTCTCAAAATAAAAATACACTTAAAAAAAAAAAAAAAAGGCTGACTTACAGCTTGAAAAAACTCAGAATTCTAGGGGCACCTGGGTGGCTCAGTCAGTTAAGCGACCGACTTCGGCTCAGGTCATGATCTTGCGGTCCGTGAGTTCGAGCCCCGCGTCGGGCTCTGTGCTGACAGCTCAGAGCCTGGAGCCTGTTTCAGATTCTGTGTCTCCCTCTCTCTCTGACCCTCCCCCGTTCATGCTCTGTCTCTCTCTCTCTCAAAAATAAATAAATGTTAAAAAAAAAAGAAAGTCTGATTTAAAAAAAAAAAAGAAAAAACTCAGAATTCTAAAGACGAGTTAACTTTTGTCACATAACCTTGTTTTAAGACTGAGACAGAAACATATTTCCAACACCAGAAATCTCCATGAAAATTAGCAATACTTTGAAGAAATAGTTTTAAACAAAAGAAGCAGACTTTTCATTTCACTAGTAAAAATTATATTCACCAATGAAGAAAAATATCCAAGAGCGATCTATTAAATAAAAAAGTCAAAATTCTATTTGCTTTACTTGCTCTTCATTTATTATCTCAGTTTCTAAGTGAATTTCTTGCCGAAAAGATTACTGCCTCCTTAAAAACTCCACTCATACAAGTTTAGAAAATGCTTCTGACAGCATCGATCAGTCTTCAGACAACAATTTCTCTGCAATATAAAAAAAGCAAATGTTCTCACTTCTGTAAGCACAGTTCTACTTCCCCATAATTTGTATCCACGGATCCTGGCTCAGTGCTTGAGAGAAATACTCTTACACAAATCAATCCTTTAAATGTTTAAAGATAATTATATCTCCCTAAATTTCTACTAAATCAAGTATTTTTAGTTCATTCAACCATCTTCTTTGTGGTCCTTCCCATAAAGCATTTATTCTACCATATTAATATTCTTCTTAGAGTTAGGCATCCACATCTAAATACTAGACTCCAGGAAGGATGTCATTACAGCCAAGTGGGATAATGTCCTACACATTATTTTGGGTACATAATGTATTTTAATGACAATGAAGATCATAATTTTGGTGACAGTCAAGAATAACACAATGCTTTTCACATTCAACATTCACAAAAATAAGAGACCTATATGGACAAGGCGGTTCACTACATTTGTCAAAATTAGTACTCCTGCATCAAGTTAAAGGTAACTAAAATGCCTTGTGACAGAACATGTCAAGTATATGAAGTATAAACAGACCAAACTGAGGATTTACGGAAAACCATGGTACTTGCCCAGAAAATACATATATTATATACAACTAAGAGCTATTATTTATAATATAAGGGATTTCACAGGTGCCTGAAGCCCATCTATAGATCCCGAAGCTACATTATTCATCAGTATAACCATAATTGCTCAGCATAGTACCTAATTACACAAGTAGATATGCAATATAAATTTATATATTCCTCACAATAACTTTATTATCATCCTCATTCTAAAGTGCAGAAAAGTGAATATCAAAGAAATTAAGTAATCTGCCTTCAGATGGTAAGTAGAGGAACCCAGATTCAAGCACAGTTAGCTCTAACCACATCATCTAAACACTTCTCTCACATCATCCATCAGGGTATAATCTACGCTATACATTAGAAATTGCTTTAAGCATTATGACTGATCAGAAATAATAATAATGATTTTTCTCTGTCAGATTTTCTTCATCTACAAAGTAGAGAATATTTCTTAAATAACTATGCAAGGTGGATACAAGAAATAGTATAAGTGGTAGAACATCACGAACAGAACCTCATTCAATGTATCACAGGGAGAGATGGTAAGTGACTTTCATTTCAGGATTATTTGTTTAGTAAATTAACTATATGGAGAACCAGACTATATTATAGTATGATTGAAGGCAGCTTATAAAACAAGCCCCTACAAAGTCATTCAATTCACATTAATTCTTAAGGAATTGAAGTTGAGCTTCTCTGACCCAAACAAATATTCTAAGTTCCCACAGATTCCCTCTTCAAAACACTAATAAATAACCACTAAACAAAAATCTGCTAAAACTCAAATGAGCAAAAACAGAGAGGAATAAAAGTCAAAGGAGTTTTTCATAAGTCAGGTTATATATCCACTAGTTCTCCCTACTTTAGTTATACATTTAGTTATAGATCCTGATAACTTTGAAATGAATATAAAATGTGGGTACTAGTGAAATAAATTCTAAATAATTAAGTTGCAAAAACAGAAAGTTAGAGACACAAAATTCTGAATAATGATCCCGGAGTCACTTATTAATCAAAAAATAAAGTTTTATTTTAAGGTTTTACATGAAATGTTTCCAAATATATCAATTAATACAAATAAGAGGGTACCTGGCTAGCTCAGCTGGTAAAGCATGTGACTCTTGATCTCAGGGTTGTGGGTTCTAGCCCCACATTGGGTGTGGAGATTACTTATAAATAAAAGCTTTAAAAAATAAACACAAATAAGGAACAAAGATTTTTTTTTCAAAGGACTACCAAAAAACCCGCCAAACCCCCCAAAACACCCAAAATATTTGTCAGATTTCTTCAGAACCCTAATGAAGAAATGTATACACAGCAAAAATTAAAAATATACTAAAGTGCAAGATGAATTGGCCAAATGAAATAAATTGAATAGAAATAGAAATAAATTAATAGAAAACTATAGCTAGGTAAGAACCAAGTAATACTTTGCTTGTATTGTTGCCTAATGATGGGTTTTTCTGTGCATATTATTGCTACATTATTATTTGTCAGATTCCACCTTCCTGAAGCATAACGTACATGTGCTAATATGGACCACCATGCTAAATGTAGTTATTTATTTGACAAATAATTAAGTGCCTACTATGGGTATTGTGCTGGTCACTAGGCTAGGTCCCAACAACTCTCCAAACCCACAAAAAAAAAGGACCACCCCAGCCTCAGAGATAATAATCTTATAGAGAAGAGATTAAAGAAACACACAAGTAAACATGAAAAGACTTCAATAAAAGGTACCTGACAATGCATTTCCATGAAGAGCCATCTTGATCGTCTTGTTCTTCTATGTACATTCTGACATTGTGATCTTGATCCAACTGGTACCAGTACATAAGGCCATCTTTGTCTCGGCCAATTGGCTGGAGACGCATGGTATCAGCATCTTCCTCATTGATAATGTTTTTGAATTTGAGATTGTCATCAAATTGACACTCGCAGAGGTACTGGAAAATAGTCATAACATGGCTTAAAATACTCTATAAATGTTTCTCCATCACAGTAAATGTGATATGTTTAACCACAGAACTGATTCAGGAACAAGAGCAGAAAAAATACATGTAGTTTATCCATCTTTCCCTATCCTCTCCCCACTTTTGTACAACCTGTTTGGAATAACCAATTTAAAAAGATATATTTCAAGTTAACATTTTATTTTAGTATTTTATAAGTTTATAGGCTTATTGTAATCAATGACACAAAAATCATGTTATATTTCAAAAGCACTATGTTTGTATTAGTCTCCCAAATTTCTTTCTTATGTATAAAATTTCCTTATGTATAAAATTTTCAATGATTCTTTCTGTTAAAGCTTTTATGCACATTTTTCTTGAAATGGCTATCAGTGAATTAATTAAAATAATTGTAACAGATAATAAATTCATTACCTTTAAGAGCGCTAGTTTGCATTCAACACTCATTTCAAGATAGCCCTTCTTCTCCATCTCCCATGCCCAGGTGCTATTAAACTCTTGACATATCTGTAAGAGAAAATTAATATCTTAATACATAAAATTTCTATTAACATTGGTATTTTGTTGTACAATTATGTTAACTGTTTTGTTTATATGTATTTATAATGGAACAAGTTTGTAACAAATACAATCCAAGCCAAATCAACCAGAAATGTTAACTACTGACTGACTGAATTAAAAAAAATTTTTTTAATGTTTATTTATTTTTGAGAGAGAGAGAGAGAGAGAGAGAGAGAGAGAGAGACAGAGAGAGCCCAACATGGGGCTCTAACCACGAGCTGCGAGATCATGACCTGAGCTGAAGTTGGATGCTTAAATGACTGAGCCACCCAGGCGCCCAGATTAATGACTGAATTTAAGGTAAGCAGTGATCTCTGTAGCTCTCTCCTCTGCTCTCAAGAATATTATACACATTTTATGGCACATTTTCCCAAATGCAAATAATTATCTGATTCCCCTTCCAAACAACCTAGAAGTTCCTTGAGGGTAAGGACAATAGTTTATCACTATGCCTAGAATAGAAGTAGGTTCAAAAAGCATGCCAAATTGCAGGCTATTTTTTAAAGTTTATTTATTTATTTTGAGACAGAGAGAGAGAGCGTACGCAAGCGGGGAAGGGGCAGAGAGAGAGGGAGGGAGAGAATCCCATGCAGGCCGATGCAGGGCTCGATCCCACAAACTGTGAGATCATGACCTGAGCCAAAATCAAGAATCAGATGCTTACCTGACTGAGCCACCCAGGTGCCCCTGTATGCATATTTTTTAACAGAGCCACTCTCCAACTAAATGTCCTTTATGGGTAAAGATTCTATTGCTTGGCATTTGAGACCTTCTATAATGTGGCATTAACTTGGGGCGCCTGGGTGGCGCAGTCGGTTAAGCGTCCGACTTCAGCCAGGTCACGATCTCGCGGTCCGTGAGTTCGAGCCCCGCATCGGGCTCTGGGCTGATGGCTCAGAGCCTGGAGCCTGCTTCCGATTCTGTGTCTCCCTCTCTCTCTGCCCCTCCCCCGTTCATGCTCTGTCTCTCTCTGTCCCAAAAATAAATAAACGTTGAAAAAAAAAATATATAATGTGGCATTAACTTAAATTTCTAGGCTTCGCTCCCTATACAAGCATATCAGGCAAACCAGAGTCACTGTAACAGTCTGAGGAAAGACATGGATAACCATACTACTCAATAATAAGGACTAATCAGGAGAAATGCCATGGACTGTACGACCTCTGTGAGCCAGTTTCCTCAGAAATAAAAGGGGAGCAGTAATAATATTGATCTTAAAGGTTATAAAATAGGCATGAAAATGATATAAAGTGTCTAGCAATTTCATGCTCTTTGGTCTAATCCAAGGAGTGAAGAATATAATGAAGGCCAAAGGAAAAGAACCAACCAAGGGACAAGATTATTTGGGAGCTTATGCAATTGGCTAGATAGGCAGGCAGGAGAAAAATAAACAGGCAAATGGGATTGCTTATATAACCACATCAACCTAGAAAGAAGACCGGGCTGGCCCTCCTAGGAGTTTTACCCTTTTCCTATCCAGCACCAGTGTCATCTTTTTTTACCGATTGTATAATAAAATTATAGGAGATCGTTGTTAGGATAGAAAAAGAAAATAAGGGAAGCAGTATGGCCAGGAACAACATAATGGGAGATCTTCAAAGGCACAAAGGAAGAATAAGGTTGCCATTCTCTGGAATACTGTAAGTCTCTGACTGACAATACTATCTTTTGTAGAGAGAGAGAGAAAAAAAATTGAGATATACAAAGTAAAAGGAAATTTTTGGAATATTACATAGGGAGGATCCTAATGTAATAGCTAAAAAGTCAGAATTTCAATGGACATTTTGCTGAAGAATATATACAAATGGCCAATAAGCACAGGAAAGTATGATCATCATAAGTCATTAGGGAAATGCAAATCAAAACCACGATGGAATACTACTTCATATCCATAAGGACAGCTGTAATCAAAAAAGAAAAATAATAGTAATGTTGGTGAGGATGAGGAGAGACTGAAACGCACAGGTTGTTGACAGGAATGTAAAACGGTAGAGCTGCTTCGTGAAAAAGCCAATCAGTTCCTCAAAATGTTAACACTGAGTTACTATGTGACTTAGCAATTCCATTTTTAGGTATTTATACAGGAAGAGAGAAAACACATGCCCATGCAAAAACCTGTACAAATGTTCATAGTGGCATTTTTTTATAAAAGCAAAACGGTGGAAATGATCCAAATATCAACTGATAAACATACAATGGAATAAACATACGAATGAATAAACATGTGAATAAACATACAATGGAATTTTATACAGCTATTAAATGGAATGAAGTAGTGACACCTTCTACAGCAGGGACAAATTTTAAAAAAATTAAGCTTGGTAATAGAAACCAGATACGAAAGGTTACATACTGTATGGTTCTATGTATATGAAATGTACACAATAGTCAAATACACACAGACAAAAAGTTTATTAGTAGTTAGTTGCCAGGGACTAGGTAGAGGGAGGAACAGAGTGATTGCTAATAAGTAGATTTCTTTTCCAAGTGATAAAAATGTCCTAGAATTAACGATAGTGGTGATGATTGTACATCCTTGTGAATATACTAAAAAATACTGAATTGTGTATTTTAAAAGGGTACGTTTCATGATATGTGAGTAATATCTCAATTTAAAAAAACAGAGGGACAGTCAAGAATGTAGAACCCAGCTTATGACTTGTGAGTGCTCTGCTGTATACCATGCCCCTAAAAGAAGAGGATGTTTGTTGACCATCTTTAATGGGTAAGGCTGGGGAAGCACACCTCCGGTATCTGAGAGGGGCTGGGAATGACACAGCTCCAATGCCTGCTCAACAACCCAAGCACGAAGGCTCACGCAGTCACAGATACCAAATACAAATGAACAACTTTTAATTATCTTTTACCGTGTGAAAGGGGAGAAAAGTGAAAGAGGAGTAGATAAATAGATAATTAAGATACAGGCCTCTCTGCCTTATACTACTTACCTTTCATTTACATACCTTATTTATATAGTTTAGGGTACAAAACTTTTGTGCTGATATTCAGATATGAATATGCTACTCATTTTGCTTCTTTAAGGGCAATGTAGACATATTATTATGCCATTTGAGGAAAAACAAAACACCTGAAACTTAATATTAGATATACCCAAATAGCCATTACCTATTGTTATCACAAAGTAAAGACTGTTAAAAATGAGTACTCTAAATGACACTTAAACAGTTCTGCAGGACCATATAAATTTGTACCAGAGGTCAGCAAACTTCTTCTGTTAAGGGCCAAACAGGAAATAATTTAAGCTCTGTAGACCATACAGTCTCTTTTCAACTATTCAACTCTGCTGTTCTAATGCAAAAGCAACCATAGAAAATACATAAATGAGTAAACTTGGCTATGTTCCAATACCACTTTATTTATGGATAAGGAAATTTGAAATTCATAAAATTTTCATATGTGTCAACCACTCTCCCAACCATTTAAATATGTAAAAACCACTCTTAGTTTTCAAGCTATACATAAGTAGACAGCAGGACAGATTTGGCCTATGGGCCAACATTTGCTAGAGCACCAGAAACTAGCTGTGTCTATCAGAGACTGTCTATGACAGCTATTCTTGGATCCTTGTGAGACAGGAAAACTAAAGGGACTCCATGAAAAAGTCCCTTTTTCCCTGCTTCTATTCCTGTTAGGACCAACACTCCCGCCTTTTACATGCCTTATAAAACAGATAACGTATGTCCTCCTTGTAAAGGTCAAGGAATTAATGATTTCTTTGGAAACTTTCCAGTAAAATAGATAACATCTAAGGAGTGACCAGGCAAGGTCATCATGAGTGTTTTCCAAGACCACTGACTCATTAAGACCCCCGGCTCCAGTGCACAAGTGACTTGTGGAGAACACCCGTTCCCAGATGCCAGAGAAGACTTGTGCACCAGAGCACAATCCTCAATAAAAACCCAGACCCCAAGCAAAGACAAGGCTCACTCTCCTTTCCTTTCTGAGTCTCCCAGATGCTCTGTCTGTATCTGCACTCTATGTCTTCAATACACTCTGCTCTCACTTCCTCTTGGTTTACATTTGATTTCTACACCATGCAAAGCCAAGGACCCTCTTGGCTGTCCTGGAAGACCCTCTGGGTCTGAGGACCCAGCCAACCTGCATTGCTTGAAAGCAAGGGGATCCTCACTAGGTTGGTAATTCATATTAACTCCCTAGGATCCAACTTGATTCTGACCAAATAGCCTTGTAAATGTAATTTGGTTTTGCATGCAATTTCTCTTTAGAGAATGTTCCAGCATCCAAAACATGAACATTTCTATACAATGTTCATATTTATCACTCTTTAAGTTATTATTCTATCATACTGATTTTATGTTTGATTCTCTAATCTGGTTAATGAGAGGTCATATCCAGTTGTATCCCCTGTATGGTGCCTAAAGACGGCCTTTCTGATACACACATGAAATCAATGCCATTCAGCCTGGGAGGACACTTGGCCACCAGCCTGCTGACACTCCAATACCCCAAGCCTGTCTTTTCCTCCTAACTTACAGAAAAACAAGGTTGAGGTTGGCAAAAGGCGGGAGCGGGGAGGGGGTGGATTTAAAGGCCACAACATCTCAATATTTACAGAAGAGGTGGTTTCACATGCCTACACAGCAAATACATGGAATTTATCTCAGTGAGATCATGAACAAACTAATCTTAAGAGTCATTTTCGAAAAATACTGCTTTTTTTGACAACTTAGAACATAAGGAATTAAAAGGGGGAGCTATGCAGCAGGGGGAGAGAACTGCAAAAACCCTCAGCATGAACATCCAGTACATTAAGAGACTAAATCAAATTCTAACGTGGCTTCAAGCAGTCTCAGGACATCTCTCTGGGATCACCCTGCTCCCATTGAGCTCCTGTCTTGAAAACTCAGGGTTTCCAAAAGAATTTAGTATGTGTTCCAGCCAACCCTATTCTTTGACCCTGAATTCCCTTTTCCATTTATTCAAAAAATAAACACCTTACAACTATAAATCTTTCCTCTGTCCCTTTGAGATGTATATGTATCTCCTATAACAGTGTCTTTCTCAAGGACCTGAAAGCCATTCCTTTGATTTGTAGTCATCAGGAAGGATATAGGACCTCCCAGAAACTGTGGGAGGGTAGAAAAGTTTATCTTTCATAGTTAGCAGGCACAGAAGGCCTAATCAGGTTGCCTGACTGACCCTCACACCTACTTTTCATAACTGTTCATTTCCCTAACCCCTTTTTCATCTCTCATTTCTACCTCCCAAAACCCTTAGTCTCCCTTTAAAAGGCCAGTCACCTCTGGGCAAAATGGAATTGAGCTCAGCTCCTTCTTCTACCACAACAGTTAGTGAATAAAGTCTGTCTTTACTGCCTTTTTTTTTTCTTAATGTTTTTATTTATTTTTGAGACAGAGAGAGACAGAACATGAGCAGAGGAGGGGCAGAGAAACACACAGAATCTGAAGCAGGCTCCAGGCTCTGAGCCGTCAGCACAGACCCCAACGTGGGGCTCAAACTCACGGAGTGGGAGATCATGACCTGAGCTGAAGTCAGACGCTTAACTGACTGAGCCATCCAGGCACCCCATGTCTTTACTGCCTTTTAACTAGTGTCTGGCTTTGGGGGGAAGGATCATCAGATACCATTCAGATGGAAATCTTTATTTTATAATTAAGAAACATGAAGTTTAAAGAGATTCATTTATCTGGTGATTCCACCAATATTCACTGAGTGAATATTCTATGGCAAGAACTAGTCAAGGGGCTGGGATACCATGATGAAGACAGACAACCTGCTACCATGAAGCTTATATTCTAAGAGGTAGTCAAACAGGTAAAAATAAGAAAACATTAAGTAGACACAAATCCTACATTGAAAATAAAATAGAGTAATGTCCTAGAGAAGTTTGATTATTACTCTGATTAGGTGCTCAGAAAAGGCCTCACATTTAAAAAGTTGACACTTGGGGCACGTGGGTGATTCAGTAAGTTGAGCATCTAACTCTTGATTTCAGCTCAGGTCATGATCCCACGGTTGGGGGATTGAGCCGTTGTCAGGCTCTGCACTGAGTGTGGAGCCTGCTTGGGATTCTCTCTCTCCCTCTCCACCACTCCCCACCCATGCTCTAACTTAAAAAAAAAAAAAAAAATTGACATTTGACACAAGAAGCTGAGACATGACTGAGAAAACAGAAATCAGCCACAAGAAGATCTGGAGTAGAAATGCAGATCCTGGCAGAAGAAACAAGCTAGCACAAAGGTCTTAAAGTTTGATATATTAAAAAAACAGAAAATAAAGTGTAAATGAAGCAGAATAAAGGGTAAAGTAGCAGAAGATAAGGTTAAAAAGGTAAGCAAGGGCAAAATTATGGTGGCCAGGGTAAGGAATTAAGATTTTATTTCAAATACAATGGGAGGCCACTGGTAGATTTTAAATGGAGGAATAACAAAATCTGATATATGTTTCAAAATTAGCTGCTGGAAAAAAATGGACAAAATGGAAACTGAGAAACCAATTTTAAGGCAAGAGATAATAATGTCATGGACTGTGGTGGCAGTAGTGGGAACAGAAAGAAGAAGCTGTATTTTAGAGAAAGAATCATCAGGACTTTTAATGGAACAGATATGTAGAGTGACTGGAAAGGAAAAACAAAGGTGACATCTACAATCCTTGGCTTGAACAAACGGAAGGATAAAAGTGCTTTTAATGAAAGTATTAAGACAATACCCAAGAGAAGGGAGTTAACAAGAGATGTTTTGTACCTAATGAGTTTGAGGTCATATATACATCATCTAAGAAGTATCTCACTTAAAGTTAGTGACTGAGCCAAGACTTGAAGCTTTTGACTCCTGGTTCAGAGTTCTTTCCAGTGGATCATACGATCTTTACTCAAACCTTTTCAAATCTGAGTTAAAAAGAATTTTACAGCTAAGCTGAGAAGTCAACTCATCTTCATACCCCAAGTTTGTGACTAAGTATGAGACACACAGCAGATACAAAACAAACATCTGATAAATAAATGAAAGACACAACAAATAATGCTTTTACTTTAATTTAAACATTCTTTTAGACTAACCAACATTAACTACCAGCTAACGTTATACATCTTTAAGAACATTAAAAATTCTTACTAGAATAACAGTAACAAATTTTTATTTTACTTTATTTTAGAGAGAGAGCACGAGTGGGGCAGAGGGCCACAGGGAGAGAATCTTAAGCAGGCTCCATGCTCAGCACGGAGCCCAATATGGCTCAATCGCACAACCCTGGGATCATGACCTGAGCCGAATCAAAAGTCAGACACTCAACTGACTGAGCCACCCAGGTGCCCCATAACAGCTAACATTTATTGCATGTTTACTATGTACCAAGTACTGTTGTTATTGCTAAAAATATTAATGCAGTCAATTCTCACAAGCCTTAGATGTGTGTACTCCTATCCTTGGGAAGTTACGTGCTTTTCCCAAGGAAGGAAAGAAATAGTAATTACTATCTATAATCATTTATGGTGAAATCAGTATATATTTAGGATACCAATTAGGTCAGTTGTCACCAACAGAGCTGTGACCAAAGGCTAGACTGAGAATTATAAACTTTCTAGGTCTTTTATTTTTTTTAGAGAGAGGGAGAGAGAGGGGGGAGAGAGGAAGAGAGAGGGAAGGAAGAGAGAGAAAATCAGGTTCTACACTGAGTGTGGAGCCCAATGTGGGACTCAATCCCATGACCCTGGGATCATGACCTGAGACAAAACCAAGAGTCAGAAGCTCAACCGACTGAGCCTCCAGGCATCCACAGTTCCATTCTTTACACTCAAATTACCTCTCACCAAGTATCCCCGACCTAATACTTAAATGTGTCCAATGGTTTTAAGTATTATTTTTAGAGGGCTAAACCAAACATTTACTGAACATAGTAAGCACTGAGAGGGCAAATTTCTGCTTTAAGAAGTGCAGAGTTGAGAGAGAGAGAGAGAGAGAGAGAGAGAGAGAGAGAGAGAGATGTAAACAAATAATTACAGGAGGAAAAGTAGTCAGTGAGCTATCTACAAACAGTAACTAATATATCTATCAACTACTACAAAAATATAGAGGCAAAAAACGCTAATTCAGCTGATGGATAAAAGGAGATCAACTGCAACAACTCAAGGGTAAGGTTCTATTTAAGTGGTGACTTTTACGCTAGGACCTGAAGGATGAATAGGTTTTACAAGACAAGGAGGTAAAAAGAGAATTTCAAGAAGAAAAAAAAAAAAACAATATGCAAAGCCAAGGGGATGTGAGTGATGCTGGTATGTCCTGTCAATGTGAAGGTGAAGACAGGAGTTCTTTCTGCTGAGCCCTAAAGCCCTAGATCATGAGTGCTTAGGGATAGGAGTGGGCACAGACAAGGCTGTAAGCAAAGGGAGCGAGTAAAGCCGTGAAAGTAGGTCATGGCTCATAAATATGGGGGTTCAAAACAAGCGTTTGGAAGCACCATTTAAAAAATAGTTCTGTTGTGCTGTGCAAAAGACAGGATGATAGAGTCTGAGGTCAAGGAGACCCACTAAAGCCTGTTTTGTAACAGTTCACACAAAAGGAGATGAAGCTTGAGCTAAGCTACTAAAGAGAGGTAGATTCGGGTTGTTAGTGCATGTATCTTAGAAAAGCAGTAAATTTCATGTTTAATATGTGTTTTTACTATTTACAATATAACTCACATAATTTCATTTGAGGTGGGTATCCTGTAAAACTACAAGATTTTTGAAAGCAAATACAGGTCTGATTCTTCTATTTTCTATAGTACCTATTAGGTAGAGGAGCTTGTGATAGTGGACACTCAATAAGTATTTACTGTCAATGTTCTTTGCTATAACTATTGAGAATTAGCTGTTATTATGGGATATTTGGGAATACTGCCTACAAGAATGTATTAAAAGTTGTATAGGATGGATGTTTAATTCCTTAAAATATATAAGAAATATTTCGATGGCAAGATTTCTCAAGCAACCTGGTTTCAAAAATCAAAAGAAAACCAAAACCCCAACTGAAAAAGCACAGGCATATAGTAATTATTTAGTTCATTTCACATTTTATCAGCAATGTACTCTGTCCCAGACAATGTGCTTAACACCAGTTTAAATAAGATACTACAACTCCTGCTAAAGGAGCTCAGGATTGGACAGGCAGCTGGAATCTCAGTTAACTTATAAATTGGGTGCATTCACACATGGCAAACAGTTGAAAGGGTACTCTTAAAAGTAGCCTATTCTGAAGTCTTGGTCAAGGAAATGGTACACTGAAAATATGTGAAATAAATCTAGCAGGAAAAATAAAATCTCTATCATAGCTATTTTATATTCATGGGTAAGAATAACCATATACCTAAAATGTAATTAAACCGGAAAAAGTGTGATTGTTAAGTGCCTCTTTCCAAGTAATCTGCTTTACACCAGAAATCTAGATAAAAAGGGAAATGAGGCTTTAGTGTCATATTGGTTGAGATTCAAATCCTGGCTCTCCATATCTGCAGTCAGATTTTGTTGAGTCAATTAACTCTTTGAATTTCAGGATCTTCACCTATAAAATGGAGGTGTTGCTGCTAGAAAAAGAGGTAAGGAAGATGCCATCAGATACTCACTGTGCTACAGCTTCCTTATATAAATTCAAACCTAACAATGGTTCTAGTGAATGACCACAAGAACCAACTGGAACAAAAGGAGAAACAGAAGGAACTAAGAGCTGGTAGAAAGGAGATCAGCACTGGGGTGCCTGGGTGGCTTGATGGGTTGAGCATCTGACTCTCCCTCTACCCCCTCTCCTGCTCACATGGGCTCTCTCTCAAATAAAAAAACAGTAATAAATAAAAATTAAAAAAAATAGAAAGATCAGTGTTCTTCCAACGGTACATAAACATTGTTTCATGACGTTTCTGTTTCATATATATGTATATATATATGTATATATATATACATATATATGAATATATATGTGAATATACATATATATGAATGTCTAAGATTTAAGTAAAATTATTGATGTTTGACATGTTTTAATTTCTTACTTCTACTTTCTGGGTAATTAACCTCATTTAAAATGGAGTCAGGAGGCCAGAAGGGGAAGCCCTCATGTCCTACCACTAGTCATTTGAGGATGGAACATGTATTATTTTACGACCCCAGCAGGAAGAAAGGTTTTCCTCTTGCCAGGAAACAGCCTAGCCCATGAGAGACTGTCACAACTCAGCCAATGAACTACAAACTCTCAGTTTAGGATTCCCAAAAGTTTGTAATAGTCCCTCCCAACACCTCCTTCCCTCTTTATAAGGAGGTCCTCTCCTTTGTTGCCTGGACTTACCCAGTTTGCTTGTCCTTAACTGCAATTCTCTGCTATTCCCTAACAAACACATTTTTGCTGGTAAAATAACTGACAGTTTTATTTTTTTAAGGTTAATAAACCTTCTACCATACTGAATGGCTTCCCTTTTTATGCATGCTTCTGTATCCAACATGACAGTATTCATGAATATGCTGAAGCTAAGGTTACTGCTAGATCTAAAGAAAATTCCCTGACGGCTGCACTCTAAAATTTTAGTTTGGAGAGTTTTTATATAAATTATATATTGAATAGAATACAATTTAAAAATAAAATTTGCCATTTTAACCATTAAGTGTACAATTCAGTGGCATTAATTACATTCACAATGTTGTATAACCATTACCATTTTTTTTTTAATTTATTTTTCAACGTTTATTTATTTTTGGGACAGAGAGAGACAGAGCATGAACGGGGGAGGGGCAGAGAGAGAGAGGGAGACACAGAATCAGAAACAGGCTCCAGGCTCTGAGCCATCAGCCCAGAGCCTGACGCGGGGCTCGAACTCACGGACCGCGAGATCGTGACCTGGCTGAAGTCGGACACTTAACCGACTGCGCCACCCAGGCGCCCCAACCATTACCATTTTTTACTTCCAAAACTTCATCACCCAAACAGAAACTCTTTAACCCAAAGCAGTAACTCCCCACTCTCCTCCCACCCTGCAGCACTTGGTAACATATATACTTTCTGTCTCTATGAATTTCCCTGCTCTACATAGTTCATGTAAGTAGAACCATCCAATATTTGTCCTTTTTTGCCTGGCTTCTTTCACGTAACCTTGTATTTTCAAGGTTTATACATATTGTAGCAAGTATAAGAAAACCATTCCTTTTTAGGAATGAAAGATATTCCACTGTATGAATATACTACATTTTGTTTAGGCATTTATCTGTTGAATGATAATTGGGTAGTTTCAATCTTTTGGCTATTAGGAGTTATTCTACAATAAACATTGGCATACAAGTATCTGAGTCTCTGTTTTCAATTCTTTTGAGTATATAGCTAGGAGTGGAATTGCTGGGTCATACAGCAATTCTATGTTTACCTTTTTGAGGACTGCTGAACTGTTTTCCACAGCAGCTGCCCCATTTTGCATTCCCATCAGGAGCATATAAAGGATTCAATATCTCCACAACGTCACCAACATTTATTTTCCTTTTTTAAAAAAATAGCCATTCTATTAGGTATAAAGTGACAACTCACTGTAGTTTTGATTTGCATTTCCCAAACAAAGACTAATGCTGTTTGAATACTTTTTCACGTGCTAATTTATTAATCTTGGTGTATCTTTGGATAAATGTCTATTCAAATATTTTACTCACTTTTAAATTGAGTTATCTTTTTGTTGTTGAATTTTGGAAGTTTCTTACGTAGTCTGGATGTTAAATTCTAATCAGTTATATAATTTGCAAATATTTGCCCCCATTCTGTACATTGTCTTTGCACTTGATCATGTCCTTTGATGCATAAGTTCTTAATTTTGATGGAGTCCAATTCATCTTTCTCTTGTTCACATGATTTTGGTTTCATATCTAAAAATCTATGCCAAATCTAAGGTCATGAAGATTTATCCCTGTGTTTTATTCTAAGAGGTTAGATTCTAAGAGGTTTTATTCTAAGAGCTTCACCTCCTTTATTTAGTTTGTTGATACAATTTAATTTTTGCATATGGTATGAGGTAGATGCTATCTTGCATTCTGCCAGTCAATTTCAAAAAAACCATACATATATCATCCTATAGGTGACAAAGAAATTTTTAAAATACTACATAAACCTTATATACTCCATCCTCTCATTTTCAGCTTAGACAAGAATAAGGACAACTATACATCAGGAACAAGAACAATTTTCAATGGTAGTAATATTTTATACTTAGGAAGCTTTAAGAGATTTTATTTTTACTTCCTAGGTTTATCTGCTGAACTAGAGCAATGGGAAATAACTTTAAATTATCATCTTTAAATAATTAATTTGAAAACACATTGATATTCAAGTTATAGGAATGTTTACTAAGTAAATACCTGTGCCAGGAAGCAGCAGTACTTCTGGGTATATAACTGATAGGACATGAGCAGTCACACTTGAAAAAAAATATCTGGAGAAGGGAAGCAGGCTCCTGAAGTCTACTCAAGGACAGAGTTGCCAAAACGGGTTTCCCAGCCATAATTAAGGTAATCCAGATTGTTTCTGTACTGAAAGGCCTTCAGGTATATTACTATCACAAAACATTCATTGGACCACCTGAAGTCACACTGGAGTTCAGCAGAAAACTAAAGAAAATAAAACCCAATACTTCTATATCCACAAGTAGATAATTTGGCCCAAGTTGCTGTTAATTTCCAAAAGGATGTCAGCTACAGGAAAGGAAAAAGTTCCCTAAAATGACTATGTTGTTTCTCTAATTTATTATTATTATTATTATTATTATTATTTAAAAAACATTTACCAGTTTCCAACTATTTGAAAAGGCACTAGTGAGAATATTCACATTTACTTGCATGAGAAAACAGAAGGTTCAAAGAATTAAGTAACTTAACTGAACGTACACATGTAATAATTAGCAGAGTTCTTATTTTCCCCTATTAGATATCCAACTCTTTCTACATCACATGCAACTCAAGTTATGAGCATAAACTACGGCTGCTCACACCTTACCACAGAGTAAATGGTACTCTTTAAGTAACATTTTACAAAGTTAAAAGTATGTGAAAATACTTTCCAATACGTAAAATGCTTTCCATTAGGTATTCAGGCTGTGGCATGAGACAAACTTGTGTTCAATCCTTGCTTCAGCATCTATCTACATGACCTTGGAAGTAGTTTATAATTTACCAGGATCTCAGGTGTGTTTTGAATGAAATGATAATGTATGTAAAACGGCATAAGACCCAGTATATAGTAAGTTATAAGTTTTGGAGAAATTGAAACATTCATAAATTGCTGGTAGGAAGGTAAAATGGTACAGCAGCAATAAAAAAGTCTGGTATTTCCTCAAAAAACTAAACATAAAATTACCATATGACCCAGCAATTACACTCTTAGGTATACACAGAGGAGAAATGAAAATACAGGGTTATACAAAAACTTGTAAGTTACTTAATGTGCACAGAATTATTCTGAATAGTCAAAAAGGGAAAAAATTCCAAATGATCATTAACTGATGATGAATCAATAAAATGTGGTATTATCCATACAATGGTATACCATTTGGCAATAAAAAGATATTAAAATACTGATGCAAGCTCCAATATGGGTAAACCCTGAAATCATTATGCTAAATGAAAGAAGTCAAACACAAAACACCACATATTTTTATGATTCTCATTTATAAGAAATGTCCAGAATAGGCAAATCCATAGAGAGAGAAGTACATTAGTGGTTATGAGAGGACTGGGGGGGGGGGGGGGGTTGTGACTGGGACCGTTGTTTACTTTGGGGGTAATGGAAAAGTTCTGGAACTACACAGTGATTGTAGCTGCACAACAATATACTAAAAACCAAGGAATATACTTTATTTTTTAATATTTACTTATTTTTGAGAGAAAGAGATAGACAGAGTGCAAGTGGGGAAGGGGCAGAGGAGACACAGAAACTGAAGCAGGCTCCAGGCTCTGAGCTGTCAGCACAAAGCTCAAACTCAGGAGCTGCGAGATCATGACCTGAGCCAAAGTCGGGCGCTTAACCAACTGAGCCACCCAGGCGCCCCAGCAAGGAATATATTTTAATATGGTAAATTTTATGTTACAAGAATTGTACCTCAATAAAAAAGAAAACACCAATTAACATATTAACAAGACAAATAAAAACTAAAGATAACAACCTTAGTTTTGAAAAACAAATATAACAGTAGAGAAATATATAATGCTTGTCAAAATATGACCAAATTAACACATGACAGATGACTTGCTAACAACAGACAACAATCATCCCAAGGAGTGAAAACAATGGGTCTTTCTGACATAGCCATTTAGATTAAGGCCATCTACTGCCAAGTTTATTCACTTTCAAAAGATTTCTAAACCTGTTATTTGAGACCAAGGGACAGAGATACCCTTTATCTTCCCTTTACTTTTGAGGGATAAACGAATGAGGTAACTTTATGATGAGGGGGGAAACACCCCAAAAGAGACACATTAGGTTCTTTTCTACTCCGTGTCAATATCCCTCAAGTATTAAGCCCCAGAAAAAAACTCTTTGCTTATTCTCAAAAACATTATTTATTTTTATATTTTAACATTTCATAAAATCAAGAGCCTTTCAAGATCAATGATTACATTCAACATAATAGTACCTCTTTTTTCTTTCAAAACTCGTCTCTAAATCATTAGTGCGGCATGCACTGAAGAAATCACAGAATCAAAGAAAAACAGCAATAATAAATTAACACTGTCTCCTAGAAACTACTCTGCAGCTAAAGCAAATCAACTGTGATTTCACTTAAAGGATAATTTATTAAAACTTGGCTTTCCCATTACTGTTATATGGTGGTCTTTGGGCAGGAGGCAGAGCTGTAGGAGAGCCAAAGCACAGGCACTGAATTTGCTGAAGGAAGATACCTGTTTATTAACATGTTGGGGTTTTTTTTTTATTTTTTTTTAACATTTATTTATTTTTGAGACAGAGAGAGACAGAGCATGAACGGGGGAGGGTCAGAGAGAGAGAGACACACAGAATCTGAAACAGGCTCCAGGCTCTGAGCTGCCAGCACAGAGCCCGACGCGGGGCTCAAACTCACGGACCGCGAGATCATGACCTGAGCCGAAGTCGGCCGCTTAACCGACTGAGCCACCCAGGTGCCCCTAACATGTTTTGACATTCATTATCCACGGCTGAGGGGTGTAAAATTGCTCATGTGGTATCTAAAGTCAATAACAAGCAAAGGAAATAGGAGTTTCACGGAGACTTCACTTGCAGAGAAATTTCTTTGTGACTCACCCAGCAAAAAAGGAATGTGAAGCTCAATAAGGCCAAGGTCTATCCAACTAATCAAGGACTTAACAGATCCTAGCAGAACTGGTAGTTTCAATTTCCCTTCACTGGAATTATTTTTAGGAGGGGTAATTCCACCTTAAATTTCCACCAGCTAGATTTTCGAGTTCCTTTACACTCTGGATGATCCTGGAGAATATATGTCAGCAAGCATAGCACATGGAAATACAATGAATGGTCTCGGTTGCCCTGTTGCTAGACACCTCTTTCTCTATCAGTTACCAAGACTTACTGATTCCACCTTCCAAACAGCTCTCACATCCACTCTCTTCTTTCCATCCTTACTGCCAAAACCTTAACTCAGGCCTCTTCATTGCTCGGTTGGATTATCACCATAACTTCTTTCCACATGATCCCTGGGCTTCCACTCACTTCTCTAGGTACTTTATATTGCAGTGAAGCTAAGCTACGGTAAGTTCTGAACAAATTTCTGCTCATTCTACAGGTCTGAGTTCAACTGTTTGAGGGAGATACTAACAAGAGATGACAAACAGATGCTAATGCCGAGTGATTTGTGATAGCAGTATACTCTGCTTAGACTAGGCTTAGCAGAAAAAACTTAGATTGGTAACATCAGCTATGAGCCACAGAACCTGGCAGGTGCCAGATATTCGCTCTGGATTTATATAGAATTTTACATTAATTATATTCTACTGACTTCAAAAGGAAAAGAAGCAGGTTTCCATTATAGATTATGCACAATGACGCCACTAAGAGAAATATAAAAAGGTAAAAACAGACAAGGTAAAAGTTCCATCAGAAAACTACCTAATGTAGCTAAGGAATACAACTAAGAAGTAAATACCGAGTTAAGCTTATGAGCAACCAACCGAAAGAAAACTGAAACTGTCTAAGTGATCAATTCATCTAAAACTGATGCATAAAAGATGAAAAAAGCACTCAAGATGCTTACAATCTACATAAAAGACAAACAGGAGGGGCAATATTAGTGGTATTTTGAAGCACTAGATTCATAAAGTCCTGGGTTTGAATGCTGGCTCTGTCATTTCTAGCAATGTGAGACTGAACAAGGTATTTCACTTCTCAAAATCAATTTCCTTGTGCATAAAAGAAAGTATTTCAAAGGTGAGCTATGTAAGGTTAAGTATTAAACACAGTGCCTGGTACATAATACCAGTACATTCAAGGTAAAAACTGTATGACAGTTTCTATAATGGACTTACATATAAATCTGTGAAAGAACATCTTCCCGGGAGAAGATCTTAAAGAGAAAGTAATATTTGAGCTGAGATTAAAAGGGTAAATTAAGCTTGCCAGGAAAACAAGTTAGTAGGAAGGTATTTCAAGAAGAAAATACAATATATGCAAAAATTTTGAGGAATGAAAAAGACAGCATGTTCTGTGAACGGAACAGAATATGAGTAGGGTACACAGGAGAGAATGTCATTAGATATGGTGAAGAGAAGTGGCTAAACCATTAAGAGCACTGAATACTATGACAGAGTTCAGATTTTTGAGTGAATCTGAACCACCAAAAAATTCTGAAAGTGAATAGTCACATTTACATTTTTTTTTTTTTTAACATTTATTTATTTTTGAGAGAGAGAGAAAGAGTGACCAGGGGAAGGGCAGGGAGAGAGGGAGACAGAGAATCCCAAGCAGGCTCCGCACAGTCAGCTCAGAGCCTGACTTGGGGCTCAAACTCATGAACAGCTGCGAGTATGACCTGAGCCTGAGCCAGAATCAAGAGTCACTGGAAGCTTAACTGAATGAGGCACCCAGGCATCCCTATAATACTCACTTTTAAACCTTTGTGTTTAGGGGCATCTCGGTGGCTCAGTCGGTTAAGTGTCTGCCTTTAGCTTGGGTCATGATCTCACACTTCTTGAGTTCAGGTCCCACATTGAGCTCGCTGCTGTCTGCACACAGCCCACTTCAGGATCCTCTGTCCCCTTGTCTCTCTGCCCCTCCCCCGTGTGCGCGCGCGCGCGCGCGCTCTCTCTCTCTCTCTCAAAAATAAATAAAAACTTAAAAAAATTTTTTTTAAATAAATAAACAAACCTTTTTGTTTAAAAGGTCACTCTTGTAGCACCGAGAAGAAAGTAATAGAAAGGTACAGGACTAAAAGCTGGGAGGCCAATTAGAAGGTGAAGTTTCAGGCAAGAAATGATAATGTCCTGAATTAGGCCATGGGAATAAGGATGAATAGAAAACAAATCTGAGAAATAAAAAGGAGAAAAAACCAAAAGAACTTGGCTACTGTTTGGGTGTGGGGAAGGAAGGTTTTGGGACAAGGCCAGAACCATGGCTTGGGCTCAGAATGTTGGTGGTAACATGAACACATCATGGATTCAGTATATACAAGAGGTATGAGGATGGAAGAGAATGAATCTGACTTCAGACATGTTGGGTTTGATTTGTTTGTCTGACACCAGTTCAACAGGCAGTCAGCTGGATATAAACGGAGATGTCCATAATCTGGTATAAAGCTTAAGCTAGAGCTAGAGCTATGGGAATGAGTATACATAAAATTTTTTCGAGTGATAAACTGTGAAGGAAACTTACTGATGAGACATCACTCCAATATATTCATTCAGTCATTCAGTGTGCTTGGAGCTAGGTAAATGGCAGTCAAAAAGATGGACAGAGTTCTTTATGTGCTTATGAACCAGCAGACAACTGATAAAAGAAATAATAAAAAACAGACAAAAGTAGTTCTGCAGTAGGTACAGATGTATTTCTTGCTCATTCAGGTCCTTTTTACCTACCCAGCTGCTAAATCCCATGTAACTTTCTGGTATTCTAATTTCATAAAGGATAGATCTAAGAGAAATAAATGGTTGATGTGCCTTCCAGACTAGATATGACACTTGTTCTGCGAAGGGCCAATGGTAAATATTTTAGGCTTTGCAGACCATACATTCTCTTTTAAATGAATTACTCAATCTAGCACTGTAGCATGACAGCAGTCACAGATATATGTAAACGAACAGATGCGGCCATGTTGCAGTACAATTTTATTCACAGAACCATGCAGCGAGCTGTAGTTTGCCAGCTCCTCCCCTGGACTATCAACAGCACTCTTAATGATGCAGACAGAAGAATGGCTAAAGAAAAAATCCCTTGGCACAAAAACAGACACATAGACCAATGGAATAGAATAGAAACCCCAGAACTAGACCCACACACGTATGGCCAACTCATCTTTGACAAAGCAGGAAAGAACATCCAATGGAAAAAAGACAGCCTCTTTAACAAATGGTGCTGGGAGAACTGGACAGCAACATGCAGAAGGTTGAAACTAGACCACTTTCTCACACCATTCACAAAAATAAACTCAAAATGGATAAAGGACCTGAATGTGAGACAGGAAACCATCAAAACCTTAGAGGAGAAAGCAGGAAAAGACCTCTCTGACCTCAGCCGTAGCAATCTCTTACTCGACACATCCCCAAAGGCAAGGGAATTAAAAGCAAAAGTGAATTCCTGGGACCTTATGAAGATAAAAAGCTTCTGCACAGCAAAGGAAACAACCAACAAAACTAAAAGGCAACCAACGGAATGGGAAAAGATATTCGCAAATGACATATCGGACAAAGGGCTAGTATCCAAAATCTATAAAGAGCTCACCAAACTCCACACCCGAAAAACAAATAACCCAGTGAAGAAATGGGCAGAAAACATGAATAGACACTTCTCTAAAGAAGACATCCGGATGGCCAACAGGCACATGAAAAGATGTTCAGCGTCGCTCCTTATCAGGGAAATACAAATCAAAACCACACTCAGGTATCACCTCACGCCAGTCAGAGTGGCCAAAATGAACAAATCAGGAGACTATAGATGCTGGAGAGGATGTGGAGAAACGGGAACCCTCTTGCACTGTTGGTGGGAATGCAAATTGGTGCAGCCGCTCTGGAAAGCAGTGTGGAGGTTCCTCAGAAAATTAAAAATAGACCTACCCTTGACCCAGCAATAGCACTGCTAGGAATTTATACAAGGGATACAGGAGTACTGATGCATAGGGCCACTTGTACCCCAATGTTCATAGCAGCACTCTCAACAATAGCCAAATTATGGAAAGAGCCTAAATGTCCATCAACTGATGAATGGATAAAGAAATTGTGGTTTATATACACAATGGAATACTACGTGGCAATGAGAAAAAATGAAATATGGCCTTTTGTAGCAACGTGGATGGAACTGGAGAGTGTGATGCTAAGTGAAATAAGCCATACAGAGAAAGACAGATACCATATGGTTTCACTCTTATGTGGATCCTGAGAAACTTAACAGGAACCCATGGGGGAGGGGAAGGAAAAAAAAAAAAAAAAAGAGGTTAGAATGGGAGAGAGCCAAAGCATAAGAGACTGTTAAAAACTGAGAACAAACTGAGGGTTGATGGTGGATGGGAGGGAGGAGAGGGTGGGTGATGGGTATTGAGGAGGGCACCTTTTGGGATGAGCACTGGGTGTTGTATGGAAACCAATTTGTCAATAAATTTCATAAAAAAAAAAAAGAAAAAATCCCTAACACTGCTTTTGGCCACAGGAGAATTTGTACTTAGATTTTTAAATTCTATTTTCAAATCTAAGAAGAAAGCTGTAGAAAAGCTACAATATAACTAATAACTTTATATAAATACATATAATAAAACTATTATTGATTATACCCAGTGTCCATACTATATCTGGTATCATATAAAATGTCCATTCCTAGTGACTGAAGATAAAAAAGTAATTATAATGTTTCTCTTTAAAATAACTGAAGGATTTCTTTCTCATTGCCACGAACAGAATTTCATTGTTTTTCAGGATATAAACTCAGAGAGACCTTGCGGTTGGTAACTTGGCTTTGTGTTCATTCAACAAATAATTATTAAACCCCTATGTGCTAAGCACTGTGCTAGGTATGATGTGTATCAAGGGTCAGCAAACGTTTTCTGAAAACAGCCAGATAACAAGTATTTAGGTTTTCTGGGCCAAGAGAATAAATCAAGGATATTACAAAGGTACTTATGTATCAACAGACAAAACATTTCCTATGATTTTTACTGATAAAATTTAAATTAAAAAAAAATTTTTAAACATGTATTTACTTTTGAGAGACAGAGCACAAGCCGGGGGGGTGGGGGAGGCGGGCAGAGAGAGAGAGGGAGAAACCGAATCCAAAGCAGGCTCCAGGCTCTGAGCTGTCAGCACAGAGCATGACGCAGGGCTCGAACCCAACAAACCGTGTGATCATGACCTGAGCCGAAGTCGAACACTCAACCAACTGAGCCACCCAGGTGCCCCTAAGATTATAAATATAATAGCAATATGTTATATTAAATATGACACACTATGTCATATCTCGTGTTATATGCTATACATAATATAATAATAATTTAGTTCAATTTTTTTGAAATACAGGTATATTGAGAAAAATGGAATTATTTGGGGGGAGGTAGATAAAGGTGTGCTTAATTGGAATCCAAAGTACTCCCTTTCAAAAAACTGATTACAAATGTTCTTCTTCTCAGTTGCATTCCTATACACCAATAATGAAGCAACAGAAAGAGAAATCAAGGGGTGCCTGGGTGGCTCAGTTGGTTGAGCGTCCGACTTCGGCTCAGGTCATGATATTGCAGTCTGTGAGTTCGAGCCCCGTGTCGGGCTCTGTGCTGACAGCTCAGACCCTGGAGCCTGCTTTGGATTCTGTGTCTCCCTCTTTCTCTGCCCCTTCCCCACTCATGCTCTGTCTCTCGCTCTCTCTCTGTCAAAAATAAATGAAAAAAAAAAAAACATTAAAAAAAAAAAAGAAAGAAATCAAGGAATCAATCCCATATACAACTGCAACAAAAACCATAAAATACCTAGGAATAAATCTAACCAAAGAGGTGAAAATCTATACACTGAAAACTATAGAAAAATTATGAAAGAAACTGAAGAAGACACACAAAAAATATTTTCCTCTTCCTTTGTAGGAAGAACAAATATTGTTAAAATGTCAATACTACCCAAAGCAATCTACACATTCAATGCAATCCCTATCAAAATAACACCAGCATTCTTCACAGAGCTAGAACAAACAATCCTAAAATTTGTATAGAACCAGAAAAGACCCCAAATAGCCAAAGCAATCTTGAAAAGGAAAACCAAAGCAGGAGGCATCACAATCCTGGACTTCAAGCTATATTACAAAGCTGGAATTATCAAGACACTATGGTATTAGCACAAAAACACATTCAGATCAATGGAACAGAATAGAGAACCCAGAAATGGACCCACAAACATATGGCCAACTAATCTTTGACAAAGCCAGAAAGAATATCCAATGGAATAAAGACAGTCTCTTCAGCAAGTGGTGCTGGGAAAACTGGACAATGACATACAGAAAAATGAACCTGGATCACTTTCTTACACCATACAGAAAAATAAACTCAAAATGGATGAAAGACCTAAGTGTAAGACAGGTAGCTATCAAAATCCTAGAGGAGAAAGCAGGCAAAAACCTTTTTGACCTTGGCCGCAGCAACTTCTTACTCAACACGTCTCCAGAGGTAAGAAATGTCTTCCAGTGAAGAAACAGGCAAAAGACATGAACAGACACTTCTCCAAAGACATCCAGATGGCCAACTGACACATGAAAAAATGCTCAACATCACTCATCATCAGGGAAATACAAATCCAAACCACAATGAGATACCACCTCACACCTATCAGGATGGCTAACATTAACAACTCAGGCAACAACAGATGTTGGCAAGGATGTGGAGAGAGAGGTTCTCTTTTGCACAGCTGGTGGGAATGCAAACTGGTGCAACCACTCTGGAAAACAGTATGGAGGTTCCTCAAAAAATTAAAAATAGAACTACCCTATGACCCAGCAATTGCACTACTAGGTATTTATCCAAGGGATACAGGTATGTTGTTTCAAAGGGACACATGCACCCCCATGTTTATAGCAGCACTATCAACAATAGCCAAAGTATGGACAGAGCCCAAATGTCCACTGAAAGATGAATGGATAAAGAAGATGTGTTATATATATATATATATATATATATATATACACACACACACACACACACACACACACACACACACACACACACAATGGAGTATTACTTGGCAATCAAAAAGAATGAAATGTTGCCATTTGCAACTATGTGGATGGAACTGGAAGGTATTATGCTAAGTGAAATTAGTCAGAGAAAGACAAATACCCTATGACTTCACTCATATGAGGACTTTAAGAGACAAAACAGATGAACATAAGGGAAGGGAAGCAAAAATAATATAAAAACAGGGAGGGGAACAAAGCATAAGAGACTCATAAATATGGAGAACAAACAGATGGTTACTGGAGGGGGTTTTGGGAGGGGGGATCGGCTAAATAGGTAAGGGGCATTAAGGAATCTACTCCTGAAATCATTGTTGCACTATATGCTAACTAACTTGGATGTAAATTAAAAAAATAAATTAAATTAAAAAAATAAAATAAATGTTATTCTTTGTAAAGATGCATTATTGGTTCATGAGCCTGACAAAAATAGGCAGCAAGACATAATCTGAGGACTTCTGATGTCCATAACAGTATATAAGGCATGTAGGGTCTAGCTCTCATGAATTCCGATGAGGGACAGAGATTTTTAGAGAGGCAAATATAATTTCTTCTCCTGAAAAATGGGGATATCAATATACAAATCTACTCTGTAAGGTTTGGGTGAGAATTCACATATAAGTCAAGGTGCTTCCTCTTTCCCTTAATTATAAAGGACACTATTTAGGAGAATAACAATGTAAGACTAAAGTGGCTTTTAAGTTTTAAGCTTTAGCAGCCCACCAATAGAATACAGCTTTGATTCCCTACAATACTTAGGGAAAAGATGCCTCCATGGTGAGCATATCTTGATTTCTCTTCCTTTTTCACATAAAGTTATCTCTTTTTACCTTCAGAATTTAATAATCTACTATCCCAGGAAATACTTTTATAGTTTTTGTGGCATGGGAGCTTGTATAAACTAAATCACCATATATAATATCTTTTATAAGCCTTAAAAATTAGGTAACAAATGTAAGCTTCAACAGTATCTTAGATATATTATCTTCAGTAATATTTTTAGTCTTGAAGCCAGTATGTCAGACACTATGAGGAGTGCATTTCATAAATTATTTCACTAAGTTCTCACAATTCTGCAAGATAAATAGTAGTTTCTCAGTTCTCTAAGACTGCATTTCCTCAGTCTTACAGATGAATCAACTTGGGTTCAGATAAGTGACATAAAGTTTCCTGAGATCAACAGTAACAAGAATGGAGCCCAGATTTTCTAACACCAAAACTCTCTTTCCAGCTAACCTGATTTATTATCAGTAAGTAGATCTGTTTAATGTTTGGCATCATGTTAGGTTTAGAGTAAATAATTAAATGCACTAATATGAGAATTTAATGATTCTACTTATGGTTTTTACAGGAAAAGAGCACTTTTTTAAAAAATAAAAATGAGAGAGGCACTTTTGCAAGGAGATTCTGGAAACGTCTAATCATGGTTTTCTCATCATATTATAAATACCTCAATGTAATAAATCTGTACTAGTTTTCTATTACTGTATAATTAAACACCATAAATTTAACATCTTTAAAAAAAACCACACCCATTTACTATCTCCTAGTTTCTGTGGGTCAGTCCTGTACAGCCCAATTGGCTGGGTCCTCTGTTTACGGTCTCATAAAGCTGATATCAAGCTCCTTTTTGGTAGCTCTGAGCAAAAACCTACTTCCAAGCTCACTCAGATTACTAGCAGAATTCATTTCCTTCTCATGCTGCCATGCAACTCTCCACCTCCTTCAAGAAAGATAAATGTGCTGAGTCCTCATGCTTTGAATATTTCTGCATTCTGCCTGCCTCTTCTGCTTTTAAAGGCTCATGTAACTTACACTGGGCCCATTTGGATAATAAAGGATAATCACCCTAACTTAAGGTCAACTGATTAATAAATTTAATTACAACATAAAGTCCCTTTTGCCATGTAACATATTCATTAATGTAACACCAAAGAGTGAAGGCACAAGGGTCAAACTTTTGCCTACTACACAACTTGTATCAGCTGTTCTAACAGCCTTCTATAAAAATTACTGAGTGACCAATTCTCTATGCTTTCATGCTGAACACTTCCTACCTTATGATTTTGGTCTATGGGTATCTTTGACATTATTTTTCTAAGCATTATTGGTTAGAAGGAAAGAGATCAATGCTTTTCTATCAGTCATTGTCTTTACCAAACACTGAAAAAATGAGAAAAGTTTACATATATTTGCATAGCCCCAAACTACTTTATTCCTGATATCACTCTGCACTTAAAGCATTTACATTCTGCCTGACATTATATTTATCTATGTACCTACTTTGCTTTTCTTCCTTCACTGAACTCCAGACTCAGGAACATCATGTCTCAAACATCCCGTGCAGTGCCCTACTGAGTCCCTTATGGAGCAGGCATCACAAAATCTTTACTGAACAGGTAGATGAAATGGGCTAGTGTTAGCAGCTGTGGGTTCTTAGCTAACAACATTTATGATTATATTGTGTTTAAATGAATTATTTTAAGGCATCTTCCAGCTTTTCTATTAGATTATTCTGCTCCATCTGCTAGTCAGTCATGCAGTGTTTAAGGGATCAGAGAGAAGAGTGAGCAAAAGAGAGTAAGAAAGCCCAGGGTAGGTAGAAAAAACAAACAAACAAACAAGCAAAGCTGAGAGAGATTTAAAAAGATTCAACTCTGTGAAAGAATGATAAAGGTTTAGTAAATAAGAACTGAAGAATGTCTACTGGATTTTACAACATGGCAAGGCTTCTTTTGACAAGGCTAGTTTTTTTTTAGTGGAATAGAGGGGACAGAAACCTACTGGGGAAGATTCAGTAGGAAGTAAAAAAGTGAACACAGCATAAGTGGGCAATTATGGAAAAACTTGATTATAATAAAGTAAAATTATGTTTTTAGTAGGTATTCCTATTTTCAAACAAAACGTTAGTCAAAAGTTTTCAAATGGACCTTCCCTAAGTTTTAATAGATTTCAAAGAACAATATGGAGGTAGATGTTATTATCACCACAACAATCATGATGGAGTGGAATTTCACATTATGTTAAAATCTAAGTTATCCCCTGAATTGGAATAGTAAGGAGAAAATTATAGCAGAGTTTTTCCTTCTAACATTATTTATTTTGAAGACACCAAAAACTAGACAATAACATGAGTAAATAGAGTTGTTTTTCCTACTAAGGGAATCTAACCATACATTCAAAATAAAATAAATATTTTATTTGCAAACTACCCATGAAACTGATAATTGGCATTTCCATAAATTGTGCTTTTCAAAGTGCTTTCACAACTATCATTAGTATCTGATGATTCCCCAAATTGGGATTTGGGGCTTTCTTTTTTCTCAATATTCTTTTATGTTCTAATTGGAAATTAGTCACAAAAATACAAAATTAATTTACCCAGGATCAAAAACTTAATTAACAGGAAAGCTAAAACTCTTGATTCTAAATCCAACACTTTTCAGCCTCGGTCATGAAGTTGCCATAATTAGAGTCCACAATAATTTACAAAAACATATTATAATATAATCAAAGCTTTAATGACCCCAGCAAACTTCATGCAAATGGTAATATCTAATGTGCTTGCATCACTTAAGAGTCTATGAATCAACATTACCAACAAATTAAGAGAGATCTAGAACCCAAGGAAAGACAGTTTGTAAGGATGATTCCTCATTTCACTAAATAAATGTACTCCTGGAAAGTTACATGTGAATGCAATTTTAATAAATTCTTATGTTGAAGGAACGACATAATTTATGACAACAGCAGTTTTCAACTCCCCTTCCATTTTTATTTGCATAATCACTTCCAAGAAAATATTTCACAGGATGTTATAAAATGAACTATGTCCACTCAAAATTCCTATGTTGAAGCCCTAACCCCAAATGTGTCTGTCTGCACCTGGAGATAAGGCCTTTAAGGAGATAATTAAGGTAAAATGAGGTTATGAGAGTGGGCTCTGTAAGACTGGTGTCTTTGAGACCAGAGGCCCCAAGCCCCCTCCCCGCAGGAAACACACAGAGGAAAGGGCAGTGAGGGCATGGTGATGACAAGGACTAGCATAGAGTAGAAAAAAATGCTCATCAAATTTGCCAACACCTTGATTTTGGAATTCTAGCTAAAGAACTGTGAGAAAATACATTTCCATTGTTTAGGCCATATAGGCTGTGGTATTTTGTTATGGTAGTCCCAGCAGACTAGTATGTGGGTTCAGAAACATTTCTGGGGAAACTTTAGGGCTTCATGAAAAACAATTTGAAAACTGCTGTGCTAAAGAAATTTCTTATACTGCAAATAATCACAATCTAATTAATGTTTTATGTGCATTGAACACATAACTCTCAAAGTAAATTAAGGTTAAAAGCATCTGCATATTTATTCCATAATCATAAAGCATGACTTATTTATACACTGAAACCAAATTTTAAATGTCAAATCATTGCAACTATGATATAAATCCAAGTCAACAAATATATATCAATGGTTAAAATAGATTAGTGTAATGGATGATCAGTAAGGCACAGATGTTTGTCCTATGATCTACAAAGCTAATTGCTTAGGGTTGCAAAGTAAAACTAATTGGCTTTTAGGCAACATGTACAAAAGTGCTTTACAAATTAAGAGACAATCTACATGTTCACTTTTATAATTAACATTTGGAATATTTACCAAAAAGTAATGATAAAATGGGGACAGATTTTAAATTTCATGAAAAGTTCTACCCAACTGAAGTTATTAGCCAATATATGAAAGGATCTAATGAACCAGAAAAGCATTAATTCTGAATGGTAGGAATATGGACGTTACAATATTCTTGGTTTTTACCTATGCACTTTACATTTTTAATACTAAAAATAAAGAGGCTGTGGGAAACCTTTTTCTCAACCTCATTCCTTAGAAATACCACAAGGTCCTCCAAATTGAGGAAATCCCAGAGCTGTGTCTGATTCTCAAGTGATTACAACTCAGTCCAAGGAGGCACGTGAAACATAATTATAAGCAGTGTATTATCACTAAGGTGATACTTTTCTAACCTAGACCTTGGGGCCACCTAAATTAGGATCAATAAGACTCCTTAGAACAAATATTTTAAAATTCTGCTGGGATCAAATAAAGCTGAAACTATCTATGAAATTACTCTTAGGAGAATCTAAAATAATAGGCACTGAAAATTGATATCTGATAAAAAGTGTGCAATTTTTAACATGTTTGAACAGCTACCATTAGTATTCAATGGCATAACACGGAAAAATATGCATATCTCTCTAACTTTACACCGTGCATCTTAGCACATGTATGAGTGGAATGGCAGCAAAAAGGGCACATACAAGAAGCTAATTGGACTATTGCAATATAAACAGTATATGCTATTTCACATACTCTAGCCAGCTACTATATGGCCCACGAAGAAATGATTTATGGAGGATAACTACAAAACTAAGGAAACATTGACTATCAGGCACACTAAGTGAGACCGGGAGACAGACATACACATACAGGACTTTCTGTAAAGTAAATATTCATTCATTCATCCATTTACTGACTCAATAAATACTGAGCAACAGCTCATATATTTAAAATGTAATAAATAATGATAAAAATCCTTGCCCTCATAGAGCTTTGAATCCTCTGGAGAAGAGAGACTTAAAAAGTAAAACTGATGATTTTACAGAGCGATAACTACTAGGAAAGAAATAAAGCATGGATATATATTAAGACAGCAGAACACTCAAGGGCAAGGCCTACTTTAAACAGTCATATACAAAGGACCAAAGAGGCAGAAATAGCATGACCATTATATAACGAAAAACAGTTCCAGGGAGCCTGGGTGACTCAGTTAAGCGTCTGACTTAGGAATTCTCTCTCCTTCTCTCTCTGCCTGTCCCACTAGTGTGCACTCTCAAAAAAATAAATAAACAAACTTAAAAGAAAAAAAGTTCCGTATGGTAGACTAGAGTACATACTGATGAGGTTAAAAGAGAATAGTAAGAAAAGAACCCAAAGGAGAAAGCAGGGGTCATCAGATGAACAACTCTGTTGCCATTAAGAAATTTATTTTCTATTCAGAAGACAACAAGGACTCCTACATTAAGGAATTAAACCAAAGGAGAAAGATAACTCTGATTTTCACTTTATCATTGCAATTGGGATAACTGGACTAGACACAGGGAAACCAGTCTGGATAGTCTTACAGAAATCCAAGTGAGAGACAATGGCCTCAACTAGGGTAGAGACCGTAAGGGTTGTGTGGACTGAACTGAGAGAGATTAAAAAGCATAAGTCAATCAGGATTTGATAATTTAATAAATGTGAAGGACAAAAAAAAAAAAGTCCAGAAAAATTATCAGGTATGTTTTAACGAATGAAATGACAGTGGCACCATTTACAAGCCAAGGAACAATAAATACTAGGTTACAAAAAACCAAAGTTGACCCTTGAACAGTGCAGGCATTAGAGGTGCCAATCCTGTACACAGTTAAAAATCTGCATATAACTTTTGACTCCCCCAAATCTTAAATAGCCGACTACTGACCAGAAGCTTTACCTATAACATGTAAAATCGATTAACACATATTGATATCACACATGTTTATATTACACGTAAATCATATAATTGTGTAATTTATATTATATTATATATGTATATATAATCTATTATATATTATGTATAATATATTAAAAACTTTATTTATATTACATATGTATATTGCACATAATATATACTATTACAAATAATATATATTATTACATATATTATATATTACATATATTACAATGTTATTACATATATTTATATGGTGTTATATACCATATTCTTTTGTTTTTTAAGTTAATTCATTTTCAGAGAAATAGCAAGCAGGGCAGGAGCACAGAGAGAGAGAGAATCCCAAGCAGGCTCCGTGCTGCCAGTGCAAAGCCTGACTTGGAGCTCAAACTCAAGACTGCAAAATCATGACCCGAGCCAAAATCAGGAGTCAGATACCCAGCTGACTGAGTCACTCAGGCACCCCTACCATACTCTTAAAAAAAGAAAATGTTAAGAAAAGCATAAAGAACAGAAAATACACTCACAGTATTGTACTATATTTACTGAAAAATTCTGCATGTAAGTGGACAGGTATACAAACCTGTGCTTTCAAGGGTCAACCATATTACAAATTTAACAGCTTCTCTAACCAAGCTCTGGTTCTCTATTACTAACTTGAATGTATGGCTAAGAATAAATATTTCTCTTTGGGTCTTAGTATCTTCATCTTTTGCCATTTTGACTTCCCAACCTTGGTCTACTGTTGGCCCCTCTCTGCAGTCACTCCATGTGGTCATGTCTGTGCTGATGCCTCTGCCTAACAGGCCTAACCCTGGCGGAGTTTCGGTTCTGTGTACCCTGATCCATTCCAAGCTGCTGCAGAAGCAGCTCAGGACCACGGACGTCACTATTGGACTCACCTCCTGCTTCCAGTGTTTCCTCCTGCCATCAGACTGGGGTCCTATCACATTGAGCTACTCGAACCAGGAGTGAAGGGGGCTGTCCTATTGCTCACCCTGCAACCTGACCACCCCCAGCCTATCCTGATCATGTCTACTACATTCCTGGTCAGCCTTCCCAGGATCATATTACATACAGCTACCTCTTCTGCAATCATTACTCCTAGATTTCCCCATGGTGACATCTTGGGACCAAATACATTGGTTTATAAGGCCCTGCTCAACAGGGTGCTCCTTATAATAAGGTCTATTTAAACCTTGGGGGGTGGAGGTAACCTTCATCTGTTAAGTCAAGAGCTCTGAGAGAAAGAAGTTAGGATTTAGTTTGGGAAATGAGTCTAGGATCATACTTAAGATTTCTGACTTGGGTACGAAGGTGGGGGTATTGTGCTATGTAACTAAAGGTATTAGTCAGGGTAGTCAAAGTTATGCTGTAGTAACAAATAAGACCTAAAGCTCAACCATTTACAACAGCAGTTGGCAAACTATGGCCCACAAACTGAGTGCTTGTTTTTTGTAAAATAAGTTTTATTAGAACACAGCCAAATCCATTCATTGAGGAATTAGTCTGTAGTTGTGACAGAGACTATAAGGAACAAAAGTCTACAATATCTAGTATCTGACCCTTTAAGAAATGGTGTGTCAATCACTCAGTTACAGCAACAAAATTTTATTTCTGGCCTACGTTGATGACTGGTTAGCAGTGGCTTTGTAACCTATCATCTTCACCCAAAAATGGGCAGCACTGACTTAGAAAAGTATAAGTTATCATAGCAAAGGGAATAGAGAACATGGAGAAAATCCACTGCTCTTAAAAATTCTGCTCAAAGTGTAACCTATCATGTTTCCTTGCATTTCACTGGTCAAAAACAAGTCACATAGCCATGCCTGAATTCACTAGCAGGGAGATGTATACTTCTCCCAAAGCGAAGGAAACCAAATCTTTTTTAGTTGCCATACAAAAATCTTCTCCTCCTGCCCCATTTTCCTGAATTTATGCCACTAAGTAAGGGTTGATACCCTCTGACTTCCTCTACAAATAGGTATGATCATGGGACTGTGCTCTTCCTAATAGAACAATAGAAGTGAAGTATGCAAATTCTGCCTCACTTCTTGAAAGAAAATTGTTTGCCCTATACATGCTTACCCTTTCCTGCAGCTGAAACACATTCTACAACAAAGAAAAACAAAATACCCTAGGGTGGAGCAATAAAATGTTAAGAACCTGGGGGCACCTGTGTGGCTCAGTCAGTTAAGCATCCAACTCTGATTTTGGCTCAGGTCATGATCTCACAGTTTCTAAGTTCAAGCCCCACGTCGGGCTGACAGGTTGGGATTCTCCTGCCTTCTGCCCCTAACCCACTCACACTCTCTCTCTCTCAAATTGAATAAATAAGCATTAAAAAAAAGATATTTTAAAAAAATGTTAAGAACCTGGATCCCTGAATAACCTCATGGAATACAGTTGTCCCAGGGTAGACAAGTCAGATTGTTGTAACAGATACAAATAAATTTAATGCTTATTTAAACAATTATATTTTGGAGTTTCTTTCTTACAGTAGTTTAGTCTCTAGCTAACATTGACTCATCAGCATTTTTTCAATGAAGATGTTCAATATGTAGTTGGTATACTGGCCTTCAAACTAAGATTCTGGATGAAAATATAAGTCATTAACATATGAGGTTTTAAAATCATGGGAATAAACAAGAATAGCCAAGACGAATATATAAAATGAGACTAGAAGAAGGTCTGGAACAAACTTTTGTAGTATAAAAAACTTTTAAGAACTCAGACCAAAAAAAAAAAAAAAAAAGATCTGGGAAAGGAGACTACTAGGAGTAAAAGGAAAAACTGTAAAGGAGTGTAGGAAAAAAAACTAAAAGAAAACAGTGTTTCAAGGAAAGAACAATTAGAGAAATTAAAAAGATGTGGAATCAAAAATAACACTTCAACTTAGCAATTAGAACATCATTCAAGCTTTTCACTGTAAAGAATTTTTATTGCAATGGAATGTTACAGAAAGAAGAAAAATTTCAAGGGACTGAGGAGTGAATGGGAAGTAAACAGAATAGCAAATAAAGAAAATTATTTCAAAAAATCTATCTATAAAACTGAGATAGACACCTTCTGGGTGGCCCATAATGATCATCATCTCCTGGTATTCATTGCCCCTATAGAATTCACTTCCCCTTGCTGCCCTCCTCCCACAGCTTTGGATATAAGCCAAATCCAGTGACATTACTCTAAAACATGGCAAAAGTGAAAGTAGGTCATATCTAAGATTTGGTTACAAAAATATCATGACTTTATTTGTCTTAGCTCTTCTCTCTCATTCACTGGTTCTGTTGCAATGTGGGAAGCAGTCATATGGAGAAGTAATGCCCCCATGGAACTGCAATGTCGTGAGGGGCCCTGTGGATAAGCCATGACAAAGAAATGAATCCTGACAATAGCCATGTAACTGAGATTAGAAGTGGATTCTTCTTCAGTTGAGCCTTCAGATGAGACTGCATACCAGGCTAACAGCTTGATAACAGCCTAATGAGAAACTCTGAGCCAGAGGCATCCAGCTCTAGGTCACCTTCAGATTCCTAACACAGAAAAATGACAAGAGAATACATGTATGATGTTCATTTTAAAATTTTTTTATTTTAATTCCAGTTAAACAACATACAGCGTTATATTAATTTCAGGTGTACAATATAGAGGTCCAACAATTCCATACATCACCTGGTGCTCATCACCAAAAGTACACTCCTTAATATCCACCACCTATTTAATCCCAACCCTCCACCAACCTCCCCTCGAGTAACTGTCAATTTGTTCTCTATACTGAAGAGTCTGTTACTTGATCTCTCTCTCTCTTTTCTCCTTTGCTCATTTGTTTCTTGAATTCCACATGAGTGAAATCATATGGTCTTTGTCTTTCTCTGATTTATTTCACTTAGCATTATAGTCTCTAGCTCCATCCATGTCACTGCAAATGGCAAGATTTCATTCTTTTTTATGGCTGAATAACATTCCATGATGGATGTGTGTGTGTGTGTGTGTGTGTGTGTGTGTGTGTGTATTTCCATCCATTCATCCATCAATGAACACTTGGGCTGCTCCCACATCTTGGCTATTGTAAATAATGCTGCTATAAACATAAGGCTGCATGCATCCCTTTCAATTAGTGTTTTTGTATTCTCTGGGTAAATACCCAGGGGAGTGGTTACTGAATCATAGGGTAGTTCTATTTTTAACTTTCTGAGGAACCTATATACTGTTTTCCACAGCTGCTGCACCAGTTTACCAGAGCGTTATTTTTTCTTTACATGCTCACCAACACCTGTTGTTTCTCGAGTTGTTGATTTTAGCCATTCTGACAGGTATGAGGTGATATCTCATTGTAGGTCTGATTTGCATTTCTCTGATGATAAGTGATGAACATCTTTTCATGTGTCTCTTGGCCATCTGCATGTCTTCTTTGGAAAAATGTCTAATCATGTCTATTGTCCACTTTTTAACAGGATTGTTTTTTTAGGTGTTGAGTTATATAAGTTCTTTATATATTTTAGACACCAACACTTTATCAGATATGTCATATATAAACATCTTCAAGAGTTCCATAGGTTGCTTTTTAGTTTTGATTGTGTCATTCATTGTGTGTATTTTTTTTTTAATTTTTTTTTCAACGTTTATTTATTTATTTTGGGACAGAGAGAGACAGAGCATGAACGGGGGAGGGGCAGAGAGAGAGGGAGACACAGAATCAGAAACAGGCTCCAGGCTCTGAGCCATCAGCCCAGAGCCTGACGCGGGGCTCGAACTCACGGACTGCGAGATCGTGACCTGGCTGAAGTCGGATGCTTAACTGACTGCGCCACCCAGGCACCCCTCATTGTGTGTATTTTTAATACAGTAGCATAGTTTATTTTTGCTTTTGTTTCCCTTGCCTCAGGAGACATACCTAGAAAAAAAGTTGCTATGGCCCATGTCAAAGAGGTTACTGTGTTCTCTTCTAAGATTTTTATGATTTTGGGTCTCACATTTAGGTATTTAATCCCTTTTGATTTTGTGTAAGGTATAAGAATGTGGGCCAATTTCATTCTCTTGCATGTTGCTGTCCAGTTTACCCAACACCATTTGTTGAAGAGGCTGTCTTTTTCCCACTGGATAGTCTTTCCTGCTTTGTCAAAGATTAACTGACCATACAGTTGTTGGTTCATTTCTGGATTTTCTATTCTGTTTCACTGATTACTATAGCACTGTAATACAATTTTAAGTCTGGAATTAAGATTCCTCCAGCTTTGCTTTTCTTTTTCAAGGTTGTATGGCTGTTTGGAATCTTCTGTGGTTTCATACAAATTTCAGACGTTTATTTTAGTTCTATGAAAAATGCTGTTGGTGTTTTGACAGGGCTTACATTAAAGGTGTAGATTGCTGGGGCCCATGGGTGGCTCAGTCGGCTGAGTGTCCAACTCAATTTCAGCTCAGGTCATTATCCCAGAGTCATAGGATCAAGCCCTATGTTGTACTCCATGCTGAGCATGGAGACTGCTTAAGATTCTCTCTCTCTCTGCCTCTCTCTCCCACTCCCACTTGCTCTCTAAAAACAAAACAAAACAAAACAAAACAAAACAAAACAAAACAAAGGTGTAGGTCGGGTATTATAGACATTTTAACAATATTTGTTCTTCCAATCCATAAGCAAGCAATGTCTTTCTGCTTCTTTGTGTCATCTTCAATTTTTTTCCTCAGTGTTTTAGAGTTTTCAGAGTACAGGTCTTTAACCTCTTTGGTTACATTTATTCCTAGATATCTTATTATTTTGGGTATAATTGTAAATGAGACTGTTTTCTTACTTTCTCTTTCTGCCGCTTCATTATTGGCATGTAGAAATGCAACAGACATCTCTGTACATTGATTTTGTATCCCGCGACTTTATGGAATTCATTGATCAGTTTTAGTAGGTTTCTGGTGGAGTCTTTCAGGTTTTCTATATATAGTATCATGTCAGCTGCAGTTTAAAGCCTGACTTCTTCCTTACCGAACTGGATGCCTTTTATTTCTTTTTGTTGTCTGATTGCTGTGGCTGGACTTCTAGTACTATGTTGGATAAAAGTGATGAGAGTGTACATCTTTGCCTTGTTCCTGACTTTAGGGGAAAAGCTCTCAGTTTTTCCCCATTGAAGATTATGTTAGTAGTGAATTTTTCATATGGCCTTTAGATGTTCCCTCCAACCCTACTTTAAGGGTTTTTATCATGAATTGATACTGTATTTTTCAAATACTTTTTCTGCTTCTATTGAAATGATCATATGGTTCTTATCGTTTATTTTTTTTAATATGAAATTTATTGTCAAATTGGTTTCCATACAACACCCAGTGCTCATCCCAACAGGTGCCCCCCTAAATGCCCATCACACACTTTCCCCTCACTCCCACCCCCCCATCAACCCTCAGTTTATTCTCAGTTTTTAAGAGTCTCTTATGGTTTGCCTCCTTTCCTCTCTATAACTTTTTTTCCCTTTCCTCTCCCCCATGGTCTTCTATTAAGTTTCTCAGGATCCACATATGAATGAAAACGTGGTATCTGTCTTTCTCCGTATGACTTATTTCTCATTTCTCTTACTGATATAATGTATCATGTTGATTGATTTGCAAATAGTGAACCAACCTGGCAACCCAGGAATAAATCCTACAAGATCATAGTGAATGATTTTTATAATGTATTGTTGAATTCAGTTAGCTAATACTTCATTGAGGATTTTTGCATCAGGGATATTGGCCTATAGTTCTCTCTCTATACATACATATTTTTAGAAAGAGAGCGAGTGTAGGGGCACCTGGATGGTTCAGTTGGTTAAGCATCCAACTTCCGCTCAGGTCGTGATCTCACGGTTCACAAGTTTGAGCCCATGTCAGGCTCTGTGCTGATAGCTCAGAGCCTGGAACCTGCTTTGTATTCTCTCCCCCTCTCTCTGCTCCTCCCCTGCACATGTGTGTGCGCTCTCTCTCTCTCTCTCTCTCAAAATAAAAGTACATTTGAAAAAAGAAAAAAAGAGAGCAAGCAAGTGCAAGTGGGGTAGAGGGGCACACACAGAGAGAATCTTAAGCAGGCTCTGTGCTCGGATGAACATTTAGCTTAGATGCGGGGCTTGATTCCACGACCCTGGGATCATGACCTGAGCTGAAACAGAGTCGGAAAACTGACTGAACTGCCCAGGTGCCCATGTAGTTCTTTTTTTGTGGTATCTTTATCTGGTTTTGGTATCAAAATAATGCTGACCTTATAGAATGAATATGGAAGTTTTCCTTCCTTTTCTGCTTTTTAGAATAGTTTGAGAGGAATACGTATTAACTCTTCTTTAAATGTTTGGTATAGGGGCGCCTGGGTGCCTCAGTCGGTTGAGCATCCGACTTCGGCTCAGGTCATGATCTCACAGTTTGTGGGTTCAAGCCCCGCATCAGGCTCTGTGCTGACTGCTTGCTCAGAGCCTGGAGCCTGCTTCAGATTCTGTCTCCTTCTCTCTCTGCCCCTCCCCCGCTCACGCTTTGTCTCACTCTGTTTCTCAAAAATAAATAAAATGTAAAAAAAAAAAAATTAAAAAAAAATAAATGTTTGGTATAATTTGCCTGTGAAGCCATCTAGTCGTAGATTTTGTTTGACAGGAGGTTTTTTCCCCCATATTTTAATTTATTTTTGAGAAAGAGAGAGCATGAGCGGGGGAGGGGCAGAGAGAGGTGGACACAAAGGATCTGAAGTGGGCTCTGTGCTGACAGCAGTGAGCCTCACGTGCGGGACCTGAACTCAGGAACCATGAAATCATGACCTGAGCTAAAGTTGGACACTCAACCAAATAAGCCACTCAGGTGCCCCTTGTTGGGTTTTTTTTTTTTTTTTTTTTTTTTTTTTGATTACTGAATCAATTTCATTGCTGGTAATCAGCCTGTTCAAATTTCTGTTTCTTTCTGTTTCTGTTTTGGTAGTTTATAAGTTTCTACGAACATATCCATTTCTTCTAGGTTGTCCAGTTGGCTGGCATATAGTTTTTCATAATGTTCTTTTATAATCATTTGTATTTCTGTGGTGTCGATTATTATTTCTCTTCTTTTCTTGATAAATCTGGCTACAGGTTTATCAATCACTGATTTTTTCAAAGAACCAGCTCCTGGTTTCATTAATCTGTCCTATTGTTTTTTTTTTTAGCTTCTATATCATTTATTTCTGCTCTAATCTTTATTATTTCCTTCCTTCTGCTGTTTTTAGGTTTTGTTAGTTCTTTTTGTAGCTCCTTTTGGTGTAAGGTTGTTTGATATTTTTCTTACTTCTTGACATAGGCCTGTAGTGCTGTATCTTTCCCTCTTAGAATCGCTTGTGCTGCATCCTAAAGGGTTTTTTTTTTTTTGAAGTTATGTGTGTTCGTTTTCATTTGTCTCATGTATGTTTTTACTTCTTCTATTATTTCCTGGTTGATCTATTCATTGTTTAGTAGCATGGTATTTAATCTCCATTGTATTTGTGATCTTTCCAGTGGTTGACATCTAGTTACGTAGCGTTGTGGTCAGAAAAGATGCCTGGTATGACTTCTTCTATTTGTTGAGAGTGGTTTCTGGGCTAATGCATGGTCTATTCTGAAGAATGCTCCAGGCACACTTGAAAAGAATGTTTTAGGATAGAATGTTCTCAATATTTCTGTTAAATCCATCTGCTCCAGTGTGTCACTCAAAGGCATTCTTTCTTTGATGTTCTGTTTGGACATCAACACACACAACACAATTGACATCATCTGTTAATACTGACACACAACACATCTGTCAATTGATGCAGCAGAATGTTAAAGTATCACTGTATTACTATCGATTAGTAATCAATTTGTATCTGTCTGTTATTAACATTTTTATATATTTGGGTGCTGCTATGCTGGGTGCATAAATATTTACAAGTGTTAGATCTTGTTGGATTGTCCCTTTATTATTATACACTGTCCTTCTTTATGTCTTGTTACAGTCTTTGTTTTAAAGTGTTTTTTGTCTTGGGGAACCTGGGTGGCTCAGTCAGTTAAGCATTTGACTCTTGATTTTGGCTCAGGTCATGATCTCATGGTTTGGTTTGTGAGATCAAGCCCGGTCAGACTCTGCTGACAGCGTGGAGCCTGCTTGGGATTCACTCATTTATTCTCTCTGCCCCTTCCCCACTCACATGCGCACTCACTCTCTGTCAAAATCAACAAACAAACAAACAAACAAACAAACAAAAAGTCCCTTTTGTCTGATATAAGTGCACCTACTCTGGCTTTCTTTTGAAAACCATTTGCATGATAGATGTTTCTCCATTCCAGCACTTTCAATCTGTAAGCGTCTTCTGGTGTAAACTGAGTCTCTTATAGGCAGCACACAGATGGGTCTTCTTTTTTTTATCCATCCTGTCACTCTACATCTTTTTATTGCAGCATTTAGTTCACTTACATTCAAAGTAATTATTGATAGATATGTATTTATTGCCATTTTATTACCTGTTTTGTGTGTTTCTGAAGATTTTTTTCTGATACTCTCTCGTCTTTTTTTCATGTTTTGCTAAGTTTCTTTAGTGATATATTTGGTTTTCTCTTTTTTCTTTGCAGGTTTATTCGTTTTTGATATTCAGGTTCTATATAACCTCTTCTGCATATAGCAGTCTATACTGAGTTGATGGTCATTTAAGTTTGAACCCATTCTTTTCTCCTCACCTCCCTAGATTTCACATATACGTAAAATTATATTTTATATCCTGTTTTTGTGAGTTCTTGATTTTTTATAGAAATCAGATCCACCTATTGTTTCTTCAAATTTTCTGCCCTCTTTTCATCCTCTTTTGGGACTCCTATAATGATTTTCATTACATTTGATGGAGTCACTGAATTCCCTAAGTCTATTATCATTTTGTGTAGTTCTTTTCTCTCTCTTGTGTTCAGTTTAATTACTTTGTCTTCCAGGTCACTAATTCTTTCTGCTGCTTCTTTCCTTCTGTTCATTCCATCAAACATGTTTCTGATTTCATTTATTGATCCCTTTATCTGAGCTATCTTATTCTTTATCTCTGTGTTAAGGTTCTCACTCTTTTCTCAAATCCAGTGAGTATCTTTGTGATCGCTGCTTTAAATTCTCTATCAGGCACGTTACTTATACCTGTTTCACTTAGATCTCTGGCCAAAGCCTTGTCCTGTTCTTTCATTGGGGATAAATTTCTCTGTCTCCTCATTTTGTTTGCCTCTCTGTGTCTGCTTCTATGTAAGAAAGTCAGCTATGTCTTTTGATCTTGAAAGTATTTACTTCACGAAGAAGAGGTCCCAGAGTACCCTGCCATGCTGCGTTTCCTGTTCATCAAAACCTGGCACTTCAGGGGTATATTTTATCTGTATTGTTTACTAACTGATATTATGGTGTTCCATTTTGTTAAACACTTGATGAAATTTTGATTTCCAACAAAAGCAGGACCTGAGATGAGCTTAAACAGTTTATCTGGAAAGTATTCTAAGGAAGGCCTCAAAGAGTAGACATACAAATTCAAACAATCACAGAATGTCCTTCATATTGGTGACCAGCCACAGTATCAATCTGAAATAGTACTCTGCTTCTTTCTTTGGTGTCTCCTTATTCTCCATGTACCAGGGCCAGTTTCAGACTTCACCTGGAAAACTCAAGGCTGCAAACCAAGAGGCATCAGGGAGAATGTAGTTTGGGATGTGCTGAGCATTAGGCACAGCTCAGAGAATGGCAGACTTGATATACACTGTTTTCACTAGCTACATTTTGAGGTTATTTGTCATCAAACAGCAGATAACTAATACAAAGGGGGAAAAGGGAGGATGGGTAAAAACTAAAGGGGAACAAAGAATTAAGGAAGAGTTTATTCTTTTTTTTTAAATTTTTTAAATGTTTTTATTTTATTTTTGAGAGAGACAGAGACAGAGACAGAGCACGAGTGGGAGAGGGGCAGAGAGAGGGAGACACAGAATCCGAAGCAGGCTCCAGGCTGTGAACTGTCAGCACAGAGCCTGACGCGGGGCTCAAACTCACAAACTGAGATTATAACCTGAGCTGAAGTTGAATGCTTAACCAAATAAGACACCCTGGTGCCCCAGAGTTTATTGTTCTTTAAAAAAATTGTAGAGATTGTAGCTTTCAAAAAGGATAAGGGGGAAAAACATATCTGTACTTAAGGTGTGTGTATGTGTGTGTTGTGTATAAACTTTATTGATAGGCAACAAAAGGCTTAAAAATCAGAAAAAAGGAAAAATATTTTTAAAAAGGACAGTAAATATGAATATGAAATTAGCAAATCTCACTAAATATTTAAGTAGATAAATTATCTACTTTTTTAATTTGAAGGATTTATCTACTTTTTTTTAATTTGAAGGACTTTTTATACACATCCACACAGACACACACACACACACACACACACACACACACACACACACAAAATCCACACACATATATTATGTAAGGTCATAAAATAAGTCTCAACAAAATTAACTGATCAAAATCATAGAAAGTATGTTCTACATGTTATAAAATTAGAAACCAGTAATAGAAAAAAAAAATTGGTGAAATTTACAAGTATGTGGAAATTAAACTACAACTAAATAACCAATGGGTCAAAGAAGAAATCACAAGAGAAATGAGAAGATACTTTGAGATGAAGTAAGAAGTAAAGCAAAGCAAGAAGTAAAGATGGAATATAATAGCTGAAAATGCCTATGTTAAAAAAAGAGGAAGATCTCAAATCAATAACCTAAATTTCCACCATATTACTAGAAAAGAATCCCAACTAAACCCAAGGCAAATAAAAGGAAAGAATAAAATAGAAAAATAGGGAAATTCTACTAAACTGTTAAGTTGGTTCTTAAAAGATCAACAAAATTGGTAAATCTATAGCTACACTGACCGGGGGTGGGGGTGGGGGGGGAGGGGAGAACACTTACAATCAGTAAAATAAGGAAAGAGGGAATATTACTACCAATTCTACATAAATAAAAAAGATCTCAGGTGGATACTATGAACAATCTAATGCCAATAAGCTAGGTAAAATGAACAATTTCCTAGAGACACAAACTACTGAAATTGACTCAATACCTATAGGGAATACCTATAGGGGCACCTAGGTGGCTCAGTTGGTTGAGCTTCCAACTTCGGCTCAGGTTGTGATCTCACAGTTGGTGAGTTCGAGCCCTGAATTGGGCCCTGTGCTGACAGCTCAAAGCCTATAGCCTGTTTTGGATTCTGTGTCTCCCTCTCTCTCTGTGCCCCTTCCCCACTTGCACTCTGTCTCTCAAAAATAAATAAATGCTAAAAAAGAATTAAAGAATTAACATTTGATGAACACTTACAAAAAGTAAGAGGAAGTAACTTCTCAACTAATTCTATGAAGCCACAGACATCTCAATAAAACACATCATCATCCCTATGAATACAGAAACAAAAATCCTCAACAGTAAATTAACAAACCAAATCTAGCAACATATAAAAAGGATTATGAACCACGATGAAGTGAGACTGTAGGACTGCACAGTCCCAACATATGAAAATTAATCAATGCAATACACCATGTTAATAAAGGGAAAAACCACATGGTTATCTCAGTAGATGCAGAAAAAACATCTGACAAAATCTAACACCTTTCATGATAAAAAATATTCAATATACCAGGAAGAGACCTTTCTTAGTCTGATAAAGAACCTCTATGAAAAACACATATACCTGGGGTGCCTGGGTGGCTCAGTCGGTTAAGTGCCCGACTCTTGGTTTTGGTTCAGGCCATGATTTCACAGTTCATGAGTTCAAGCCCTGCATCGGGCTCTGCACTGACAATGTGAAGCCTGGTTGGGATTGTCTCTCTCCCTCTCTTTCCACCCCTCCCCTGCTTGCTCTCTCAGTCTCTCTCAAAAATAGTTTTAAATAAACTTAAAAAGTTTTAAATAAACTTAAAAAAAAAACCACATATCTAGTATCATATTAAATCTTAAAAGACTGAAAAATTTTCCCCAAGGATCAGGAACAAAGGATGTCTGCTCTCACCATTTCTATACGACAGTATACCAGGGGTTCTGGTTTTCTTACACAAGAAAAAGAAATAAAGTATGTCCAGATTAGAAAGGAGGAAGTAAAACTATCTGGATTTGGAGATGATATCATCTCATATATAGAAAGTCTTAAAAATCTACAATAAAACTATTTGAGCTAATAGTTTGACAAAGAAGCAAGACACAAGATTAATATACAAAAATTAGTGTATTTCCACACATTAGCAATGAACGATCTGAAGATGAAGTTAAGAAAAAAATTACATTTATAACAACATCAAACCAAGAAAATACTGATGAACTGAACAAATAAGTATAAAACTGGACTCAGAAAACTATGAAACGTTTTTGAAAGGAATTAAAGACCTAAATATTTTGAAAGACATCCTAATCCATGGATCAGAAGACTTATTTTTGTTAAACTAATATTCCCCAAATTTACCTACAGATTATATCTAATCCTATATAAATCATAGCTGGCATTTTTGCAGAAATTAACAAGCTGATCCTCAAACTCATTAAGAAAATGCAAGGAAAGCAGAACAGTCCAAACAATCTTGAAAAAGAACCAACTCAAAACCTATTGCAAAGCTTTAATAATCAAGACAGCAAAAATGATGACATAGAAGTCAACAGAATAGCAACTTCAGAAATAGACCCTTCTATTTATGTTGAATTGACTTTTTACAAGATTGTCAAGGCAATCAAATATGGGAAAGAATGGTCTTTTCAACAAACAGTAATGGAATAACTAACTGGATATCCACACCCAAAAGGATGTGGTTGGACCCCTATCTTATATACAAAAATTAACTTAAAAGAGATCATAGATCTAAACACAAAAGCTAAAAGTACAGAACTGTTAGAACAAATTAGAGGATTACATCTTTATGATCTTAGTTTGGGCAATAGTTTCTTAGATATGACACCAAAGCACTAGCCACAAAAGAAAAAACTGTATTGGACTTCATCAAAATTAAAACCTTCATGCATCGAAGAACATTACACAGAAAGTAAAAGAAAAAACACCAAATGGGAGAAAATGTATGCAAATCATGTATCTGGTAAGGGTCTAGCATGCAGAATATATAAAGAGCTCTTAAAACTCAAGAACAAAAACACGAACAACCAACTAAACAAAGAAGGATAGGAGTAGGCATTTTTCCACATTTTCTCAAAGACATACAATGGCCCACAAGTATATGAAAGGAACACTCAACATAGTTTAGTCATAAGGAAAATGTAAATCAAAACCATGGGAACCCCCACTAGGATGCTTAAAATCAATCAATCAATCAATCAGTCAGTCAATCATAAGTGTTAATGAGGAAGGATGTAGAAAAACTGGAACCCTCATAAATTGCTAGAGAAATTGTAAAATGGTGCAGCTTTGGAAAACAGTCTGGCAGTTAAGTAGTCAAAACAGAATTACCATATGACCCAGCAATTCCACTCTAGATATAAGAAATGAAATCACATGTCTACTCACAGCAGCACTTTTCATAATAGCCAAAAGATGGAAACAAGCCTAATATCATAAACTGATAAGTAGATAAATAAAAAGTGGTATATCCATACGAAGGAACATTATTCAGGCATAGAAAGGAACAAAGCGCTGATTCATCCTTTAACAGGGATGAAACTTGAAAACATTATGCTAAGTGAAAGAAACCAGACACAAAAGGCCACATATTGTATGATTCTATTTATATGAAATGTCCAGAATAGGCAAATTCATAGAATCAGAAAACAGATTAGTAGTTTATAAGGACAAGAGGAAAGGAGAGTAATTATTAATGAGTATGGGGTTCCTTTTTGAGGTGATAAAAATGTTCTGATTTAGACAGTGATGATAGTTGCACAACCTTGTGAATATACTAAAAAACACTGAATTGCATACTTTCAAAGGGCAAATTTTATGTTATGTGAATATATCTCGATTTTTTAAAAAATGAGCTAGAACCTGTAGTTTTCACCATAGAACTAAAGGGGTTTATAAAATCATCTCATTTCTCACATTTTATGAAGAAACAGACACAACGGTGCAAAGTAGATTATCCATGGTTCTAAAGTTTAACAAGAGATGTGAACAGTATACAAGATATTTCTACCTAAATTCTCAGAACATGTAAACAAATAAACCCACTTTAATAACAAACCCACATTTATTTACAAGGGACTTATACCCTTTAAGATATTATATAAAAATCAATGCCCTGAAATTCCAGCATCTCTTTTAAAGCTCCAAAACTTGATTCTTAACCATTAATATTTTATTAAAGGCAAAACAGCGATTTCACTGGTATTTCCTAAAGCACTTTTTTTAAAAAACGTTTATTTATTTTTGAGAGACAGAGAGAGACCGAGTATGAGGTGGGGAGGGGCAGAGAGAGAGGGAGAACCAAAATCCAAAGCAAGCTCCGGGCTCCGAGGTGTCAACACAGAGCCCAATGTGGGGCTTGAACCCACGAACTGTGAGATCATGACCTGAGCTGAAGTTGAATGCTTAACCGAGCCACCCAGGCACCCCTAAAGCACTTTGAATAGTTAAAAATTTGCTCAGTTATCATTCACAGTTTTAATATATTTTGGAGATTTCATTCAACATTAGTTTGGGGTCTGTATCTCCTCTCTTGAAATGTGGCCAGAATTGTGGCTGCTTTCAACCAACAGAAAAGGAACCAGTGAACTGATTAAAATTGTTATGTCACTTAATTTGGAATGATGTGTTATACACCAATAAATGGAAAAGCACATGTGATTTTTGTAATAATGTAACAAGCAACTCTTATACCCTGATGATTCCTCTTTTCATAGTGCTCTGAAGTCATATATATACCTCCCCCAAAAAGAAAGCAGGTATGAAAATACATGGTAAACATGTATTTTTTTAAAAGACAAGAAAATCATACAGTTTTCAAAATACCAAAAAATATAACCTAATATTCTAGTATGTTATAGAATTAAAAATATTCCCAAAAGATTATCATGGAGGTAGGTACATTTATCAGCTTGGGCTTCCAAAAATTGTGTAGGTCTCAAAGTTTGGATACAATTTCAGACCATTTTTCCTGAATGGTTTATCGTAAAGCATTCTGATTTCCCAGGTTGTTTTCACTAAAGGATAGCTGTGGCCTTATTGGTAACTGGTAATCTCCTATACTGATTTAAAGGTGTTATGACATCTTACCATTTAAGTAACAGACAAATTCTGTCTGTGTCTATGCATACAGTGTGATCTCAAGGAAGAATGACAACTTTCTTTGCCTTATTTATGTCTTACTCGATTTATCTGGATGGTTTTAAGGATTAAATGAGAGAAGACATGAAAAGTCCTAGGCACGGTGTTAGGCACAAAAGGGACATAACACCTCTGAAACCCAAATTTAGGACTAAACACTATGGCTTAGTAGTTGCAGAAAAGAATCACATACTGATAGTAATTGTATGGAATTCTAAGTCATATTTTGCAACTTTTAGTAGACCATTTTAAAAGTTCAGCATATTATGAAACACATCAATTTATGCTACAGTAATATTTCAGTAACAGAGAAGGCACATTTTTTGAGAGAGGAGGGAGAGAGAAGCAGAGAGGGAGGAAGAGAATCTTAAGCAGGCTCCATGCCAGCATGCCAGCGAGATCATGACCTGAACTGCAATCAAGAGTCGGATGCTTAACCAACTGAGCCACCCAGGTGCCCCAGAGAAGGTAATTTTTAATATTTACCTTGATCAAATATTTTTCCCATCTGTCTGCCGTAACAGATTTGCCAATCTTCCTCATCAACTTCAAATGGAGCTCCACCAATTCTTTTGGTACTTAAAAGAAAGAAAAAATACTGTTAGCTCACAAAATAAAACATTTATAAACATTTAAGATAAAAAAAGAACTTTCCCCTTCTCTGAATACTTTTTTCAAAATAGAGGATGTTGACTTTAACTATCTTTTAGACCTCTGAATCAGAAAAGACTAAACTAGGGCAAGAAATAACTGAAAACCACTCTCTTAAAGATGAGCAGGAATATTCACATTTTCTTTCAAAGCATTATCAAGTAAGAATGAACTCGAATGTAAACTGTGGATTTTTGAGTGATAATGATAGGTCAATGTAGGTTCATTAATTATAACAAATGTACTTCTGTGGTGCCAGGAGATATGGACAGTGGAGGTCGTGTGTTGAGAAAGAGTATATATGTGAACTCTCTTTGTGCTTTGTGCTCTTTGAACTTTGTGCTCTATTTTTCTGTGAATCTAAAACTGCTCTAAAAAATAAAGCCAATTAAAAAAAATATATCATCAAGTAAAAGCCCTTAACCATACAACCACAATTTCAACTAGTGTTTGTTTCTCATAACACGTATTTGTATACTTTACTGACATTACAGACCAAGACACAGATTCATAGAATTAGAAAAGAATCAAGGAATATAAATTCCAAGTTGGATATGGATATGGATATCTCAGAAACAGTCCAATGGCTTTCAACCTATTTCACAAAACTATTCTTTCGATCTATACCTTCTCTATGGGCTAAAGTCCTCTACATCATCCCTCCGGATCTTCACTTGACAACTTTCAGGACAGAACACTGACTTATCTTCCAAAGTTCTAGTTATTAGAAAGCCTTATACAAAGTCAAAATCTGCCTTCCTACACCTGGTTCTTACTCTTATTCTCTAGTTTCAAAGACAATATTTTCAATTCCTCTTCAGCTAGAACCTTCAAATATTTGAAGACTGTTTTACCTTCCCTCAGGTTTTCTCTTCTAACTGTAAACAGCCAGAGTTCCTCCATATATCCCTTGGGTATGACGTGATTATGTTGTTTAATTATATCTGTTAGACGGAAGGGAAATAAAAGGACACACATACACAGCCATCAAATTTGGCATTTTCCAAATACCACTAAGAGAAACAGGAGGTATACTCTCTAAAACGTTTCCATAATCAAATACATTAGAAAAATACTGGATTGGGGTGCCTAGGTGGCTCAGTCGGTTAAGTGTCCAACTCTCGGTTTTGGCTCAGGTCATGATCTCATGGTTCATGGATTCAAGCCCTGCGTTGGGCTCTGCGCTGACAACGTGGAGCCTGCTTTGGATTACCTCCCTCCCTCTCTCCCTCTCTCAAAATAAATAAATAAACTTAAAAAATTTAAAAAAAAGAAGAGGAAAGAAAAGAAAAATACTGGATCAAAACAAAGGTCTTTTTTTTGTTTTAAGTGCAGGACTTCTTGACAACTTTATTGATGGATCTTGTGTGCACGTGAATATCCAAGGATATAATCTTCAACATCCACCTAATATCCATGGAATTTTGTGTGAAACATACATACAACACTAGCTTATCTTAGGATACAAGTGCTCTTAAGAACAGGTTGGGAAATGATGGACTAATTTTCCGTCATTCTTTTAGACTCTTCACTCTCCACTAAGCTAATTTTAACTTGAAACAACTCTGAAGTATAAAAACACTGACCCATTCAATAAATTTCTGTGGGACCACTATTACTAAACAAGAAAAAATATCCTTAGTGGGCCTACTCATGTGAGTCTTTTTAGGGCGTTAGACAGTGGATCGTGGGTTGGAGGTGGGGTGGTGGTGGTGGAAAGAAGCATAGGACGGGTGGTTACAGACAAGTAGACTATTATTCTAAGTCCAAACCTGAACTTGGGATTGAGGGTGAGGCAGAAAAAAGGGGAGAAAGGACCTTACTTACAGGAGTAACAGCAGATGCAAAAGACTGAAAAAGAAGTGATCATGGAACTGGAGGCATGGAAAAAGGACATCATCATGAAGAGCTTTGTAAGTCCAGGCTAAGAAATTTACATTTAAAAATTTAGACAAGAGAGTGCTTTCTCTGCACTTTAGAAAGCAAGTGAATTGTAGGAAAACAGATTGCTTTTATTTCCTTGCTTGTTTTGGGAGGTGGATGCAAGGCAGAGATAAGATGTAAATTCCAGAAAACATCAACCCAGAAAGATGGGAGTAACATGAACATAGGTAGAGGTAGTACAGACAGAATTAGGCAGATCTGAGAAATATTTAGGAAACAAATAATACAACTTAGTGATTGACTGCTTGTGCAAAGCTATAGCGAGAGTCAAGAAAACCTGAGGCACTGGCTTGGGTAAGTGAGTAGACTCCAATGACAACACAGTAGGAAGAAAAAGACAAGGGCTCAACTGTCAGCTTAATATAAGGTGATCATGATTTTTCTGGTGAACACTGAATCTCAAATTCCTCATCTGTAAAGGGCGACATTAGCTATTTTACAGTTTTAAAGCTGTAAAATACATAAAGCTAAAACATCTTTATTTTTGTTATGACACTTGTGGAACCAAAGTCTGTTTCAATTTCTCCTTTTCCGCTTTCCCAAACACAACAGTCTTGATGATTCAGCCTTTAGATATCTCAACCCTGTGCCCTATTTCTCCCACTTTCTCTAGGATATTACTGTACCTTCTCACTTCAAAAAAATAACTATGATAGTCTCTTATAACCAATCTTCCAAAAATACTGTTTTCATAACACTTCCCATTCATCGACATCTTTTCTGGCTCCTAAATAACTATATTAAACTCATCCAGATTTCTTACTCTAGCCTCAGAGTCTTAAAGTCAGTCTCACCCTAACTCTTCAATCACTCTCTCATTTTTACACTGAAATCCTTCATTCAAATCAAAACAGGATTCTGGCCTGTTCACTAAGCATACACAGTCCACTACCTATCTGGGCTCTATTCAAGCCTTCTAGTTTACTGTTTTCTCCCACTTGAATTGTATTTATCTTTCTACGTCTTATCAATAAAAGGCCCAAAGTCTCTGTGATAGCCTTTTAATGATTCCAGCAACATGTTTATCCTTGGAATGTCCAAAGTATTCATTCTGCCTATATCATTTCCTTAGCAGCTGGCTAAAAGCTTTGCATCAGTGCTTTATACATGTCTTCCATTATCATAAAGATACATGAAATCACACACAAAAAAACTGATATAATTAGTACTACTATATTTCTAAAAATCTAAAAGGACAGAAATAAATGTATGCAAAAAAAAAAGGATTTCATCCCACTTGGCAACTGTAGACATTATTGATTTAGGCATACAGAAATAAATTACATAGTACTTGATTTGCTTATTAGGCCACTGGCTCTTGCACAGCACTGTCCAACAGAAATATAAGATGAGTCACATAATTTCAAATTTTCTAGTAGTTCATTCATAAAAATAAGTAAGTCAAAATTAATTTTAATAATATATTTTATTTAATACTACATATCCGAATGTTATTTCAATATATACTCAAGATTTAAAATACCAGGTATTTAAAATTTTTTTCACTTAATATTTTTATTTATTTTTTTAAATTGTGAAGGTGGTCCGGCTTTAGCTAAGGTCATGATCTCATGGTTCATGAGTTCAAGTCCCACATGGGGCTTGCTGCTGCAATGCAAAGCCCACTCTGGATCCTCTGTCCCCCCCCCCCCCCGCCCCCCGCCATTTCTTCCCCTTCCCCCATGCTCTGTCACTCTCAAAAATAAATAAATATTAAAATAAATATACAAAGAGTGATATAACTGACACATAACATTATATCAGTTTTTTAATTTTTAATGTTTATTTATTTTTAAGAGAGACAGAGAGGGAGAGGGACACACGGAACATGAGAAGGGGAGGGGCAGAGAGAGAAAGGGAGACACAGAAACTGAAGCAGGCTCTAGGCTCTGAGCTGTCAGCGCAGAGCCCGACGCAGGGCTCGAATCCACAAACCGTGAGATCATAACCTGGGCTGAAGATGGGTGCTCAACTGACCCAGTCACCCAGGAGCTCCATATTAGTTTCATTTGTACAACATAGTGGTTCAGTATTTGTATACCTTGTAAAATGATCACAGTAAATCTAGTTAACATCTATTACCTTACATGACTGCAAAAAAATTTTGTAAGGAGAATGTTTAAGATTTATTCTCAGCAACTTTCAAACATGCAATACGGTATTACTAACTGTAGTCACCATGCTGCACATTATATTCCCATGATTTATTTATTTTATACCTGGAAGTCTGTACCTTTAGACCCCCCCTTCATTCAATTTACATCTTATTTTTTGTACTAAGTATTAAAAACATATTGTACATTTTACACTTACAGCACATCTCAGTTCACACTAGCCATATTCAAGTGCTCAAGAGCCATTTATGTCTAGTGGCTACTATAGTGGATCATACAGAGCTAGTATATTTAAAACTAAAATGTATAACCCACAATTTACTTATAACTTACTTACATTTTTGAGATAATTGACAAATTAATTTCAGATATACAACTTAATTGAATATTTGTATATATTACAAAATGATCACCACAGTAAATCTAGTTAACAACTAATTTGTTTATATATTTTGTTTCAAATAGAACTGACAAGCTGGTGATCTTTATGGACATTAGTGGCTCTTAATATTTTGTCAATTGGTAAGAAACAGGCAAAAACTTCAACAGTAAAATTATAATCAACATCGTGGTTAAATTGAAAATATTAAAATTCCCATACTCTGTATTCTCTAAACATGCTGTCTATTCAAGAGACCATTCTATGATGAACAGAAATAGTCTATATCTGTCCTTTCCAATACAGAGTCATCTATATGGCTTGATATGTGGCTAATAAAACTGAGGTACTAAACTTTAATTTTAGGTACTAACTTTTAGGTACTAAATTTAGGCACTAACTTTAATTTTAGGTACTAACTTTTAATTTTTTAAATTAAATTTAAATATCCACATGTAGCAAGTGGCTATGATTTTGGACAGTGAAGCTGTAAATTATCAATTATATTTTTAAAACACATGATCGTTTTCTAAAACACACAGTGACAATCTGTAAATTCACTTATTTATCACCTGGAACATTTTCTAAATAGTATCATTTCCCAAGCATTAAGATAATTATTAACTTCCTTCTCTAAATGTATCTATTAACCAACTTCACGTCATTCTGAAAAATACAGGTTTTGTCACAGCTGAACCTTTCACTAGATAGATATGATACATAACCTTTAACTGACCCATTTCTTTCATAAGGCCTCAGGAGGTGAAAGACTGTGGAGCAGAAGAAAAGGTCAGGGTTGTGCGAATTCAGGAAGGCCCTGCCAAGATGATGTAGGCATGAAGCAGCAGAAAGTGGCAGAATCCCAGACTGCATTACTGATCCAATCACCCAAAGATGTTCTATATTTGGACATTTTTCTCTTTTTTAACATTATTTTTTAATGTTTATTTTTGAGAGACAAAGAGACAGAATGTGAGTGGAGGAGAGGCAGAGAGAGACAGGGAGGGAAAGAGAGGCAGAGAGAGAGACAGAATCCAGGCTGTCTCCAGGCTCCAAGCTGTCAGCACAGAGGCTGACGCAGGCTCGAACCCATGAACCGTGAGATCATGACCTGAGTCGAATGCTCAGATGCTCAACCGAATGAGCCACCCAGGCTCCCCTATATTTGGACATTTTTCTAAGCATCTTTCCAGCACCAAGCCTTAAGAATGCTACTGCTGGGGCGCCTGGGTGGCGCAGTCGGTTAGGCGTCCGACTTCAGCCAGGTCATGATCTCGCGGTCCGTGAGTTCGAGCCCTGCGTCAGGCTCTGGGCTGATGGCTCGGAGCCTGGAGCCTGTTTCCGATTCTGTGTCTCCCTCTCTCTCTGCCCCTCCCCTGTTCATGCTCTGTCTCTCTCTGTCCCAAAAATAAATAAACGTTGAAAAAAAAAATTAAAAAAAAAGAATGCTACTGCTTCTGCAGTCCCAGTCTTACTACTTACAATTTTGCTTTCTAAATGGTCAAAATTCACAGCAACTCATAATAACTACATGATAGAATTCTTCTCATTTCTCAATAAAGCTTTACTTAAACTTCTTCTATGCTTTTTTTTTTTTTTTTTAGTTTATTTTGAGAGAGAGCACATGAGTGCATGCAGAAGCAGGGAAGGGGCAGAGAGAGAATCCCAAGCAGGCTCCACACTGTCAGCACAGAGCCTGACGCAGCACTAGATCCCATGAACCATGAAATCATGACCTGAGCAGAAATCAAGAGTTGGACGCTGCCTGACTGAGCCACCCAGACACCCCTAGACTTCCTCTATGCTTGTAAGCAAAGATACACTTACAGTCCCAAAATAGTTGATTTCATATAGGTTACTGATCAAAGAACATTGATTTCAGATATGATGATTAAAAGATAACCTAACAATAAACTTTTACTTATTGCCCAGTTTTTTCCAAACTCTGTTGAGGGAGCACAGATTAGCAAATTCATTAGCAATAATGAGACTATTCCCACAGACCACTTGATCCTTGAAATAACTATTATGCATTTATATACCTTATCTTCAAATAATTCATTTAATCAATCATCCTAAAATTTTCTGAAAAGCAGAGGAACAGTTCAGACAATGAACTGTAATTTAGGCCACTCTCCGAAAAGCCACAGTTCAGAGAAGCCAAGTAAGTATAATATAAATCACTGAGCTCAGCTTATTACCACAGTGGAAAAAAATAAATCCAAGAAGACCTAGTATGCAGGCAGATAAACCAACGGGTATCTGCTGCTCCACTTTAGGTTTGTTTCATTTAGAATCATACTGCTGTTCTCCTACAGGTAGAGAAACCAAACATGGTTCAGATTATTTAAGAACCCAAACTGTGAAAATGTCTCTGCTACAAAGAAAGTAATCAGGGGTGCCTGGGTGGCTCAGTCGGTTGAGCGTCCAACTTCAGCTCAGGTCATGATGTCACACTCCGTGAGTTCGAGCCCCGCATTGGGCTCTGTGCTGACAGCTCAGAGCCTGGAGCTTGCTTCAGATTCTGCGTCTCCCCCTCTCTCTGCCCCTCCCCTGCTCATGCTCTGTCTCTCTCTGTCTCAAAAATAAATAAAAATATTTAAAAAAATTAAAAAAAAAAAAAGTAATCAGTGTACTGAAAGTAATCAGCATGGTTGGAGGTTGTGATAACCAGCAATTCAGCACTCCTTCCCAAAGGAGAAGGTAGATATTTCTTATAGAGAGGAAAGGCCTCTTTCTGGGTAAAATGATGTGAGCCACACTCACATTAGTCGGTCTTTAAGGGGCTTCCTTTTCCTTACACGTAAGGAACAACGTCCTGGCAGAGGGAATCTGAGATAATGGAGACCATGGCTTCCAGTATCATATGCCTTCACCTTTAATCAGATGATTTTATTTCCCTTCTCTCTTTTCTCTCTGCTTAATTAATAATCACAGAGGACTTGAAGGGTGGAGAGAATAGGAGCGAAAGACCCTAAACAAATTTGAGAAGAAATAGTAATGTGACAGTATTTAAGGGAGAGGAGGACCTTTCCCCCAACAAACTCCAACAGTGAAAAATTCAAAGACCTTCGCCTAGACGCATCAATTGCTAACATTTTAGGGAAACATTTTATAAACGGTAAAACCGTTAATAAAGATGAGACCTTGAAGAAGCAGCCAACCAAGCCAAGGTAGAGAAGAGAATGCTAGCCACAAGGAAATGCCTATACAGAAGTCCTGAGGCAGCCAAAAGCTTCTAGTGTGGCTGGTGAAGAAGTAAGCAGGAGTCAAATCCTATAAAGCCTTGGGTGCCATGGAAAGAGTTGAGATTTTATTGTAAGTGTTATAAGAACTTGAGAGAGAAATTTAGGAAAGATTCACGATCCAAGTTTTTAAAAGATCATTCTGTGTCTAGGATCTGCTTCAAAATAATCTAGGCAGCTGGCGGAGGCGGGGGGGGGGGGCAGTAGATGGAGTTACAGATGAAACAAAATCATAACATCGTACCAAAGTGGGGGCGGAGGGTGATGGGTACATGGAAGTTCATTATACAACTTTCTACTTTTGTATCTTTCACATTTTCCATAATTTAAAAAGGTAAAGGAGATGTGGAGGTCACTTTGGTTGCTCTGTGAGGAATGAATGAGAGGGAAGAGCAAATACTACTAATTAGGAGGCTACTGCCACACTTCAGCAAGAGATGATGGTGGCCCAGGATAAGGCTGGAGCAGCATAGATGCAGAGAAGTGCCCTCAAGGAAAAGTGCAAAATGTAGAAAGTTTCTAATAAGCACCTTCACCAATCTTGATCAGGAAGTACCTATTATATACTTGTCTTCAATGTGATCCCAATTAATTTGTTCATTTTTAAATTAAAACAAAAAAATTTTTTAACGTTTATTCATTTTCTGAGACACAGAACGAGACAGAGGGTGAGTGGGGAAGGGACAGAGAGAGGGAGACACAGAATCTGAAGCAAGCTCCAGGCTCTGAACTGACAGCACAGAGCCCAATGCGGGGCTCGAACTCACAGACTGCGAGATCATGACCTGAGCCGAGTCAGACACCCAACCAACTGAGCCACCCAGCCACCCCATAATTAATTTGTTCATTTTTAAAAGCAGAAACCACTTTTTGTTTAATCATACTAAGTCAGAAAAGGAACACATACACACATTTAATAATAAGTCAAATAAATTTGTATCATGTCTTATTTCTGATACTCTTCATCATTTCAAATGTCTATGTTTCACTTAAAAGCCTATACTTAATATTTCAACTAATACTTAAAAGTTCTATTATGTACGTATTATGAAAAGCATTAGACACAGTCAGGAGAAAGAGGTGCAAACTTCAATTTCCTTGTCCATATTAAGTTGATCTAAAGTCCTCCAGCTGTATTGTTTAATGCCTATGTCCAGGTATTGAGGCAGGTATTAACTGCCTAATAATAACACAACAGTCAATCATGGGATCTTAGAATTTTTGAACTGAAAGCAATGATCTAATTCACACTATCTAACAGACTAGAAAATTTAGTTAACAAAGATATGATGTGAATTGCCTACCACCAAGCAGAAGCCAGGCAAGAGCCCAAACCTTCCAAGCCCAGTGCTCTAATGTTTCTTAAAGTATTAAATGAATAGAGAAACAGTTCAGAAGACCTAACCTACGAATCAAGCCACCCCTTCTGCACAGCTCCATTTAAACCCATTTAAAGTATACAAATCAATGGGTTTTCTTTTATTACATAATTAATTTTTAAATTGTGGTGCAATACAAATAACATAAAATTAACATTTTAACCATTTTTAAGTGTACACCTCAGTGGCATTAACTAGACTCACAACACAGTGCCACCACCACTATTTTCCAATCCATCTTACAGGTAAAATTTTAAAATAGTCACTCCACTTCCAAATTGCTTTCTGGAAACTTATAACTATAAAAACAAAATCCACAATAGTATATGTTCTCAGTGAGAGTAGTATTAATATCATATAGTCTTAATTATCGTTAAGTCTCACTTTGTAATTATCTACCATCTATCTCTTCTTCCTCCTCTCTCCCATCCTCAGATGTAAGCTCCATGAAGACAAGGGCCAGATCCAACTGCCTTTTTCATCATTGTATTCTCAGTACCAAGCACAGTTCCTGATTCACTCAAGGACTTGATGAACTGGAACAGAGGCAAGAAAATAAAGGAGAAGGAAAACAACAGGGAGAGAAGGAAGAAAGTAAAACAGTTCTGCTGCTGCTAGAGAAAAAGAGAGTTGCTACAGGTGTCAAAGAGAAATTATGTGAACTAACAGTAGGCAGGAAAGCAATGAGGAAGTGGATAAAAAAGACAGCAAAAGTGGCTTTGGGTTCACTGTGTGAGCCATCAGGCGATATCACCAATTCAAGACAACTTATTTGCGGTTTATGTTTATCCCTTTCTCTCCCTTTTGAGGGGAGAAATGGAAGAGGTGAATGCTCCCATGGGAATCTGTATATAGGAGCAAATAATGAAGTCTACGTGTTTAAGTAAATACCTATATAAGGGCACCTGACTGGCTCAATCGGTAGACTGATCCCTGGAGTTGTGAGTTCAAGCACCACATTGGGTGCAGAGATTACTTAAAAAAAAAAAAAAAAGAAAAGAAAAGAAAAGAAAAGGCCTCCATTTCTTTGTGAAATGTATAGTCTATTCCTTGCTAACAAGTGACCAGTTTACACTTTTCCTTCAATCAACATTCATTTAACAAACAGAGATAGCTAGATGAGTAACATACTATGTCATCTTAGTGTCTTGAAATCTTGGCATTAGACACAGACAAGAAACGGGTAAGACTGTAATTTCTATAGTTATTTCAATGAACAAGAAAATGCATATCAAAACACTATTATAAACCCTAAACAATACAAACCAAAGTTACTGTTATTCACCACCAGATGGTGATCACGTCTTATTAAAAGCAAAACAATGACACCTTATTTGGGGGCCAGCCAGCTGACTGCTAAAAATGATTATTAAGTAAACCAGGGTATCTGAATAAAATGTTAGTGATTTTTAAGTAAATGCAATTAAAACATCAGCAAAACAAGAGTAATAAAAAAATAGATTCTGCCTGAAGACTTCTAAAGGAACTGATTTGTTCATGTGCACATTTGATAACTCTACAATATAAGGGGAAAAAAAACAGTGCATGTGTTTCTTGTTGTCTTTTACTAGTTATTTAACTACTCACATGACCTGGAACTTCTTTAACTTCAGACAGAGATATTTCTATTTAGCAAAATGGTACCACTGAACATTTTAGAAGAAAACAAAACCAAATCAAGGTGTTCAATGTCACTAATTGTCAGGGAAATGGAAATCAAAACCACAATGAGCTATCACCTCACACCTGTCAGAATGACCAAAATCAAAAACACAAAAAATAACAAGTATTGTTGAGGATGTGGAGAAAAAGGAACCCTCCATACACTGTTGGTGGGAATCCAAACTAGTGTAGCCACTGTGGAAAATAGGATGGAGGTGTCTCAAAAATTAAAAATAGCATTACCATATGATACAGTAATTCCACTACTGGGTATTTACACAAAGAAAACAAAACAAAACAAAAAAACTCACCTAATTTGAAAAGATACATGTACCCTTTATGTTTACTGCAGCATTATTTACAATAGCCAGAAATGGGAGCAGCCCAGGTGTCCATCCATAGATGAATGGATAAAGATGTGGTACATATGCAATGGAATATTAGCCATAAAAGGATCAAATCTTGCCATTTGCAAGAACGTGGCTGGACCTAGAGGGTATTATGCGAAGTAAAATAAGTCCATCAAAGACAAATACCATATGATTTCATTCGTATGTGGAATTCAAGAGACAAAACAAACAAACAAAAAGACAAATAGGAAACAGACTCTTTAATATAGAGAACAAACTGGTTGTTGCCAGAAGAGAGGTGGGGGGGATGGGTCAAATAGGTGAGGAGGATCAACGGTATGTTTATTGTGATGAGTACCAAGTAACATAAAGAATTGCTGAATCACTATATTATGTATCAGAAACTAATATAATACTGTATGTTAATTATACTTGAATTTAAAAAAAGGAAAAAGCATACACACATACAAAAAAAAACCCCTTTTATTAAGAAATGTTGAAACAAATCCCAAATAGAGACTAGCATAATAAAACTCATGAACTCATCACACAACTTCAGCAATAATCAACGTATGACCAAGAGACTTTTTCCCTCTCCAATATGTCATTTTAAACCAAATTCCAGGTATCATTTCATCCACAAATATTTCACTATGTATCTCTAAGGGATATAAACTCTTTAAAAATAACCAGAATACCATCATTACTACCTAAATATTAATAGTTCCTTAATGTCACAGAATTTCCATCAAACAATTTTTAAATATTTTGGAGTGCCTGGCTGGCTCAGTCAGTACAGGCATGTGACTCTTGACCTCAGAGTCATGAGTTTGAGCCCCACGTTGGGTGTAGAGATTACTTTAAAAAAAAATTCTTCAAAAATCCAAATTTTTAAATATTTCAAATTAACCAAGAAATGAAATTACATTGTACTGTTACCACCTCACCTTTACCCTCATAGCAATTAGGACTCCAGTGCGGGCTAACCTGCAACCATGTGCAAGGCCTTTCTGACTACAGGGCAAGGTAGTTAACCCTTCCTGAGAGCAGCCCTGAATCAGGGCTGGGATAAACCTGACATATGATCTAAACTATCTGTTTCCTGGCAGTGCTTCCCAAATAAACTATGTGCGCTCACATTTTTGTCTCAGAGTTTGCTTGTTGGGAAATCTAACATAAGACAACCTCTTAGTTTTGAATGAAAGCTATGGACATCCTAAGAAAAATGTAAACATAAAAATTTCTGCAAATTATTCGACAAGTTTACAGAGAACCCAAAAGGCATAGACATATACCAGTTTAAAGAACCCTTCCTCCTACAGGTTCAAGATAGCTGAGATCTTAATTATGTTTTTGCAAGTGTTGAATGGAGATTGTTCAGTTATGCTGAAAAACTAACATCCCTCCCCTTATTCTACACTGTTGGCAAAGAAACATCATTATCTCAATACTTAGTTCTTCTGTACAGAAAATCTAATCTAAATGAAAATAAACAACTGTTGGCTTAAGGTTCTACACATTTTATTTTTTTTTTCAACGTTTATTTATTTTTGGGACAGAGAGAGACAGAGCATGAACGGGGGAGGGGCAGAGAGAGGGAGACACAGTATCGGAAACAGGCTCCAGGCTCTGAGCCATCAGCCCAGAGCCCGACGCGGGGCTCGAACTCACGGACCGCGAGATCGTGACCTGGCTGAAGTCGGACGCTTAACCGACTGCGCCACCCAGGCGCCCCGGTTCTACACATTTTAAAGAAAAACAAATGTTCAGAGGAGTGGTTTACCAAAACTGGGTCCCGTGAAAAAGCCACTAGAAGGTTACAAGTATATTCACTTACATATGAACTTCAATGGATTTTTTTAAACTACTGCTGGCCTCAAAGAACAAGATTAAGAATAAGGAACTTGTGGAGATTTTTTTTTTAAAAAGTCCCCTCCCAACTAACACACACTGCTCCTACCATTCTGGGAAAAAAAAAAAAAAGTCTATGAACTCAGTCTCTTTCTTACCTGTTCCATTTGCTCCAAACTCACCATAATCTGACTTCTATTAGTTAAACTAAATGGATGCTTTGGTTTTTGTCTTAATTTGGCAACATGTGACACTGGTGACCAGATCTTCCTTCTTGAAACCTGGCCATCCTGTGACACTACTTTTCTGATTTCTCCTCTTATTTCTTTGCCTCCTTTTAAATTCCTTTGCAGACCCTACACTTCTGCCCTCTCCTTGAAAGGTGATTCTGTTTTAGGACTTAATTTCTTTTGTCCCTAAGTCATCTCATCCATCTCTTCACTTCAGTTTAAATATGCTGTCTCACTGTGCTGGTTACAGGTATGTTCAAGTAACAAAAAACCTTACCACTGTGGCTTCAAGGAGTTACTTTTTCTCATATAACAAAAAGTCCAGAGTAATGAGCTGCTAGTTTTGGTTTAATGGCTCAACAACACCACCTGAACTTCTCATAATTCCCAAACATTCCATACGGTTTCTAGACTCCAGATCTTAACATGTACAGGCCCCTCTATCTTCAACCCACCTCTATTCATCCTCAAAGTTGTCTGGTTGTTGCTCCCTCAGGAAATCACTCTTTTACCTTATCAGGATTAAGTGCCCCTGATGGGTATTCCAAAATGATTCTACTTATGCATTACATTGTATCATAAATGCCTATTTGATCAACTCTATCCCATGTTAAACAAGACTGAATCTTCAGCACCTGGGACAGTGCCCACCACATACCACACATTCAATAAAGACTTGTTAAGTGAATGGATCGATTTGGATTTAAAAAAACAACAAAAGAAAACAACTTTGGGGTGCCTGGGTGGCTCAGTCGGTTAAGCAACTTCAGTTCAGGTCATGATCTCGTGGGCTCATAAGTTCAAGCCCGCTATCGGGCTCAGTGCTGACAGCAAGGAGCCTGGAGCCTGCTTCAGATTCTGTCTCCCTCCCTCTCTGCCCCTCCCCCGCTTGTGCTTGGTCTCTGTCTCTCAAAAATAAACATTAAAAAATTAAAAAATATAAAATTTTTCAAAAACACAAAACTCTCCTAACCCGAGTACCTGATTGACTAGCAAATGAATAAATAAATAAATAATAATAATTGTTTCTTAATGAACCACATATAAAACAGATAACAAATTTCTAAAATTGTGAAGGTACACATGTAAAATGGAATATACATTTTGGCATTGTGCACTTACGCCACCCAATCAACAACTTTACCCATGCTACCAGTTTACAACTGGCCAACCATGAACTGGTTTTTATGAGTAAGCTTCCTAACATGACAAGAGAACAGACTAAGATAAGCAAAATATAAAACAGAAGAGAATGACTAAATGGTTCCCTTGTAACCCCATTCCAGTCAGTCACCCCACTCCCAGACAAAGGCAACCGCTGGTCTGCCTTCTTTCACTATAACTTTGTCTTTCCTAGAGCTTCATATAAATGGAATTATACTGTATGCACTTATTTTATCTTTATGCTTTATAATTTAGATTATATATGTATTTTTCAGCTCTGTTACTGGGTGAAAACAGTCAGAATTATTGTATCTTCCTGAGAAATTAGCCCTGTTAGTGTTACAAAATATCCCTTTTTATTACTGCTCATGTTCCTTGTTCTGATGTCTCCATTTTCTGGTATTAGTATAGCTATTCCAGTTTTCTTATGATTAGCTTTGCACCATATATCATTTTCTATCCTTTCATTTCAAACTATATATTTTAAGTGGATTTTCATAGCATATAGTTGGGCTTGCTTTTTTACCCACGCAGACAATCTCTTTAATTTCAATTAATTTTAACTCAAATACCACAGCTGGCTAGTGGTGACCAGATGAGAGACAGAAGGTTTAGGTCAAGCAAGGTCTAGCAAACTAAGGCTCACAAGGCAAATGCATCTTGTCACCTGTTTTTGTACAGCCCACAAACTAAGAATGATTTAACTTTTTTAAGAGTTGGTGGGAAAAAAGAAAAAGACAAACAGTATTTTGTGGGGCACCTGGCTGGCTCAGTTGGTAGAGCGCACAACTCTTGATCTCGGGGTTGGGAGTTGGAGCCCCAGCTGGGTGTAGAGATTACTTAAAAATCATTTTTAGGGGTGGGACGCCTGGGTGGCTCAGTCGGTTGAGTGTCCGACTTCGGCTCAGGTCATGATCTCACAGTTCGTGAGTTAGCCCCACGTCGGGCTCTGTGCTGACAGCTCGAAGCCTGGAGCCTGCTTCGGATTCTGTGCCTCCCTCTCTCTTTGCCCCTCCCCCGCTCATGTTCTGTCTGTGTCTCGCTCAAAAATAAACATTTAAAAAATTACAAAAGAAAGAAAAAAATCTTTTTTAGGGGAGCCTGGATGCTTCAGTCGGTTAGGTGTCCCACTTTGGCTCAGGTCATGATCTCATGACTCGTAAGTTCGAGCTCCATGTTGGGCTCTCTGCTAACAGCTCAGAGCCTGGAACCTACTTCAGATTCTCTCTCTCTGCCCCTTCTGCCACTTGCACTCTGTCTCTCTCTCTCTCTCTCTCTCTCTCTCTCTCAAATATAAACATTAAAAAAATCTTTTTTAAAAAATAGTATTTTAAACACATTGCAATTACATGAAATTCAAATTTCAGGATCTACTGTTTTACTGGAACACAGCCACTTACTCATTTATGTAATGTCTATAACTACTTTCAGGCTATATTGGCAGAAATGAACAGTTTCAACAGATACTTTATTTTGACCACAAAGGTCAAATGGCTTTGACCACAAAGCCTAATATTTTTTAATATCTGACTCTTTACAGAAAAAGCTTGCCAAACATTGATTAAAACCACTTATATTAATACAATTACTGATATAATTGGACTTAAATCTACAATCTTGCCATTTGTTTACTATATATCTTAACATTTCTTTGCTCCTTCCATCTTTTACTGTCTTCTTTCATGTAAACGTACCTTAAAAATAAATTAAAGTGAAGATAATTTAGCATTTTATTTAATATCCACTATTGGCTAATTAGGCATACTTCTTCATTTTAATATTTGGTGGTTGCTCGAGGTTTTATAATACCCATCTTTAACTCAACACAGTGTAACATCAAACAATGTTCTCTCACTTCATGTAAAATATGGACACTTTTTATCCTTCTAATACCATACTTCAATTTCCCTACATTTTCCTTCTACATATGTTGTAAAACTTACATTATGATTTTTGTTTTAAGCAGTGAGTTATCCTTTTTAAAGATTTAAAATTAGGTAAAATGGTGGGGCACGTGGGTGGCTCAGTCGGTTGGGCAGCTGACTTCGGCTCAAGTCATGATCTCCAGACTCTTGAGTTCAAGCCCCATGTCGGGCTCTGTGGTGACAGCTCAGAGTCTGGAGCATGCTTCAGATTCTGGGTCTCCCTCGCTCTCTGCCCCTCCCCCACTGGCACTCTGTCTCTCTCTGTCTCAAAGGTAAATAAACATTAAAAAATTTTTTTTAATTAGGGGAAATGTTTTTTTGTTTTGTTTTGTTTTTTAAGTAGGCTTTACACCCAGCATAGAGCCCAACATGGGGCTTGAACCCACAACTCTGAGATCAACACCTGAAGTGAGATCAAGAGTGGGACACTCAACCGACAGAGCCACCCAGGCACCCCAGGAAAATGTATTTTATATTTACTCACATATTTATCATTTCTTGCAGTCGTCATCTCTTTATGTAGATCCAACCTCTCATTTGATCTGTTTTCTTCCCATCTGCAGTTATTTGTGAACTGTATGTCAAGTAGCTAGTAACAAATTCTCTTTGTCTGAAAAGGTTATTATATCCCCATTTTCAAAGGATATTTTCCTGGCTATGTAAATATTGATAGTTTTTTTTTTTTCATTGAGTGCTTTAAAAATATTTCAGTATCTCCTGGTTTGCATAGTTTCTGATAAAAAGGCTTCATTGTTTCTCTACACATGTCTTCTCTGGCTACCTTCAAAATTCTTTATTAGTGGTTTTTAGGAATTTGTTATGTCTTGGTATATGTGTGTGTCTGCCCTGCTTTTGATTTCTTAAGACTAATGGATGTGTGAATTGACAATTTTCTTCAAATTTGGAAATATTATTTCTTACAATATTTTTGGCTCCATCCTCCTTCTAGGATGTCAAATACACTTTGTTGTATCCTGCTTGGCACTGTCCCACACGTAAAGAGTTAATTTGGTTGTTTTCAGTTCTCTTTCTCTGCTTCACTTTAAGTCTACTGTTAGATCTTCAAGTTTGCTGTTCTGTTCTGCACTGTCCAATCTGCTGTTAATTTTTTATTTCAAATAATATTAGCTTTCATCCCTACACATCCCATTTGGTTCTTTTTTATATATCTTCCATTTCTCTACATTCATATTTTCCTTTAAATATATTCATTAGTTACAGTAGCTATTTTAACATTCTTGTCTGCTGGTTCCATTACTTCTGTCTTTTCTAAATCTGTTTCTTTGGGCTGATTTTTCTCCTGGTCACGGGTTACAAAGGGCCTGCTTCTTGGCATGTCTATCAATTTCTGCTTGGATGTGGGAAAATACCAATGTTACACTACCATTGTTGAGTATTTGTGATCATTCTGCAAAGAAAGTTGGGCTTTGTTTTGGCAAGCAGTGATTTGTAGATCTATTTGATCCATCCGAGGACTTTTCTGTCTTTCCTGTATGACAAATCCATTGGGTTCTCCACTGAATGCCCTGAGTGCTTCAAAGGATCATTTGCTATGTCTCATCAGGGTTAAACATCTCTTGTGTAAACTCAGGAAATGTTCTGCTAATAAGCCCCTAGATGTTCACTGCTTGGCCTCATGGAGTTTCACTTTATGCATTTATGATCCTAGTATTCAGCAGCAGACTCAAGGTGGCCCCTGTACAGATTTCTGCTTTTGTCTGCATAGCTCCTTCCCTTTCAGAACCTGGCTCTGCAACTTCTAGTTGCTTAAGACTCTCCAACATCCAACTGTTGCCTTTTCAACTGAGTGAGGCTTCCAGGCTCCCTCTTCCTGCTTCTGCGGCTCCAGACAGGAAGCCAAAGTAGTGGTAGACCTTACCTCCTTTATTTCTACTCTCTGAGGTCACAATCCTACTCTGCCTATTGTATAATATTGAAAACAAGATAATTCATTTATTTTGGTCCAGTTTACTTAATGTTTATTACAAGGGGATAGAGACTTATTACTCTAACATGGCCAGAAAGAGAATTCCTAATTCTTATAAATAATACTATAAACAATATTAAAGACTTATGTATTTGAGCAGATCACGTGAATTAAGAGAATAATGGATTGTAAACAGATCTATGCATTTTATGTGAACTACCTAAAATGAAGCAATAGGTGTATCATATATTGGTTTTAACATTTCCAAAAAAGGCAAAAGGAACTGATAGTAGATCCTTAAAACAACATTAGAGGTATTATTGTCTCCATTATGAAGAGGTTCAGAATTTAATAAATTGCCCAGATATACAAATATCAAGTGGCAAAACTGAGACTCTAGCCCAGTTATTTTTTTTTAATTTTTTTTTAATGTTTATTCATTTATGAGACAGAGAGAGAGAGAGACAGAGAGAGAGAGCGAGCGAGCATGAGTGGGGGAGGGGCAGAGAGAGAGGGAGACACAGAATCTGAAGCAGGCTCCAGGCTCCGAGCCATCAGCACAGAGCCCGACGCGGGGCTTGAACTCACAGACCGTGAGATCATGACCTGAGCCGAAGTTGGACGCTCAACCGACTGAGCCACCCAGGCACCCCTCTAGCCCAGTTAATAGTGAAGGCCATGTTTTTTACTCTATACCACACCGCTTCACATTATTTCTCACCACAGATACTACATTTTAAAAGATTTGGTGTACCAAACTGAATTTCTTAAAAACCTGTGTTTTACTTGCTAAGATTATTATTAACTATCAATCAAAATATCTGACCTGCAAGGGGAAAAGAAACTACCATGGTGAGTTACGAGTACTTCATATAGGAGTGCCTGGGTGGCTCAGTTGGCTCCAGTCATGATCTCACAGTTCATGGGTTCGAGTCCCACGTCTGGCTCTGTGCTGACAGCAAGGAGCCTGGAGTCTCTTTCAAACTCTGTGTCCCCCTCTTTCTCTGCCCTTCCCCACTCACACCCTGTCTCTCTCTCTCAAAAATAAATAAACATTAAAAAAATGTAATGCATTTATATGAAATACTTTTTTAAAAAGAGGATTTCATATAAATGCAATGATATAATGTCCTTATTAGCCTGTGTGAACTTTTAACAAATGTACATACATATTTAAATTTAAATTTGGCATCTTAAAGTGTCTTAAATGATTCGTGGACCCTTGGTTATGATTCATGCAATCAAGTAAATCCCTAAGGAACGTATATATATTTCCTATTTCATGTGGGTAGACATTATGTTCACCATCCAACGTTAGAGAACATGAAAATGTAAATTCTACTGAAATTTTACTCACGATACCTAGAGAAGGGTTTAGCATATGAGAGGTACTCAATGCACATTTGGGGAATAAAAGATCGCCATTTTAATTCTAAGTACAATGATGAAAGTTACATCACATCAAGATGGTGGGCTGACCCTCCTGCCCAAATCCCTTCAAATGACAGTTTTACAAGCAAAAGGAAAAAAAAAAAAAAAGAAAAAGAAAATGGAAAAGAAAAAAAAAGTAATGTGCTTGCATTTGCAATAAATATGGAGTAACAGGAACTATATTGATCTTACTCGCTGAAACACTAAGCAATGAAACAGAATATATGAAACAATGGCACTTAAGACATTATACAAGAAGCAACAAAAGAAAGGGAACATTAGAGATGAGAAACAAAGGATATAAGCCCTATAATTGCCCCAGTGTACTACCTGGGTAAAGAGGCAAAGAAGGAGGACCTAGTCAAAACTTAGCAATCTTCCCAGGCCAAAGAGATGAAGCTGGAAGTCAAGAAGGCAAACTAGAGACATGAACTGGAGTTCATCGAGTACAGTGACACAGGAGAAAACTGTAGAGGGCACTCTGGAAATCTAAAAACAGTTCCCTCTGCATCTTTATATCTAAGTATTGATCAGTGCATGTATGTGAGGAAACTACCCAAGATCACAGAAAGAATCACCCAAAAGGAATAGAGGGAACAATGCCCACTGCCCACAGAGGTCTATGAGCAAGTCCTGTCTCTAACAGCTAGAATGGAAAAGTTCACACATCAAATAGCATTGGTTAGAACAGACAAATTACATCCCACACTTATTCCTGTATAGCCCAAGAACTAAGAATGGTTTCTGCATTAGGGCACCTGGGTGGCTGGTTGAGTGTCCAACTCTTGATTTCAGCTCAGGGCAGGATCCCAGTGACATGGGATCAGGCCCCAAGTCAAGCTCTATACTGAGCATGGTACCTGCTTGAGATTCTCTCTCTCTCCCTCTGTCTCTCCCCAGCTCATGCTCACTAGCTCCCACCCTCATAAAATACATAAAATAAAACTAAATTAAAAAATAAAATAGTTTTGGCATTATTAAACAGCCAAAAAAAGTCAGAAGGTAATATTTCATAATAACTGAAAAATTACATGAAATTCAGATTACAGTATCTAAGAATAAGTTCACAACCATGCTCATTCATTTAAATACTCTCTATGGTTGCTTCCACACTGCAACAGAAAGGATAGGTAGTGATAGAGACTCTATAGTCTACAAGGCCTAAAATATTTAGTATCTGACTCTTAACAGAAAAATTAATCTTGTGTCAATAGGAAAAATATTAACCCTAGAATAAACAAACATCCAACCTCACTTAAAGTTTGAAAGAAAGATACTGAAGGGCGCCTGGGTGGCTCAGTCAGTTAAGTGTCCAACTTTGGCTCGGTTTCCAAGTAGATGAACCATGTCCCAGAGTTCAAGAATTTAAGTGTACACACACACACACAAATCTAGCATATATTATGGCATTATTTACAATAGCCAACATGTGGAAACAACTCATCTGTGTCTGATGAACAGATAAAGAACATATGGTATATATACACAATGGAATACTACTCAGCCAAGAAAAAAAAGAATGAAATCTTGGCATTTGCGACAATATGGATGGACCTATAGGGTGTTACGCTAAGTAAAGTAAGTTAGAGAAAGATAAAAACCATACGATTTCACTTATTTGTGGAATCTAAAAGACAAAACAAATGAATAAACAAAGAACAAACTGGTGGTTGCCAAAGAGTAAGTGGGCCAGGGATGGGCAAAATAGGTGAAGGAGATTAAGTAGCACAAACTTCAGTTATAAAATAAATAAGTCCTGGAGATGAAAAGTACAGCATAGGGAATATAGTCCACCACAACACTGCAATAACATATGGTGACTAAACTTACCTTGGTGAGGACGGAGTAACCTACAGAATTGTTGAATCACTATGTTGTACACCTGAAACTAATGTAACATTATATGGCAACTATACTTAATTTTTAAAAAATCTATCATCTAATATAGTAAAATTATAATGTCTACTATCTAATCAAAAATTACCAGACAAGCAAAGAAAGCAGAAAAATTCAACCCAAAGTATGAAGAAAAAAAGTAAATCTAACCATTAAGTGACTTACAAGGTTATATTAATTCTATAATAATAAAATTAAAGGACATGAAAAGTTATAAGATTATAAATGACTATAATCTATATGGTCAAGAAACTAGAGGAAAGACTGAATACGTGGAATGAAGACATGGATTATATAAAAAACAAAAAACCTAATAAAAATTCTTCAGAGGAAAACCAGTTTCTGATATTAAAAAGCCCTGAATAGGATATAAACTAGATTAAGCACTGCTAAAAAAAAAAAAAAAAAAAAAAATTAGTGAACTTACAAACACAACAGTAAAAACTAAACAAAATGACAGAAAAGATTGAAAGTGAACAGATCAATAAACTGTGGGACAATTTTCAATGGTCAAATGTACAGCTAATTTGGAGCCTCAAAAGGAAAAAAAAAAAAAAAAGGAGGGGTAAAATTAAAGAAATGAGAGTGAAAAACTTACCAAACAAGATAAAATAATAATACAATACGTATAAATAAATAAATACAAACAAGATAAAATAATAAATACAATACGTATAATAAGTTTTGTGGCATGCAGCTAAAAGAAGCAGAGAAATTTATAGAATTAACAACCTATATTTAAAAAGGTTTCAGATCAATGACCAAAGATTTTACCTTGAGAAACTACAATAAGAGCAAATGAAACACACTATAAAGAGAAGAAAGCAAATAATAAGTAGCAGAACTCAATGAAACCAAAAGCTGGTTCTTTGAGGAAAAAATAAATATTGATAAGCCTCTAGCCAGACTAAGCAGGTGGGGGAAAAAAGGAGACGCAAATGAGCAATGTCAGAAACAAAATGGATTAGATACTATAGATATGAAAAATATAATCAGAACACTATGAGCAATGTATGATGATAAATTCTCTTTTTTCTTTTCTTTTTTTCCTGATAAATTCTATAACTTCAATGAACTGGGATAATTCTTTGAAAGAAACATATTACCAAAGCTCATCCAAAAGGAAACAGATAAAATAAATAGTCTTATACCTATTAAAGAAATTAAATCTTCAATATCTCCCCATAAAGAAAACTCCAGGCCCAGGTGGCTTCGATGGTGAATGAAGCCAAAGATTCAAAGTATACCAAATCTATACAAATTATTCCAGAAAAATGAAAAGGAGGAAATGCTTTGCAATTCCTTCCATGAGGTCAACATCATACCCTGATAACAATATCAGATAAACACACCAAAACAAAGAAAACTACAGTGTAATATCCCTTGTGAACACAAATGCAAAATTTCTTAACGTAATTTTAGCAAATACATGAAAAGGATAATTCATAAAGACTGTCTTAGTCTGTTCTGGGTCGCTTAAACAACAGAAATTTATTTTCTCACAGTTCTTGAGGCTGGAAGTCCAAGACGAGGGTACCAGCATGGTCAAGTTCTGGTGAGAGCTCTCTTCTGGCTTGTAGACAACCACCTTCTCACTGTGTTCTCACACGGCAGAGAAAGAGAAAGAGATCTCTCCTCCTGTTATTGTAAGATATCACAGTCCTATCACGTTAGGGCCCTAGTCTTAGGACTTCATTCAAACTTGGTTACCACCTAAGACCCTACCTCCAGACAGAGTCACACTGGGTGTTAGGGCTTCGAAATGTAAATTTGGATATACAAAATTCAGTCCACACCAATGACTTAAGTGGGGTTTATCCTCCCAGAAATGCAAGACTGGTTTTTAAAAATCCGTGAGTGTGATTCGCCACATTAGCAAACTTAAAATGAAAAGTCATTATCATCTCAATATATTTCAAAAATTTTGACAAAATCTAATATGCATTCCAGATAAAATTTCTCAGCAAACTAGGAATAGAAGGGAACTTTCTGAGCCTGTATAAGGACATAGTGAAAAATCTTGTTATCACCAGACTTAATGGTGAAAAACTGAATGCTTTCCCCCTGAGATCAGGAAGGCAAGAATGTCCATAATCACCATTTATATTTACCACTCTGTGTGTAGTTCTAACAAGAAAAAACAAAAAAAATCAAAGGCATCCAGATGAGAAACAAAGAAGTAAAATTGTATTTACAGATGACATCATTTATGAAGAATCATTTTTTAAAAGCTATTTAAAATGACTGGGTTTAGTAAGATTGCAGAATACAAGACTGATATACAAAAAAAAAATCAATCATGTTTTTTATATGTATCAGCAATACGTTTAGACTATCATAAAAAACCAAAGTATTTATGGACAAGTGTGACAAGATATGTGGAAGACCATCAAACACTGCTAAAAAAAAAAAACAAACCTAAAGAAATAGAGTGATATACTGTGTTCATGTATCAGAAGACCCAATGCCATTTTGGTGTCATTTTCCCCAAATTCATCTGTACATAATCCCAATAAAAATGTCAGGAAATATTTTAAAGAAGTTGATAAACTTACTCCAAAATTCATATGGAAATGCAAAAGACCTAAAATAGTTAAACCACCTTTTAAAAAGAAGAAAGTTGTAGGACTTAAACTACTGACTTCAAGACTTGCTACAAAGCTAGAGCTGAGCAAGGCAGAGTGACACTGGCCTCAAGAGAGACAAACAGACTGGGGTGCCTGGGTGGCTCAGGTGGTTAAGGGTCTGAATTTGGCTTAGGTCACGATCTCACAGTTCATGAGTTTGAGCCCCACGTCGGGCTCTGTGCTGAGAGCAGAGCCTGGAGATTGTTTCGCTTCCTGTGTCTCCTCTCTCTGCTCCTCTCCCACTTGTACACACGTGTGCACTCTCTCTCCCTCTCTCTCAAAAATAAACATTAAAAAAGACAAATAGATCACTGAAACCAGAATATACGGTAGAGAAATAGACCCATACGCATGCAATTAACTCTTGAAAAAAAAAGTTTATTGAAATAAAATTTACATAGCATAAAATCCACCATAAAATACATTAAAGTGTATTATCCTGTGGTTTTTAGTAGTTTTGCAATACTGTACAATCATCACCAATACCTAATTACAGAATATTTCCATCAACCCTGATAGGAACCTCATCTCTTCCAATTCCCCCACCCTCAACTCCCACCAAGTACTAATTTATTTTGTTTCCAGAGATCTGCCTAATTTGGAAATTTAACATAAATGGAATCATAGTCAATGAAACCAAAAGTTGCTTGTTTGAAGAGATGAACAAAATTGACAAACCTTTAGCTTGGCTGATGAAGACAAATGAAGCTTGGCTGATGAAGATTCACGTAACTAAAGTCAGGAATGAATGCAGGGATATGACTATTGACCACTGAATGTCAATATACTAAACAACCTAGATGAAAAGGACAATTCCTAGAAACAAACTACCAAAACTTACTCAAGAATAGAATATCTGAATACTGATAGGGTATTCAAGTAGAGAGATAATAATTAAAAACTTCCCACAAAGAAAAGTCCAGCATCAGATGGCTTCACTGGTGAATTTTCCCATCCTTCTCAAACTCCTCCAAAACCCAGAAAAGGAGGAATCCTTTCCAACTCATTCTATGAGGCCAGTATCACCCTGGTACCAAAACCTGACAAAGCACAAGAAGGGAGCCTGGGTGTTTCAGCTGGTTAAGTGTACAACTCTTGATTTTGGCTCAGGTCATGATCTTACTGTTTGGGAGGTCGAGCCCCAAATGGGGCTCTGCACTGACAGCACCAGAGCCTGCTTGGGATTCTCTCTCCCTCTGCTCCTCCCCTGCTCGTGTGTACGTGCATGCACGCTCTCTCAAAAATAAACTTAAAAAAATTTTTAATAAAAAATAAAATTAAAAAAATTAGTGAGGGGGGAAAAAACCCTCACATATTACACAAAAGTAACTTCTAAGAGGTTTAATTAAGATTACAATTTGAGGGGCAACTGGGTGGCTCATTCGGTTAAGCATCTGACTTTGGCTCAGGTCACGATCTCGTGGTTTGTGAGTTCGAGCCCCACATCGGGCTCTGTGCTAATAGCTCAGAGCCTGGAGCCTGCTTCAGATTGTGTCTCCCCCCTCTCTCTGCCCCTCCCATGCTCATGCTCTGTCTCTCAATATTAAATAAACATTTAAAAGTTATTTAAAAAAATTACAATTAGAAAATTTTTAGAAGGAAATACAGATGAGTATCGTATGGCCTCAGAATCATAATGAGAAAGGTTTCTTAAACAAAATATAAAAGTATAAACACTAAAAAAGGATTGACAATGATACCACGCTGAAATTTTAAAGTTTAGTTTAATAAGAGAAAATATAAAAATAGTATAAGAAATAAGTAGTATTGAGATGTTCACATTGCAAATAAAAATGACAAAGGACTGACATCTGAAATATAAGAATTGTGGCAAATCAATAAAAACAGACAATCACAAAGAAAACAGGGGAAAGAGTATAAAAAGGCAATTCACAAAAGCAAAAACTGAATGGCCAAAAAATATGAAAAATCCTCAACCTTATCATGGCAACAGTAAGAAACAAATTCACAATCACATTATCAAAAACATAAAACTGTGACAATACCAAGTACTGAATATCTGGATGAAGGGGAACCCTCATGCACTGATGGAGGTATGTAAATTAATAAAGCCACTTTGGAAAATAATCAGGCTATACTATAGCTCAAATAAAGATTTATATACCCTCGCCCCAGCAATTCCAACTTTAGGCAAAGCCACTGGAATGTTTTTTTTTTAATTTTTTTTTTTAACATTTATTTACTTTTGAGACAGAGAGAGACAGAGCATGAATGGGGGAGGGTCAGAGAGAGAGGGAGACACAGAATCTGAAATAGGCTCCAGGTTCCGAGCTGTCCGCACAGAGCCCAACGCGGGGCTCGAACTCACGGACCGTGAGATCATGACCTGAGCCAAAGTCGGATGCTTAATCGACTGAACCACCCAGGCAGCCCGGAATGTTTTTTACAGCATGACTCTTAACAGCATAAGGTAAACCTAACATCCACCAATTAAAAAAAAAAAAACACGCACACAGCACTTTTACGTAATAGAATACTATACAACAGTTAAAGTAAATAAAAACAATATAAATCAACATGGATATATTCAAAAACAGTGTTGAGAGAGGGAAAAAAGGAAGTTGCAGAAGAATGAGTACAGTATTATACTGCTCACATGTAAAGTTTCAAAGCATGTAAATCCATACTATGTAGTTCATGGATATGTAAATATACTCTTTGTATAAAAGTGTTCATGAGAATAATAAACTCTAAATTTCAGGACAGTGGTTGCTTAGGGAATGGAAGAAAGAGAACTAGAACAGGAGTAATACACAGAAGGCTTCAAATAAATCTGTAATTTGAATGTCTTAAAAAGTAAGCGCAAAATCAAAGCAACTGAAAGAGAAAGACACATCCTAGAAAATGTCAGACTCCAGGGATTTAAAAAAATTATAAAAATCTTTCAGGAAGGAAAAGAAGCTCACTTGCAAAGGAAAAGGAGTCAGAATGACAGACTTCTCACTAGCAACAGTGGGTGCTAGAAGAAAAAAGAGCAGTATCGTCAAAGTTTGCGGGGGGGGGGATTATTTGAACACTGGAATACCGTGTGTTTTTTACATATATATATCTTTTTGAGAGGGAGAGCAACAGAGCACACACACACAAGTGGGGGAGGGGCAGAAGGGGGGGGCAGACGGAGGATCCAAAGTGGGCTCTGCACTGACAGCAGAGAACCCAATGCAAGGCTGAAACTCATCAATCCTGAAATCATATGACTTGAGCCAAAGTCAGATGCTTAACTGACTGAGCCACCCAGGTGCTCTGGAATACTGTACTTTAAATGAGTAGTCAGAACAGAGGGCTAAAAAAGTATATTTTCGGCCATGCAAGAACTCAAAGTTCACTCGTAGAAATCCTGTTGGAATAAGAATGTACTATAGCAAAAGAATGAATCAAAAAAGAAAAATGTGGGAACCAAAAAAAAAGTGATGAACAAATAAACTTACTAAAACATATAGCTTAGTTTAAATAATTGCTGAGAGGGGTGCCTGGGTGGCTCAGTGGGTTGAGCGACCAACTCTTGATTTCAGGTCATGATCCGAGGGTGGCGGATGAAGCCCTGCATCTTAGTAGTGAAGTGTGAGGCAGGCATGGATCTTGCTTAAGACTTTCTCTCTCCCTCTTCCTCCTCCCCTCTCCCCCTCTCTCTAAAATGAAAAATAATAATAATTGCAGAGAAGCATAAAAATAAATGATTGACAATATGGAACTAAATCCCAGGTAATTAAAATATGGCAGGTTGGGTGTGGGACTCAGAGGGTCAGGGAGGGAGACTGTAAAGATTCTTACATTGCTTGACAATACATAGTAAAGCAACTATGCTCTAGTATCAACCTTAGAGGAAATGGAGAAAATCTCCCAGTATTAACTTCCTTGTAGATACAAATTGTTTATATTATTGATGATTCTAGCTTAAGAAGTATATGTAATTTCTTTAAATGATAACATTTTGTCTTTTAAGATGGTGGAGATATCCCTCACTAATTAAACGGCATAAGATGAGAATTTAATTGTAACTCAAGAAACATTAAGTCTGAGTTACCACTTGGTGTCTAATAGCATGTGTAAGTGGAGAAAGAGTCACTTTGAAAACAGAACTCAACTCAAACATTTCTGCTAGAAGATCTTTCAAGATTAATGAATTACTCATCAACTATCAACCCACACAAACAACACACATTAACTTATGTATTTCTCATTTATAGAATAGATTCAATCCACACTGACATTTCTTTTTCTCTATTTAGAGTGCGATTTCAGTTTATAGAAGGTTCCATTTCTTTCTTTGTGGGTAAGGGGGAACAGAAAAGATGTCCAACAACTAACAAACCTTTATCTGGCAGAACACAGCAATCTCTACAATTACAACAAGTGTTTTTGTTTTTTTTAAATAAATGCAAATGACAGTTACTCAGTTATAGAAAGCTTTATCTATAAGAGAATAAACTGGACACCAATGCCAAGATAGTTTAATAAAGCTAATTTAATGATCTTAAGTCATAAACAACACACTCTAAAAAACCATCTTGACAAAATGTAAGATGTATATTTAACCTATGTATAGCATATACATGCACAGCAACTTAAACAATTCACAAAAACCAAAAAGAGCTGTAAAATAAGATAGACCACCATAATCTGTTTATTCAGAATAAGCTATAAGAGAAACATAGCTAGTTTTTCAAATATTGCTCATATGTTATTAGAATTCTGATTTTTTTTTTTTAAAGTTTATCCATTCATTCTGAGAGTGACACGGAGGGAGAGAGGGAGAGAGGGAGAGAGGGAGAGAGAGAGAGAGTGGGGAAGGGGTAAAGAGAGAGAATCCCAAGGAAACTCCACACTGTCAGCCCAGAGCTCAATGTGGGGCTCAATTCCATGAACCATAAGATCATGACCTGAGCTGAAACCAAGAATCGGATGCTTAACTGACTGAGCCACCCAGGTGCCTCTGAATTTTTTTTAAATAGGGAATCACACTTTCCCCCCATAAACCCTGCAGCTTTTTTGGCTATTTATTTCTTCAATAAGTGGAGCTATTAACTACCTACTCTCTATACCAGAAACCTGGGAACTTCTCTACTTTTTCTTCTCACTCCTCACAGCCACCACCCCAGTTCATATCTCACCAACAATATAGTAACAACCTATAGCTGAATTCTCCACCCTCAAGCTGCCCAATGCCTTTCCAACAAGTCAAAAAATTTTAGTTTTAGAAATAAGAATTTCAGGTCACCCCTGGTGAAGACATGAAACAATTCAGAAAAATGGGGCTGGGGATTTAAAAAAAAATTTTTTTTTTAATGTTTATTTATTTTTGAGAGGGAGAGAGACAGAATGCGAGTAGGGGAGTAACAGAGAGAGAGGGAGACACAGAATCCAAAGCAGGCTCCAGGTTCTGAGCTGTCAGCACAGAGGCCATTGTGGGGCTCGAACTCACAAATCACAAGATCATGACCTGAGCTGAAGTTGGACGCTTAACCGACAGAGCCATCCAGGTGCCCCTTTAATTTTTTTTAGTGTTTGTTTATTTTTGAAAGAGAGAGGCAGAGTGTGAGCAAGGGTAGGGCAGAGAGAGAGGGAGACACAGAATTCCAAGCAGCTCCAGGCTCTGAGCTCAGCACAGAGCCCGACGTGGGGCTCGAACTCATGGACCGCAAGATCATGAGCTGAGCCAAAGTCGGATGCTTAACCAACTGAGCCTCCCACCAGGCGCCCCTTAATTTGAAAAAGTCAACAGCAGAAAAGTAATAATGACTTTTCCCTGAGCTATCTTGGGAAAGAGAAAAGAAAAACTGGATCTTAAAACTATCTTCTAAGTTTCCTATAAAAAGTAGTAAGAAGATAGAGATTAACACATATGTTCTGGCATGCAGTAAAGACATGGTACAACCATGTAATCCAAGAAAAAAACTGGGAGATTATACAAAGATTTGCCACTTTAGGATTCTAAGGTACTATTATAAACCAAGATGGAGAGGGTCTGGGAGGAAACAACAGAGGAAGGGAGGAAAGGAAGAGAAGAGAAGAGAAAGGAAAGGAAAGGAAAGGAAAGGAAAGGAAAGGAAAGGAAAGGAAAGGAAAGGAAAGAAAAGGAAGGAAGGAATAGTCTATGGAGGGGGATTCAGTAGTATCTATCTTTACAAGAAATCCCCAAAAGGAAACAGTTACACCCTGACAAATCTCTAGTAAGCAAAAGATGAAAAGAACAACTAAAACACCCATTATTACTAATTTGAAATATGGGACATTTATTCATTCAACTAACATTTGAGCATCTCCTATATGCTAATTTCTATGATACAAACAAAGTATATAGGGCAAAATGAACTCTTTACAGAATTTAGTCAGTCAATGACAGGTTGCCTTTATTTAATGTGTTTTTTCCTTTAAATAAAGAAAAATATTGCTAAGGCATTTATAATTCAGTGTCCAAATCCAATTTTTTCACATGGTCTGAAGTTCGTGAACCACAAATCTTTTAGAAACCTAAGGCCTGAAATTAAGTTGCAACTTCCTGTACACACATTATTTCAGAATTCTATGGCTTTTCTTATGCTCTTCTCTACCTGAAATGCTTATCCATCTCCTATTCAACCATTTAAATTTCCACAATGACTACAGTGATGCTATGATAGTTACTGGGCAAAGGTAGGTACTCGCTCATTTATATTCCCAAAGTACCTCCTCTATTACAATAGTTAAACTTCTATATAATTGTTTGCATGACTAGATTCATACCAACATGATCATGCAAACATGACACAAACATATGCTGTCTACAAGACACACATTTTGGAATCAAAGACCCAAGAGGTTAAAAGGATGAAAATGAGGGGCGCCTGGTGGCTCAGTCAGTTGTAAGCATCCGATTTTAGCTCAGGTCATGATCTCATGGTTCATGAGTTTGAGCCCAGCATTGAGCTCTCTGCTCTCATCGCAGAAAGCATGCTTCAGATCCTCTGTTTTATTCTCTCTCTGCCCCTCACCCCCGCCCTTAAAAATAAGGAGACAAAACAAAACAAAAAAAATTTTTTAAAAGGGGAGCTCCTGGGTGGCTCAGTCCGTTAAGCATCTGTCTTAGGCTCAGGTCATATCTCACGGTTTATGGGTTCGAGCCCACATTGGGCTCTGTGCTGACAGCTCAGAGCCTGGAGCATGCTTTGGATTCTGTGTCTCCCTCTCTCTGCCCCTCCCCCGCTTGCATTGTTTCTCTCTCTCAAAAATAAACATTAAAAAAAAAGAGAGAGAGAGAGAAGTTCTTAGAAACTTAAGAAAAAAAAAAAAAAGGATGAAGAAGATACATCATGCAAAGCAGTAACCAGAAGACAGCCCAAGTGGCTCTACTAATACCAGACAAACCAGACTAAAAGACAGAATTTGAAGAAAAGTATCAGGCTAAATAAATGAAAACAGACATTCCTAGCTACACATTAGAATCACTGAAGCCAGGCCCCAAGCCCCAAGGACCCTGACTTTATTGGAGTGTGGTTAAGGCCTGGGCATCAGTATTTTTCAAAAGGATTCCCCAGATGATTCTAATGGGCAGCCAGAAATAGTTAATTAAATCACCTGATTATAATAAAGGTTGAAAACCACTGAGCTAAAAGGAAAATAAATAAGACCGCTTCTTTAATTAGGGTAAATGGAAGTCATAACAGTAGGAGAACGAACCCTGGAGTCTTTTGATGACACACTGCACAAAACGTTACAGCTATGGGAGATGGATTGTTGATTCAAAAAGATTCAAGAAGAGAATAATTTCCAAATCAGAGAAAGACTAGAGTTGTCCTCCGCAAGACAAACAGGTGTTTGTGTTTGAGGCATTCAACTGTACCTAGGAATTTGTATTTCTTTTAATATATTTCAGTATCCCATTAGAACACTGTATCTTTTATAATAATGCTTATACTAATAAAATTGGTACTTTTAAAAGTAAAAAAGCATAAATGAGTAGAAAAGCACGCTATGACTCAGAAGCCTAACTATTCAAATCACTACTCAGTGTTCAGACCAAGACCATGGTACTGAAGATCACATTACAATTCTAAGATTGTACCTGAGGGGACAGACAGTATAATGGTAAAGAACTAGGGCTCTGAAGCCAGATTTACTCAGTTTTAAATTCCTACAACAATATGAACTACCTTTGTATCAAACGTTCCTCCATTTTAATAATGTGTGACTTCAGGCAAGTTACTTTACCTCTCTAATACTCAGTTACGTTACCCGTAAAGAGTAAATACCAACTGTACAACAGAGTGGTTGTGAGAATTAAATAATCTTGGTAGAAGACTTCACTATAGAGCCTGGCTCAACAGTAAGCTCTAATAACTGTAAAATTATTAATAAAGGCATTTATTTAACCTAGAAAATTGTGGTAGAGCACGTACACTCCAAAGCCCCTCATTTTTGCATTTTTATAATTTATTTTTGTTTTATAAAAGATGGAGAAGATAATTTAGGTTGGAAAGGGAGGTCAAAAATATGGGAAAAGTAAAGAAAAAGGATGAGACACAGTTATCATGATGAATCAAACCAGATAAGCATACAAGATAGAGGACTATAAAATGATAAGGCCATGAAAGTAAAAAGACAAGGACAAAACAGTAGATCAGAGTGAAAATTTAAAGGACAAAAAAAATCTCTAAAATGAGGAATGTTATGGAATGTCTGTGTTCAGATGTTCAAGTTAGCAGTACTGGAGATGGCTTCTCCATGATTCTAATAAAGTAAAGCTTGACAGGAATTTAATGGGAATATAAATTAAACTCCACTTATTTCTTATTAGGCAAAGTTCTCCAGTGTGTTACGATTTTGCTATACTCCAAAACTCCAAACACCAAAAGCAAGCTACAATATGGGATAAAACACTCTTTTTCCTTGAAAGATTTTTAACGTGTAGACACTGAGGAAATAGCAATTATACTTATTTGTAGTCAACTGTGAGGATGCTCAGGACAAAAGGACCAGGAGAAGTATCAGAATTCCTGGACATATCCAGCATTCTAAGCGCTAAAGCTTTATAAACCAACATTCTGCACTTTTCCTGTGAAACTGACTGATGCTCAAGCATGTAATTCCACCCACTACTAAGTAGGTTATTCTTTAGTATGTTCTCCTCAACCCTCTGTCCCCTGAATAACCCAAGTAAATATTTTTAAGTTCTACTTTCAATAAATACATCCTTTTTCATCTAAGTAGATGGCATCACCATTTTCCCAACCTTATCCTCACCAAGGCCTGGGGATGCTGCCTCCAAATGAGATCTTAAACCAGTCCACCTGGATGAGACTTTGAGGCCATTCTAACAGCAATATTACAACTCTTACCATTACTGCCAATTACTATGTCACTTGGCCCCCATCCCAGCCTTGCCATATGACAATTAGACAGAGGAAGCCATGGCTATCTTTGGAAAAAATTAGTTCAATGTAATATCATCATTCTGTTAACAGAAAAGATTTAAAATACTTACCTAACCTAAAAAGAGTAACAGTTAAAGAGTTGTGTGTAAAATTAGATAATGAGAAAACTCAAACCCACAATCATCTTTCTTTCTTCACTAGAATAGGGATCAACAAATTTCTTTTTTATTCTGTGAAGGGCCAGATAACACTTTAGTTTGTGCAAGCTTTATGTTCTTTGCCACAATCACTTGCCTCTGCCACTTTAGTGTGAAAGCAGCCACAATTTTGTAAACAAATAAGCATGGATGTGCACCCATAAAGCTTTATTTACAAAAACAGACAATGGGCCAGATTTGGCCTACAAGCTATACTTTACTCACCTTGCATTAGACTATCACAGACTAGGGTGACCAGGTTTTAACTAGGTTTTAACTAATTACATGCATTCATTTTATTTTTTTAAATATATTTAGATATTTTAATTTTTAATTTTTTTTCAACGTTTTTTATTTATTTTTGGGACAGAGAGAGACAGAGCATGAACGGGGGAGGGGCAGAGAGAGAGGGAGACACAGAATTGGAAACAGGCTCCAGGCTCCGAGCCATCAGCCCAGAGCCTGACGCGGGGCTCGAACTCACGGACCGCGAGATCGTGACCTGGCTGATGTCGGACGCTTAACCGACTGCGCCACCCAGGCGCCCCTAATTTTTAATTTTTTTAATGTTTATTTATTTTTGAGGCAGAGACAGAGCATGAACGGGAGAGGGGCAGAGAGAGGAGACACAGAATCTGAAGCAGGCCTGAGGCTGAGTTATCAGCAGAGCCCGACAAGGGTCTCAAACTCAAGGACTGCAAGATCATGACCTGAGCCGAACTCGGACGCTTAACCTACTGAACCACCTAGGGACCCCATATATTTAGATTTTTTTAAAGTTTATTTATTTATTATGGGAGAGAGACTCAGAGAGCATGAGTGGGGGAGGGACAGAGAAAGGGGGGGGGGGGAGAGAATCCCAAGCAGACTCTGCACTGTCAGTCTAGAGCCCAATGTAGGGCTCAAACTCATGAACCAAACTGTGAGATCATGACCTCAGCTGAAGTAAAGAGTTGTACACTTAACCAACTGAGCCACCCAGGCACCCCCATGCATTCATTTTAAATACAATATTACATCTAATGGAACAAGACATGAAATCTGGTTAGAGTGCTAGTGCTAACCAATATGTCAATTACTTCCGACTAGGAATGGAAAGAATCTCATTCTCATATGTTGGCAAATGTTTATATAAGAGTTAATTCTAAAAAAGTTTTAGAACAGAACATGGTCCTATAATGAGTTGGGAAATAATTATTCATTTCATAAATATTTATTCCTGCCCTCAAGGAGCTTGCAGTCTTGTAGGCGAGGCTGTAAGTGCACAGAAGTTTTATAGGTATTGCTCTATAAAATCTACAAAAGAATTCACATGGGGTGAGGAGGTGGAAGTGGTTAATTTAATTTGAGAGAGAGAGAAAGCAGGAAAAATTTCACAGATCACCTGGTGATTAATGATTGGTAGGAGTACAGTGAGCAGACAAAGGAAGATGGGGAATACTCAACTCATGCAGAAGACTTTTTAAAAACTTTTTTAAAAAGATATGATTTACATATAACATTATATTAGTTTCAGGTATACAATGTGATTCAATATTTGTATATACTGCAAAATGATCATTGCAACAAACCTAGTTAAGACTCATCAATGCACACAGTTTCAAATTTTTTTCTTTGATGAGAAATTTTGTGATCTACTCTCTTAGCAACTCTCCAATATACCATACAGTATTATTACATATAGTCAACATACTCTGCATTACATCCCCATGACTTATTTATTTTATAATTGGAAGTTGACCAATTTTGACCACCTTCACCCATTTCACTTCTTGATAAAAGACTACTTTTAAATAATGTTTTTGTTATTACCAAAGAAGTACATAATCATTATATGGAATGTGAAAAGAAAAAAAAAGAAAAAATAAAAATCTATAATCCTATTACTTAGAAAATGATTAAGATAAACATGTACAAATATAGGCAAAAAGGCATAGTACAGACACAGAGCTAAACAAATTATAAAACAAGTTCGCTAAAATATACATCATTACCAAGTGCACATATTACTTGTCCATATATTTTTTAAAAAACCCAACTTATTGGGGTGCCTGGGTGGCTCAGTCAGTTAAGCCTCTGACTCTGGATTTTGGTTCAGGTCATGATCTCACAGTTCATGAAATTTCTCTCCCTCTCTCTCTGCCCCTCCCCCACTCACAAGTGTGAGTGACTCTCTCAAAATAAATAAACTTAAAAAGAATATTAAAAAAAAAACCTATTGTTTCACTGTCTATTTTTGCTGGTAAACTGTAACCTCCATAAAAACAAGGATCTTATCTTTTTCATTAATGTATCCCCAGAATATAAATGTGCCTGGTACATAGTAGGTAATCAATTAACATTTGTTGAAAGAACAAATCCTTTTTAAAATGAAGCCCCAGATTACTCTCTCAAGCAATATTTGATACTGTAAAAACTCTAACACACACACAAAAAATAGAAAACACCCTGATACCCTTTATAATGTGATCCACCATACAGAAAAACAAAACAAAAAGTACCAAGGCATAATATTTTAAGACTCTATCCATGAAAAGAGAGACAAAGAAAATTTTCTTAAATCAGGAACACACATAAATATCTCCCTTACTGAATATATGGCTCAGGTTAAAACGTACTTTGGGTCTGAGTTGTTCTTACTTTTCCACACTGCATTAAATTGTCATAGACATATTTTTAGTCTACTAATTTAGAGACTAGAATTCATAGACTATTACTCCACTTGCTAAAAACTCAGAGAAAAAATTTAGCCTTTGAATGGTAATTGTAAGTCCAACTCAACTGAGCTACTTCTTACTGGATTAGAAAATCCTTAACAGAAAGCCCATGTTTAATTACTGTTTTTTTAATTAGTGTTTTTTAAAAATAATCCACACCATGTTCACTATACTTAGCATATAGCAGATATTCAATACATATATTAATAGCTAAATGCTTACCTTTCAAACAGAGATTTTAAAACACAGATAAATTTCAAAAGAAATTTCTCAGCAATTAAAAAACAAGCAAGTCAGTCTGTACTAACAAGCCCAACTTAGCCAGAAAAATCCTCTGTCCCTATCATCTCCAGTACTGGGACAAGCCAGGAACCTCCACAACTTTTGGATACCTCAACTCTGTGACATACCAAAAATGATGGAGAATATACTTCTCTCTTTCCTTCTAATAAATGTCTAAAGAACATTTCTTTATTCAAAAGTGGAAGAGCCAAACCAGAGCCATTTTCAACCAAAACAGGTTCCGATTCCAGCGATGCTACCACCAATGGTCTACTACTGCTGACCCATGCAACTTTTGGCACGTGCATCTGATGAGATCTTTTGCTTAAAGCAATAGATGGTGGCTCCAGTTATGGTAAAGTCGTATTTCTACTTTGTATAGTTCATCTAAAAACAACTGTCACACAATTCAATTAGCACTAGTAGGAGTTACAGTCACAATCCAGTTGTATATAAAAGGTATATTCTTTTGTACTTAACATTTGACTGTAAAAGCTGTATGAAGAATCATTTAAAAATGCAAAAAAAAAAAAAAAAAACAAAAAAACAAACTGAATCTAAAACTGCCCTAGTCGGGCGCCTGGGTGGGTCAGTCAGTTAAGCATCTGACTTCGGCTCAGGTCACGATCTCAAGGTTTATGAGTTCAAGCCCTGAATGGGGCTCTCTGCTGTCAGTGCAGACAGAGCCCACTTTAAATCTTCTTTCTCCCTCTCTCTCTCTCTGCCCCCCCCCTCAAAAATAAGCATTAAAAATAAAATAAAATGGCTCTTGTAACATAAAAATCTCAAAAAAATCAAACCAAAAACAAATGATCCAACTTACTTAATACCATACAAATAACTCAGTCAACCACAGAACTATGGGAATCATAACACATTACCCACATATACTTTAATAGACTGATATTAAATATATATAACTTTTCAACCAATACATATACAAAAACTATCCTTAAAGAATGAAAAAGTACATTTTCCTCTTCAAAAAGAATGTCCTCTGAAGGAGAGGAAAGACACTTGGGAGCCTTGAGTGTTGGTAATCCCACAAAGTCAATGTCCACTTTTACTTGTATCCATACCTCCTGATAATCCCCTTTCAGTCAGGAGGAAGCTAGGGATGTCCATATAGAGCACAGAATTAGGAGGGCAAAAGTAGATTGTGAGGGTATGGGGATAAAACAACACCTTCAGGGATACCTGGTTGACTGAGTTGGTTGGTGGAGCATGCAATGCTTGGTCTTGCAGTTATGAGTTCAGGGCCCAAGTTGAGTATAGAGATTACTTAAAAAAATAAATTAAAAAAAAAAAAAATGGGCACCTGGGTGGCTCAGTTGGTTAAGCACTGACTTCAGCTCAGGTCACGATCTCACATTTCATTGAGTCCGAGCCCCACACTGGGCTAACACACAGCGCAGTCTGCTTGGGATTCTCTCTCTCCCTCTCTCTCTGCCACTACCCCACTTGCACTCTCTCCCAGTCTCTCAAAAATAAATAAATAAACTTTAAAAACACACATGGGGTGGGGTACCTGGGTGGCTCAGACAGTTGAGCATCCAACTTCAGCTCAGGTCATTATCTCACAGTTCATGAGTTCACGCCCCACATCAGGCTCACTGTCAGCCTGTCAGCGCAGAGACGGCTTTGGACCCTCTGTCCCCCTCTCTGCCCCTCCCCCACTTGCACTCTCCCTAATATTAAACACACACACACACACACACACACACAGTACCTGGATGGCTCAGTCAATTAAGCCTCTGACTTTGGCTCAGGTGATGATCTCATGGTTCATGAGTTTGAGCCTCACGATGGGCTCTGGGCTGACAGCCAGGAGCCTGGAACCTGCTTCTAATTCTCCATCTCCCCCTTCCTGACCCTGCCCTGCTTGCACGCACACGTGCTCTCTCTCTCAAAAATAAAATAAACATTTAAACACACACACACATCCCTTCAGTTAGTACACCCTTTTCCTATTCTAACTAACATCAACGAGAAATCTAAATTTTTCTCCCCACAGTTTCAACCTACAGGTGGACTTTTTTTTTTTTTTTAAGTTTATTTATTTTTGAGAGAAGGAGACACAGAGTGCAAGCAGGGGAGGGACAGAGAAGAGTGGGAGACACAGATCCGAAACAGGCTCCAGGCACTGAGCTGTCAGCACAGAGCCTGATGCGGTGCTCAAACCCAGGAACCATGAGATCATGACCTGAGCAGAGGCTGGATGCTTAACCTACTGAGACACCCAGGCGTCCCTGAACTTTTTTTTTTTTTTTAATTTTTTTTTTCAACGTTTTTTATTTATTTTTGGGACAGAGAGAGACAGAGCATGAACGGGGGAGGGGCAGAGAGAGAGGGAGACACAGAATCAGAAACAGGCTGCAGGCTCCGAGCCATCAGCCCAGAGCCCGACGCGGGGCTCGAACCCCCGGACCGCGAGATCGTGACCTGGCTGAAGTCGGACGCTTAACCGACTGCGCCACCCAGGCGCCCCCCTGAACTTTTAACAGAATAGTCTGAAGAGCACCAATGGTTGGCTATATACACGTGAAATCAATCTGAGCTCCTTGGTTTTCTTCCTGCAAAATAAAGTCAAAATGGATATAGTACTCCTTCCTAGCCCCCAAACTCAATGAAAGTCTCTAGAGCACAGGTTCCCAAGCTCTCTAGGTTCATGACACCCTCGGTATTTCACTAATTTTTTTCACAGCAACACTAAACCAAGAAATACTAACAGTTCCACTTACCAAGTTGTTAGCAGCAATTTGAAAAACTAATCTACTTTAGCTGAAAAAAATTTTTTTACTTCATTCCAAAATAATCACACTTACTTACACAATGCATATTATGGTTGGGCAATGAACAACTTCTTAAACCTTGGAATCAAATCGGACACTGCTATCCTGATTTCCTATTCCTCACTGATTTTCATGCAGTATTTACATTTTGTCACAGCAACCCCCCAAAACCCAACTTTACAAAGATACATCACCCAAAGGAATATAGCATAATCTAATGTTCAAATCAGGAGTTATGTCAAGTAGTAGTTTACCTGGCAACCAACAGATGTCAAATACTGCTGCATCTTCCTTGAAAATTTAAACTACCACATGGTGCCTCTGTAAATTGGTGGCAATACCCTGGAGTATTTTAGTGCAATCTGGGAAATATGGCCCTATGGCAAGGTATTCTGTAATCTTCTGGCTTTGGACTCAGATCTAGGTTAGAAATCAGATTCTACCAATAACTATATAATCTTGGGCACTGGGCAGTTGAATCAAACTCCTGAACCTTAGTTCTATGCCTGCCCAACAGGAGTAATAGTACTAACCTCAGAGAATAGTTGTGAGGAATGAGATGATGTCTGCACATAGTAAATGCTCAATAAATGCTACTTATTATTATATCATTCCAACTTAAACCAAATTTAATCATTAACTCTCTGGAGGATAAAGGAAGCTTTCTAAACTAAAGCCACAATGTCAAATAAAAACTTAAGAACAAATTTTCCAGGAAAAGACCATAAAGTGCTTAAACAAGGACAATATAGAGAACTACAAACTCCTCCAAAGGATGTCATCACGTTGCTATACCTATCACAAAAAATGATGAGGTGAAAAGTCTTAAACTGGCAACTCAAAAGAATATACTTTCAAAAGCACCTTTTAAAGGATAAGCACACTAGAAAAAACAAAGAATTTTATAAACTAGGATTCTTTATGTAACATTAAGAATGGTCTTTTAAAAATAGTTAAATTTTACACACAGCAAAACTCATTTGATTATAACAAAGACTTTTCCCCAAGAGTATAATAGCTCACACCCCTATTCTCACAACGTACTAGAATTTAACATTTTAATTCCAAATACACTTGTAGATCTTCTCTCTCATAAACATCTTTAATAAAATTTGTAATAGAAGAATACTTCAAGCGCTTAGTTTATGAAAGGATTTTTGAAATATTTCATTTGATCCTGAGATAAGTATCTCTATTTACTGAAGAGACGAGGTCCATCAAAATTAAGCAATTTGCCCTACAACTTATATATTACTGTTCAGTGCGAAAACCCATGTCTTTTAACTTTTTCTAGTATACCACAACTCCTTCATAAAAAGACTCAGTTCAAATCTTGTTAGTTTGGCCAGTGTTGTTTTATCCAACTGTTAGAAGTAGGTTAACCATCATCAAAGGCCTGAAAATCTTTTCCCTGCACAGTAATGGCATTTCACCTGCAAGACTTTTCATTTGCCAAGCATCTTGAACTATATAATATTAATTAATAATTATTCTTAGGTAACATTATGACAAGATCTATTATTACAGATGTAACTATACCAATGGTAATGAAGTGGCTGAGCCCACTGGCACAATTTCTCAGCCCAGAATATTTCTCATTTTTCATTTAGTACAAGGCCCATTGTTCAATTCTAGATAGAAAGGTAACATGAACTAGTAAACTGACCCTGATATTTTTTCTTCTATAACTAACAAGCCAAATGCAGTGGCCAAAATACTTAAAAGGAATGGAAGGCAAGCAAACTTGTATGCCACCCAGAATGCAATGCCATCACAGGTCTATGCCTGCCTTTCATCTTGGTCCAAGAAAATTCCAAAAAACAATCTGCCAGCAATTCTTTCCCCAAATTCCCAAATTTCTCCCAGATACATACATTACTATCATTTCCAACAGTATGCTAAAAGCAACTAAGGCATTCTATTTCAGTGACTACTTCTCTAAAACTTGAATATAAATACAATTTCATAATAAAATACCTATATTGGGAAGCTTAACTTCTAAAGAAATTCTGCAGGAAGTCTTTATACAATGTAACTTATCACACTCTTATTTCATACTACATAAACTACCTTTTTATATGCCAGAGTTTAAGGGTAAATTTGGGCAGGTAAGAAGGGATATGTGCCTGTACCATAAACGCTGTATTAATTTGAGTCTTTGGTAGTCATAACATCATTTTCTCTACAGCTAATATTTTGAAAAACTTCACACTCGGACCCTTCCTGGCAATGTAAATAAGATTGTTAGCAGAAACTTCTTCATTTCCATGGAGAATTGAAGAGCAACCTTGCTTTCTTAGAAAGGAAACAGCTATCTGTCTTATACAATACCCCGTCCACTTTAGCCACCTAATACGGACCAAAAAAAAAGGTCTGGAAAACGTCTCTTTTCCAGCCAAGGGCTGTTCCCAGATAAAGGCAATGCTTAGAATACAGAGAGAAAACAAAACAAAACAAAAAAACCTTCTTTGAGGGAAGAAATACGCCAAGGAAGGAGAGCCATGGATCAGAAATAAATAAGGGGTGAGTGTACGCGCTCAGTGTAAGGGCCGGAGGCAGCAGGCACAGAGCTAAGATGCTCCAGCGAAACAACCAGCAGCAGCAGCAGGAAGTTTCAATGGGGCCGGGCAGAGCATGCGCCCTGCACCCGCGCGGTGGCCTTATGTGGAAGGAGCACCACTTGCGAACACCAATAATAGACCAGCAGCACCAGAGAGAGAAACATGAGCAACAAGCACCTTCTTCAACTGTTTCCCCCTCCGTCTGAGCCCCTCCTCCAGCCTACATACTAACCACCCCACCCCACCCTGCAAATGGGAGGGCGACTTCTTCCCCTAAGCCCCGCTGCCAAGATGAAGGGGGAAGGGATTAGAAAAGTGGGGAGATGCTTTTCTATTATTTGGGGGGAGGTGGGGAGAAGGAGGAGGAAAACTATGGGGGAGGAAAAATTAACCCTCTAACCTCCAAAGTGGAGAGATGCTGCCGACTTCGACCCCCAAAGCGAGAATGGAGAAGGACCCTCTCCCATGGGGGAGGAGCAAACCTCCCTACTCTGAGGAAGGAGTTTTGGGGGTTAAACTGGCCCTCGAGGGGAAAGGAAGAGAGACGCGAGCCGACTCTCTCGGGGGAGTTCCCACTAGAGGGAGGGAGAGCTGAAGTGTCCGCTGGCCCCCGCCCACCCAGGTGGAGGGAGAGAAAGGGGCGCCCCGAGAAGATGAGCCCAGCCTCCCCCGAGATGGTCGGGTGGATGGTGGGAGGAGGGGAAGGAGCAAAGCAAGGGAGGAGGAGAAAAGCGCAAAGCTGGCCGGAACCTGCGCTCCCCTTCCCCCGCCACCCAGGGGGAGAAGGGGTGGAGGACCGGCCCCTGCCGCCGGGGAGCAGTCCCAGGGGCCGCCGATCAGCACAATGACCCCTCCACGCCCCCAGCCCACATCTAGCCCGCGACGCCCCCACCTCCGCTCGGCGCCAGGCCCGGTGGCCCTAGGGGGTCTCTGCCCCGCCTCCCCACTGCTCAAGACCCTGGGGGCTGGGCGGAGAGGCCAGGCCGGGCGGAGCTGCGCCCCAGGGGAAGGACAGAGCCGCGGAGGCCCGGGATATCCGTGAACAGCGGAGAGAAGGAGCGTGCCAGGGCCGCTTCCCGCCGGGCGTTCGGGCCCCTCGCTTACCTTCTCCACTGCCGACGTCCGGCGGCGGCGCCTGCAGCACCCGCTCCAGCTCAGGGAACGGCAACTCAGGCAGGTCGAGCAGCGGCCCGTAGCGCTCCAAGAAGGAGCAGACTACGGCGAAGTTGGGGCACGAACCCGGGCAGCCCGGAGGAGCCATCGCGGCCGCCGCTGCTGCCGCCGCCGCCATTTTGAACTGGAGGATGGAGGAGGAGGCGATGGGGGGGTGGAGGGAGTTAGGTGCCGAGGAATGGCAGGGCAGCTTTACAGACAACAGGAGGCGCTAGTGAGTAGGCTCTCCTGCGGATCCGAGCGTCTCAGGCACGGCGCCGCGATCCCACAATACAACGGCTGCTCGGAGCAGTCGAGAACCCAACCAGACGAGGGAAAGAGAGGCGCTCTGTGCCTTTCACTTTCCGCCCTCTTTCCGCCCCCTTCCCTCCCTCTTCCTCGCCCCTCCCACTTTGGGTTTGCCACAGCCTCGTGTGACAGGGGGAATGAAAACAAGGGAAGCGGGGCAGGGAGGAGGACTGGAAGCTTGAAGAGGCGGGACTTTTGAGGAGTGGTGGCCAATAGTCTTGGAGGGGGCGGGGCTTCTGGCGACGACTGGCTGAAAGGCTCTTTCGGGGCGGGGCGAGTGGGGGGAGCTCTTAGCCGAGAGGGCCTGAACCAACCAAGGTGAGAGGTAAAGCGCGGAGCGGTGTGGGATCGCAACTCTCGTGGAGAGAGAACGTTGGGTGAGTTTTGTGGGAGCTCCGGGATCTAAAACCCGGCCATCAGATGGTGGGGGAAGTTTAGGAGAGTGAATAAGCAGCAGAAAAAGAGGAGAATCGAAAAGCACGGTTCTGGGAGAAGGTTGGAAAGGGGAAAGGCTGAGAAGTGCTCTTAATTAGGGATTGAGGTGAGACCTTTATAAGAAGTGCCTGCGAAGCTTTGCTGAAGGGTATTGCTGTCTGCTGGGGCACAAGAATCGTAGCTATACTGAAAAACAGGGTCTGAGGGCTCTGGGGGACGAGGACCTGAGGGACGAGGACCTGAGGGAATGAGGCTCTGCAGGGATCACCTAGCTGAGGAATCGGGGCCCTGCAAGGAGATCAGGGTCTAGAAGGGACCAGGCTCTTCAGGCCGACCAAGGTGTGAGGGGACAGGGCCCTGCTGTGGTTGCCAGGGTGTGAGGGGAAGGGACTCTTGAGGCACAAAGATCTTATAGGGGACCAGGGTCAGTTGGTGGGCTAGGACTCCACTAAGAAAACGGACAGGATAGCGACTTGGTGCAAGAGCAAAAACTTTGTTAGAAGACAAGGTTCAGTTTCATTGGGGCAGCAGTGCTCATTCTCCCACAAAGAATCTCAGAAAACTATCAATCTTGCAAAGTAGAATGTGCAGCTTGGAATGTAACGGTGCGTTATGGTTAGGAGCCTGAGCTTTGGAAGTCAGTCAGACTTGGGTCCTAACAGAACTGCTTCAGGACATTACAGAAGATTCTTCATTTCTTTGAACCTCTGTGAAGTGGGGTTAATAAATGTACTTAAATGGTAGGATTTTACTAGGTATTCACAGTAAATTGACTAGCGCAATCCCTGGCACATTCACTAGAACTATTTTTAAAACATTAGTTGCTATTATTGAACAAAGGAATTTCTAAAATTTAGATTGAATTCAGCCATAATTTATATAGTCTACTACTTTGAGCCAGAATTTTCAGCGTGCATTTAAAACTTACATAGTACCTTTTTAAAAAGAATTTGAAACAAGGTATAATATAAACCGTGTAAAATAGGACAATTTATGATGAAAGGAAGATAAAGATATACAGTACAGGCAAATAATTATATTGGGAACAGAAAATGCTTACAATTATTGAATTTCTGTGTTTCTAGGGGGAAAAAAGCCCAGTGCTCTACATCATTCTCATTATCTAAAGAAAAATATTCATTTTTGTCAAGGGAGGAAAAATAAATCTAGATTGTAAGTTCAATGTGTAACCTACAATACTGACTCCTAATCCTGAGTAATACACAAACTCTTTTTAAAGGGAAAAATGTTTTTTTGAAATTTCTCAAATACTCTTGAAAATTACATTTTAAGAAATACTGCTGTGAAAAATTAAAGTCAACACAACAGTGTGACTATACTTTATGCCACTTAAGTATACACTTAAAAATTATTGAAAAGGGGGGTGCCTGGGTAGCTCAGTCCATTGAACATCTGACCTGATCTCAGCTGACTCTTTTTTTTTTCATCTTTTTTAATTTAAAGATTTTTTTTTTAAGTTTATTTATTTTGAAAGAAAGAGAGCGTGCAAATGGGGGGGAGGGGCCGGGGAGAGGCGGGGAGAGAGAGAGAATCCCAAGCAGGCTCCATACCATCAGTGTGGAGCCTGATGTGGGGCTCAAATTCACCAACCATGAGATCATGACCTGGGTTGAAACCAAGATGTTCAACCAACTGAGCCACTCAGGCTCCCCTTTTCAAAATTTTTTAAAGTTTATGTATGGGGGGGGGGGGGGAGAAGAGCGTTTGTGGGGGAGGGGCATAGAGAGAGGGAGAGAGAATCCCAAGCAGGTTCCACGCTGAGAGTCCAGAGATGGACACAGGGCTAGATCCCACGAACCACAAGCTCATGGCCTGAGCCAAAATAAAGAGCCGGAAACTCAACCTACTGAGCTACCAGCAACTCTCTCAGCTGACTCTTGATCTCAGCTCAGGTCAAGATCTCAGGGTGTGAGTTCAGGCCTCAAGTTGGACTCCATGCTGGGCTTATGAAGCCCACTTAAGAAAAAAAAATGGTTAAAGGGGTAAATTTTATTTTATGTATATTTTGCCACAATGAAAAAATAAAAACAAAAAAGAAAGTCTTACTTTAGGAAAACATTTATAGTTGTGACTTATCATAGCAAAAGAAAAGTTTTTACTTAATGTATAGTAAAATAGTTTTTTAAGTAATACTGCTTAAACACAAATTGAAATTAAAACATATTGGTAGAACTTTCAGATACATCTATGTATCTCTAGACCTGGGGATCTGAAGACCCCATTTTAAGAAAAATCTGACCTAGAACACATCTTTAACAACAGTTTTGCAGAAAGAGACAAAAATTTTGATAAGGTCATTACTTAATTGACCTTAAATAAAAAGTCCACTCCCATCTTGATGTAGCCAGTGCACATGCTGCCCTCATTATTTATTTTGAATATAGCCCTAGCCTATAGCAATATTTTTTAAACACTGGGTCATGACCCATAGTTTTAAAATCAATGTGGTGGATCAAGACCAGAATTACATTAAAAATGACAAAGAATAAAAATAGAACAGTGCTAAAAAAATAGAACAGAAAATAGTGTATCATCTATAGTAAGGATAAGTATATATTGCAAGAAATATTTATGAAATATGTATGTTTGCCAGCGTGTATTATGACATAAAATGTATTTGTTGCTGTGGTTTAGACAAAGAGTTTGAAACACATTCCCTTACCTTTACATGTGGAGGAAAATAAATGAATGAATGTCTGGATGAATGAACAAATGGGATCTTTATCACTTGATTATGACAAAGGAAATAGATATTATTGGGTAAAATTCCTGCTTTAATATCACACTCCTAGATGACATCTAAGCATGAATACAGTAGCTATCGTATATTTTTCATTCAGTAAAATTGTATATGTCAGGCACACCAATTTTCCAAGCACCAAGCAGAACTAGGTTGCAAAAGTATTTCTTTAGTACTCTTAAGATGATATTCGGATATCTGGGAAATCATTAAAATAAATTATGTCAAAATACTTTAATTTGGAAGTAAAAGACAAACAGGCTTAAACATAAAGGAAATTTATTACCTTACATAACTGAAAAGACCAGTGGTAGGTCATGCTTGAGGTATGGTCTAATCAGGTGGTAAGTCTGTTTCTCAGTATTTCTCTCTGTTTAGTCTTCCTATTCATGGGTTGAATTTTCAGACCGATTTCCCTCATAGTACTAGCAGTTTCAAGGTACTTTTCTATATTCTATACATCCCAGCCTCAATATCTCAGAAGCTCCCCAAAAAAGTCCCCAAACTGACACTGATTGGTCCATCTCTGCTCTCACATTCAACCATGAGCCAGTGTGCCCAGTGTAGAAAGTGAAAGTAGAATGTACTGAATGCATTAGCCTAGGTCAATGCTTCATTCCTACAGCAAGATATACAAAGGTCAGTGCTTCATTCCTAAAGCTAGAGGTTTATCAAAATCACATGGAATCAATACATCAAGAGCCCTAATACACAAGATGCAAAAACTGACAGAATTGGAAGGAGAAATAGAGGAATTCAACAATACTACTTGGAAACTTCAATTCTCTACTTTCTTTTTATTATTATTATTATTAAAGTTTATTTTTGAGAGAGAGATAGACAGACAGAACATGAATGGTGGAGGGGAAGAGAGAGGGAGATACAATTTGAAACAGGCTCCAGGCTCCAAGCCGTCAGCACAGACCCCAACATGGGGCTCGAAGTCATGAACTGCAAGATCATAACCTGAGCCGAAGTTGGACACTTAACCCACTGAGCCACCCAGGCGCCCCAATTCTCCACTTTCAGTAATGGTCATCTAGGACAACTGAGCAGACTGTAAACAAAGAAATTTGCTTGAAAAACACAACAAAATAACTAGATTTAACAAACATCTATGGATACTGCATAACAATAGCTGAATACACATTTTTCCCAAGTACACATGGAAAATTCTCCAAGACAAACCATGTGCTAGGGCATAAAAAAGAAGACTCAACAAATTTAAGCATGGTGAAATTATGCCAAACATGTTCTCCAAACATGGAATTTAGCCAGAATAAAAAACAGAAGAAAATTTGGAAAATTAATTTGTATATGGATGTTAAGTGACACACACCCAAATAACCAATTGTTCAAAGAAGAAATCATAAAATTAGAAAATACTTTAAGATAAATAAAAATGAAAACATAAAAAAAACAAAACTTAGGGGATACACCTAAAACACTACTTAAAGAGAAATACGCTATATGTAAATGCCTACTTTTAAGAAGAAGATTTCAGAAGCTCCTGGGTGGCTCAGTGGGTTATGAGTCAGGTCATAATCGACTTCAGCTCAGGTCATGATCTCTAGGTTCTTGCATTCGAGTCTTGCGTTGGGCTCTGTGCTGACAGCTCAGAGCCTGGAACCTACTTCAGATTCTGCATCTGTCTGTCTGTCTCTCTCTCTCTCTCTCTCTCCTCCTCCCCCCTCCCCTGCTCACGCTCTCTCTCTCAAAAAAATAAACATTAAAAAAAATTTTTTAAAGATTATTTCAAATCAATAACCTAAGTTTACATCTTTATAAAACTGGAAAACAGCAAACTAAACACAAAATAAATAGGAGGAAGGAAATGATAAAGATTAGCATAGATCTTCATGAAAGAGAGAATAGAAAAATAGAGAAAAGCAACAAATCCAAAAATTGATTCTTTGAAAATAACTACAAAATTGACAAGTCTTTAGCTAGACTGGCAAAGATGAAAACAGAAAAGTCAAGTAACTGAAATGAACAAGGGGACATAACTACAGTAATTTTTAAAAAGGATTATAAAGGAATATTATAAATAATTGTTTGCCAGCAAATTAGATAATCTAAGTGAAATGAATAGAACAATACAAACTAATGAAACTCAAAAAACAGTAGAAAATCTGAATGGAATTATAACTAGTAAAAAGATTGAATTAGGAATATGAACCCTACCACACCCCCCCAAAAAAGATCAAGAAAGACACCAAGAGTTCTAATGCACAAAGAAAAGGCCATGTGAAGACAAAGTAAGGAGAAACCCATCTGCAAGCCAGAAGAGAGGTGTCACCAGAAATCAACCCTGTTGGCACCTTGATCTTGGACTTCCAGCCTCCAGACTGAGAAAATAAATTTCTGTTTTTTAAGCCACTCAGTTTGTGGTATTTTGTTATGGAAGTTCTAGCCAACTAACACAGAAGTCTTTTTCAATACTCATAGCAATTCATTATACTTCCCTTATACCAATTTTCAAAAGTTACTTAATGTTTTTAATTTTTTTTTAATGCTTATTTATTCCTGAAAGACAGAGCATGAATGGGGGAGGGGCAGAGCGAGAGAGGGACACAGAATCTGAAGCAGGCCCCAGGCTCTGAGCCCTCGGCACAGAGCCCGATGCAGGGCTTGAACTCACAAGCCGCGAGATCATGACCTGACCCAAGTCAGATGCCCAACAGACTGAGCCACTCAGATGCTCCAAAACTGAATATTTTAGGATACATTCTTGGAAGCCTAGGTTCTGATGTTCCCCCTGCCCATTATTGTTCTTTGTACTTAGTCACTTGCTTAGACTAAATCTGTAAATTCTCTCATGCAATGTGTGGCCACTGAAATCTGTTTTTAATTTTTATTCATTTATTTTATTTTTTTAGTATATTTATTTTGAGAGAGAGAGAAAGAGAGAGAGGATCCCAAGCAGACTCCATGCTGCCAGTGCAGAGCCTGATGGGGGGTTTGAGCTCATGAACTGTGAGAACATGACCTGAGGGGAAACCAAGAGTCAGACACTTAACCGACTGAACCACCCAGACTCCCCTATTCATATTTTTTAAGCTTATTTATTTTTTTAGTAATCTCTGCACCCAATGTGGGGCTCGAACTCATGATCTCAAAATCAAGAATCGCATGCTCTTCCAATTGAACCAGCCAGGTGCTCCTTAATTTCTCTTCCTGTTTTTATTTTTAAGTTCGGCTTCCTACATGGCTTAGTATTCAGGCAAAGAAAGACTGTGTTCAAACAACTCAAGCCAGTAAGACTTTCACTCTACTGGTGGGTCAGTGTGTGCACTGGGGAGTACCTTCAATGTTCACGTTGTTTTCATGTCTCGCCTGGCTTTTACTTTATTCTAAGTGCTCTTGTGCTTTCTTGCTTCTTTATTTTGCATGTGCTTTTGGTTCCACTGGCCCAGAATGTTTGCATGATTTAGGCCTACTCAGTTTGTGTCTTTGATACACATACTCACAGCAATTGGTCCACTCCAGATATGTGGAGAGCTCATCAAGCCCCCTATAGCTATGTGAGCTCTGAGAAATTCCTGTTAAATCCCTGCCTACTCTGCAAATCCATCGCTTGCCCCAAACACTCACAATAGCAAGGAAGCAGAGCCACCTGCCATCCATGTTTGCTTGCTTGCCGCTGAGCTCACCAGTTTAGCTTCTAATGCTCTAAATCAATCAAGCCTCCTCTGGCCAAAGCAGCAAGACTGTTGTTGGTTTTCATGTTCTGCCTCAACCAAGGTGAACCTCTGTGCCAACAGAACTGATGTGGGGACATGACAGTAATCCCAGGCAGGAACAGCAAGCTATGTTATTGATCTCTGAAATACAGTGGCTTTCATAAATAAGCACTTTGCAGCTTGTAGTATGCCTTTATTATTATTTCTAGAGTGCCAAGTTATTCTTTTGAAAGACTTGTACAGCTTTATACTTACTTTTTGGGGAGAGGATGTGTCAACCTCCTTCATCATGCTGAAGTAAATCTTTTAATTTTATCTCTCAAAAAATATCGAGAATTCCACCCAGAGTCTTAGTAATGTAGTATCTAGTTTCCATGGTTAAATGATTCAGGATCCCAAGAATAACATTTTACTTTTGAGACCTCTAGAGAAGAAGTGACAACCACATAAATGACAAAGTTAACTCACAGCGGACCAAGGTTTCCTGTATTTTGTATATAGTATTTTAGAATACATTTTTGTATGTAGACTAGCTCCTGTGTTTTGGAGTTGTTTTCAACCTTACTTCATAACTTATTTGACATATTTTTCTTTTAATTTCAGAGTTCAGTTAAGTTCCTTATGTCCTCCCCTGAAATTGCTTCCCTATCATGGGGGCAAATGAAAGTACAAGGCTCTACTAAAACCTATAAGGACTGCAAAGTGTGGCCAGGGGGAAGTCGGGCTTGGGACTGGAGAGAAACAGGAACTGAGGTAAGCTATGAGTGTGTGGTTGACACTGCATGAGGCTGACCAAATGATTCCCAACCTCCTAAGCCATAATGACCAAGTGAAAAGTAACTATTCCTCTCTCTCTGTCTCTCCCTCTCCCTTTCCCTCTCCCTCTCCCTCGCCTTCTCCCTCCTCCTCTCACTTCCCCACCCAGAGATATAACTCAGGTACCATTAACTCACCCTTTTAAATTATGCAATTCAATGGACTTTCTTTTTTTTTTTTTAACGTGTATTTACTTTTGAGACAGAGAGAGACCGAGCATGAATGGGGGAGGGTCAGAGAGAGAGAGGGAGACACAGAATCTGAAACAGGCTCCAGGCTCTGAGCTGTCAGCACAGAGCCCGACGTGGGGCTCAAACTCACGAACCGTGAGATCATGACCTGAGCCAAAGTCAGACGCTTAACTGACTGAGCCACCCAGGCGCCCCTCAATGGACTTTCTATTGTCATACACTTGTACAGTACTTACCACTACTAATTCCAGAATATACTTACCACCCCAAAAGGAAACCTCATAACCATTAGCAGTCATTTCTCTTCCCTCCCCCCAACTCCTACAACTACTAATCTATTTTTTTTTGTTTTTAAGATTTTATTTTTTTAAGTAATCTCTACACCCAACTTGGGACTCAAACTCATGACCCCAAGATCAAGAGTCACATGCTCTACTGACTAAGCCAGCCAGGAGCCCGTAATCTACTTTCTGTTACTATAGATGTGCTTATTCTAGACTTTTCATGTGAACAAAATCATTCAATTCTCTTAGGTATATACCTAAGATTGGAAATGCTGGGTCATGTGACAACTCTATGTTTAATTTTTTGAGGAACTGCCAAATTGTTTTACAAAGATTTTAGGAATTATGAAGGTTCCAATTTTTCTAAATCTCTCCTGTTTTTTTTGTTGTTGTTTTTATTGTATCATCTGGGTGGGTGTGAAACATTATCTCCTGGTTTGAACTTGCATTTTCCTTGTATTGTACTTCCTACAGGATTCTCACTGTGCCATACCCAGGTAGAGTCTCCCAAGGCAGAGGTTGGGTGAAAGAAGGGAGCCCCTACCTCTCAACCACATTCACTTAGGACTTCTCGGCAACAGACAGCTGGGAGCAGGATGAGAAATACTCAAGTCCTGTTCCTCCCAGGAACAAAGCCTTCCAGCTGGTAGCTGAAAGGGGAAACAGCTCTGTGTTGTAGGTTGATGCAATCCAGTGGAGTATCCACCTCACTGGCTGGGAGTGGAGAAGCAGGCAGCAGTCTTCCTGAGAAACCATAGATATTCACCTTGCCTACCAAATATTTATAGAATTTCCTGAAGAGATGTTTCTTTTCTTTTTCTGTTTTTTTTGAGTTTATTTAGAGAGAGCAAGCGAGAGGGGGAGGGGCAGAGAGAGAACACGAGACAGGATCCCATGCAGGCTCCGTGCTGACAGTAAAGAGCCCAGTGTGGGACTCGAGCCCACAAACGGCGAGATCATAACCTGAGCTGAAGTTGGATGCTTAACTGACCGAGCCAAACAGGCACCTCAAAAGATGTTTCTTCATTTGCTGTTTGCTCTTAGAATCATTTCCAAAGGCTTTGAGTGGTATTCTTTTTTCCAATTTTTTTTTTTTGGCGGGGGGGGGTTAAAATTTGTCTTTTGTTTGTGTGTGTGTGTGTGTGTTTTAGTTTTTGTTTCCTTTTTTTTCTTAATTTTTTTTAACGTTTTATTTATTTTTGAGACAGAGAGAGACAGAGCATGAATGGGGGAGGGGCAGAGAGAGAGGGAGACACAGAATCGGAAGCAGGCACCAGGCTCTGAGCCATCAGCCCAGAGCCCGACGTGGGGCTCGAACTCACGGACCGCGAGATTGTGACCTGAGCTGAAGTCGGACGTTTAACCGACTGAGCCACCCAGGCGCCCCTAGTTTTTGTTTCCTTTAATAATTTTCATTTTGGAGGAGGTTATGGAGCTCCTCATACTGTAATGATGAAAGTTGATCCTTCAGTTTTAAAGGATAATTTTGCTTGATACATAATTCTTGATTAATAGTCTTTTTCTTGGGGTGTCTGTGTGGCTCAGTCAGTTAGGTGTCCAACTTGGGCTCAGGTCATGATCTCATGGTTCATGAGTTTGAGCTCCACGTCAGGCTCTATGCTGACAGCGCAGAGCCTGGAGCCTGCTCAGATTCTGTGTCTCCCTCTCCCTCTCCCTCTCTCTCTCTCTCTCTCTCGCTCTCTCTCTTTCTCTCTGGCCATTTCCTGCTCATGCTCTGTTTCTCTCTCTCTCAAAAATAAATAAACATTAAAAAAATTTTTGTTTAAGTCTTTTTCTTTTGGCCCTTTGTATATGTCATCCCACTTTTTTGGCTTCATTGTTTACTAATGGGAAACCCAACTGTTAAAGTTCTTCCTTGGACTTGACAGGTCATTCCTCTCTTGCTGCTTTCAAAATTCTTTGTCTTTTGTTTTTGACAGTTTCACTGTGATGTGTCTACATGTGGATCACTTTGAATTTATCTTATGTGGAATATATTGAGCTTTTTGGATATGTGCATTGTTGTTTTTGTCAAATTGGGAGGATTTTCAGTCATTCTTCAAATATCCCTTCTGCCCATTCTGTCTCTCCTCTCCTTTGATATCCATTATGAGTATATTGGTATTTTAGATGGTAGTCCCTCAGATGTCTGAGGCTTTGTTCATTTTCTTCATTCTATTCCCTTTTTTCTCACATTGGATAATCTAAATTAATGTATTTTTCACTTTTGCTGACTCTTACCTTCTGTTGAGCCTTTTTAGTGAAATTTTCACTTCAGTTATTATACTTTTCAACTCCACCATTTCTATTTTGTCCTTAAAAAATAATTTCTATCTCTTTATTGATATTCTCTAATTTTTAAGGTATTGTCCTTATACTTTCCTTTAGTTCTTTGAATATAGTTTCCTGAGATAATGATTTGACAGAGATTTCCTTATATGCCTGGAACCAGTAGGTATTCCAGTGTTTGCTGAGGGGCTCTGTTTGCAGTTTGCGGTATGTAGTCAACACTCAGCCAGGCAGTTTAAAATTATGCCTATTTAGGGGTGCCTGGGTGGCTCAGTTGGTTGAGCATCCGACTTCGGCTCAGGTCATGATCTTGCGGTCCATGAGTTCGAGCCCCACATCGGGCTCTGTGCTGACAGCTCAGAGCCTGGAGCCTGCTTTGGATTCTGTGTCCCCCTCTCTCTCTGCCCCTCTCCCATTCATGCTCCATCTCTCTCTAAAGTAAATAAACATTAAAAAAATAAAAAATAAAATAAATTAAATAAAATAAATAAAATAAAATTCTGCCTATTTCTTGCTTATGCTGAGTCTCAAGATTAGCCAGAGTGGTGTGTGTAGGGCCTTCTCATGTCATTCCTGAGCATATGCACAACCTGGACATGTGTATCACCATTTCAATACCAAGGTTCATATCAGAGTTTTTCAGAGCCCTCTATGGAGATCTCATTTCCCAGTTTTCCCTTTTGAGTTTTTTGGTTAACCTTGTTTGCCCTGCTATCTAATGCATCAGGCAGCTGCATTGTTAAACATTTATCTCTGACAGTTTTGGACAAACTTCTTTGAGGGGAAAAAGAGGTTTATACTGGCAAACTCCAAGTCAGATCAAATAAAGACAACCTATGAATTGGGTTTTCCAGAGAACCATCAGACGGGTCAAATAATAACAGTTTTTTAGGAGAGGAGATTTGAAGGAGTTTTATTCTATTATTCCATCTTGTGACTTCCAGGCTGGTAGTTTTCACTGTGATTGTGGGTTGTTGCTTTTCAAGGCTACCAGAGAACTAGGGAAGGAGAAAATTGGAATAGGGCAAGTTAAAATTGCACAAAGCTCACTTTTCAACTGTTTTTTTTAAATAAACACAGCCTGAATTTTTGGAGACCTTTGTTAACTTCCAGAGAACAGAGTAAGTTTATGTTTACACTTTTGCCAGTAGTCTCATTGCTTTTATGAAGAAGAGGATTTTCAGAGGTTCTTCACAACACTTTCACGGATGTCACTCAGAAGTAACTACTTTGGATTCATACTTGTGCAGTGGTGTGCTGGACATGGCTTTCACTGGCTTGTGAGAATTAATTGTTAAATTTTCAGGAATTTTGTAAGCCAGCTTTTTTTTTTTTAAGTTTATTTACTTATTTTGAGAGAGAGAGAGAACGGGAGGCGCAGAGAGAGAGAGAAGGAGAGAGAGAATCCCAAGCAGGCTCTGCACTGTCAGCATAGAGCCCAATATGGAGCTCAATCTCACAAACTGTGAGATCATGACCTGAGCCAAAACCAAGAGTTAGTTGGACGCTTAACCAGCTGAGCCACCCAGGTGCCCGTGCAAGCCAGTTTTTAGACACAGCCATTATTAAAAACTAAATTATATAAACTTAAATAAGGTTAAAACATAGGTAATACATATTTAAAATTCATTAATTCCTAATTATTTTACTACATTCTTTGCTCTTGAAGTTATTTACATCTGTTGTTATCTGTATGGTAAAAATACTATGTTATATATGCTACTGTATATCTCTTACTAACTCTGCATTGAGTGATGTCACATTGGTATCTTAAAGTCAAACATGGTGGGAGTGTTTACACCACAGAAATTGGAAAACACTACATATTGGGGCTTTTTTTTTTCTTTTGTCTTTTGAACTTTATGGCTTTTAAAAAATTTTTATGGGGGCACCTGGTTGGTTCAGTCGGTTAAGCATCTGACTCTTGGTTTCAGTTCAGGTCATGATCTCACAACTTGTCAGATTGAGCGCTGCATCGGGCTCAGTGCTGATGGTGCAGAGTCTGCTTGGGATTCTTTCTCTCCCTCCCTGCTCCTCCCCTGTTTGCATTCTCTAAATAAACAAACTTTTAAAAAAATAAAAAAATTTTTATGGCTTTAAAAACTGCATTATTAAACATAATAAGTTTAATTCATTGCAAATTATTACCCATATTATCCATTTAATTAAATGGGTAAATTAAATTACCATTCCAATTAAAAAAAATCTTAGAAATAGAGTATGATCCCTTTCCCTCCACCCATATCAAAGTATTTCCTTTACACTTTTCAAATATCTATCTGTATCCACAACCCATAATTTGTATTGTTGTTCATGTTCAAATTTTTATATTAATGGTATCATCTGTTGTCCACCTTTTTTTTTTTTTTTTGTATTGAGGTTTTATTCTGCTTTTGTGTCTCCCTTTTTTGGTAGCTGTACATTTTATTTCCATGTGCTTAATGGTTATCTTTAATATTGTAATATATTAGGTTGAACCATATGAGATTGATAATATTTTATAGATAAAGAGTTGAATATTAGGAATTTCATGTAGTTCATCCTAATAAAATCTAAACAAGTCTAAAATTAATTTTTATCTCTACTTCAGTAAAGTATCCTTGCTTCATCACTTCCCTTCCATCTTACACATTGTTATCCAATAATTTAGTTCCTTTAAGAGTAGGTATTTTCTTATTACATTATTTATTGCATTGAGATATTTTGTTTTTTAATCATTACAATCAATGTTTGCTTATATTTACCCACACGTATACCAGTTTCCTTGCCTATCCTTCCTTCTCGCAATTTGGATCTTTGTGGATCTTTCTTTCCTTCTTTCTTTCTTTTTTTCTTTCTTTCTTTCTATAGATATTCTTGGCAAGTTCCTTTAGTGAGGATCTGTTAATGAACTCAGTTTTTGTTTGTCTGAAAAGGCCCTCGTTTATTAATCCTAATGCTTCTTGGTATTCTAGTTTGACAGTAACTTTTTATCTGTGGGAATCCTGAATGGTCTATGTCCTTCTTGACATTTGTCCTGTCAAAGATTGATATTTGTTTCTTCTTGGCATCCTACATTACTCTCAATCTGGGACTACTTTTAGTCAATTTCCTGACTGAGGTCTTCCCAGATCAGGCTGATATTGTACATTGAACCCCAAAGTGATGTGTAGGTAAGTGTGGGATTATAAATTCTCAAGGGACACATTTTCCCCACACACAGAGCCCCTGCTTTTCCCTATCCCAGTGGGTAGATTTTTTTGGTCAATCCTTTTACTGAAGATGGGTTTAATAAGGGCACTTAGCATATTTAGTAGGGGTGTCACTGTTCCAATGTCATATCTTGCTCAAGTCTTATCTCCTAATCTCAAAGTGTTTCATAAAAGACAATAAGAATGGGAGATGCCCCAGTGTTACTTCAGTTATCGGTATACCATTCTGATTTTCAGCTGTTTCTTCACTTTTGCCCTTTGGGAATTTCCCTTTCATCTATAAGCTCTGCTAAGCATTTCAAGGGATGTTTATTTTTATTCAGCATTTGTAGGCATTTTGTTTAAGGAAACTTCTCAAGTTTTATAGTTTGTCACATTGTAAACAATCACACCTATATAATCTGTATAGATAGTCACACCTACATAACTGGGCTCCACAGAAAAAGAGAACCCCAACACATGCTCTCTGTTCATGCCTTGGTTTTGAACCACATGCACTCATTTTTTTTTTTGATCCAAACACCTAGTTGCTTATTAGCTACCAACTTTGATCTTAAAGAAAGGACTATATCTGGATTGGTTAAAGGAATGGGAGGGCATTGAGATAGAGAAGGGGCAGAATGAGAGAAGGCTGAGGAATAAGAAGACATAATACTTGTGAACCAAATGACTCCACTGGATTATTTCATAGAGTAAAGCTAGAGAGATGTAAGAGTAGGCAGTGGTATGGTTGACAGAATGTCTGCAGAGCTAGGTTTACATTTTATTTAATGGATGAGGCATAGCCACTTGAGATATTTATGCAGGAGATTGATGTGTCTGAAAGATTATCCAGATTATGGGCATAAGATATATTGGAGTACTAATTTATGAATGTGCCCCTCAACAATGGATTTAGCACATTGTACCTTCCTTATATAAGACTGTATGCATTAATATTACTATGAATGTTATCCTTTGTTTAAGGAAACTTAAGGATGCAGAAATTATATAACTTACATAGACACAGAGCAAAAAATGTGAAATCAAATAGTAAACCCAGGTCACATTCTAACTTTATTTCCTATTCCTTCCTCATATATCATGATTCCTCTTAAACTTTAAGGTTAAAAACTACAAAACTGGAAAATACAAATTGCAAAACTGAGGAGGTGCCATTGATGATAAGTTGCCATAAGTTTAGTTTTTAGGATAAGCAAGAGGAGGTGTTCTAGAACTAGTTGGAGGGATAAGAACTAGGAAAGGTAAGAGGAAAAGCTGAGGTGTTCATCTAGAACTCATCTGTATAGAGCTAAAAGCACAGAATCAAAGCCATGGAGTCCTCATCGATATAATGGAGACAGTTAACATTACCTACCTCACAGAGTTGGTCTAAAGATGAACATACTGTGCTAGACGTGGTGTAGGCACTCAATAAATGAAGCTGTTATTGTTAAATCAGTAGTAGTGTGGGTGGAAAGGAGACTATTGAAAACCATTAAGAAGGTGAAATTGACAGGATAAGGAAACTTACTAGGTTGAGCAGGTGAGGGAGAATTCTAGGATGGATAAATGGGTACACGGTGGTGCTGTTCACTGAGATTGGGTATATCGGAGTAGGAACAGATATGTTTGTGTTTGGGGCAAAGGCTGGGTAGAGAAAATGATTAATTCTTTTGGGGTATGTTGAACTTTTTTTTAAAACAACTTTGTGTATGGTTTAAGTTCACAAGTCTTGTTTTTTTTTTTTAATGTTTATTTTTGAGAGAGAGAGAGAGCGTGTGAGCAAGTGGGGGAGGGTCAGAGAGTGAGAGAGAGAGAGGGAGACACAGAAACCGAAGCAGGCTCCAGGCCCTGAGCTGTCAGCACAGAGCCTGACACAGGGCTCGAACCCACAAACTGTGAGATCATGACCTGAACTGAAGTCAGACGCTTAACTGACTGAGCCACCCAGGTGCCTCTGAACCTAAACTTTTGTTAGGGCATCTAGATAGAGATGTAGCAGACATTTAGATTCATGGGTCTGGGCACTGTCACATTTTAGGTGGGTAACCTTAAACAAGTTATTTAGCCTCTTTGTGCCTCAATTTAATCACCTATAAAAAGAGAATAATGTCTGTTTGTCATAGGTTGATGTAAGAGTATGGCATGGGTTGGAAAGAATACATTTTTTAAATGTATGCAACTTGCCTTCATGCAAATTCATTCTTTTCTCTGAATCAGTCTGAATCAGTATTTCTCAGTGTCATTCATGGTTCTCTTCCATTACAGTCACCTAGAGTACTTGTTTAAAATGCATATTCTTTCTCTCCCTCATTCTCCCCACCTACTGAATCAGAATCTCTTACCGTGTGGGACCTGGAAAATAATATACTTCATGGGGTTGCTTTGAATACAAATATGTTCATCTTGGTAAAGCCTCTACCACGGCGACTTTCACATGGCAGATACCTGATTTTTTTTTTAACAATACAATTCCAAAGTTTCCTTTCACTTGCATCTCCTATATTTCATAACACACATCTGAAGACTTAGTTATTCCATACCAAATGCTTATCCCCTTACAAACTTACCATGATCTTTTATTCCTCAGTACCTTTGCTAAAACCATTTCCTTTACTTGGAATGACCTGCTTTCTTTTATACCTGCTGAAATTTTATATATTCTTTAATTCTTAGCCTTTGTAGTATCTCCTCTATGATAATCCTTGTGAGAATAAGCTGCTAACTCTCTTCTCAGTATTTCTGCAATACTTTGTGCCTCTATATTGTAGCACTTAGTGCAGTCCACCTGTATTATAATGAGTGTGTATTTATCTGTTTCCCTCATTAAATGGTGAACTCCCAAATGGCAAGAACTATGCATTTTAGCACAGGACCTGTAAAGTGGGATCTCAATAAATGTTTGCTGCATTGAATCTGTCATTATGGATATCATTAAACATTTTGGGGGGAATGCCTGGGTGGCTTCGTCAGTTAAGCATCCAAATTCAGCTCGGGTCATCATGGGTTCAAGCCGCCATCAGGCTCTGCACTGGCAGCACGGAGCCTGTTTGGGATTCTCCCTCTCTGCCCCTCCCTTGCTCGTGCTCTGTCTCTCTCAAAATAAATAAACTGAAAAAAGAAAGCCAAACCAGGTAGAAGCCACCCAGGGAGAACTAAAGTAAATGGGGAAACTTTACTCCAACTTTCAATTTTGAAAAATGTCCTACACAACAGCCATATGAATGGCACAATATATTCCCCTACACCCTTAATCTAAATCCTCAAGTTATTAACATTTACCATGTATTTTTTTCTCTAAACACACAGACACTTCCCTTCCCTCCCCTGAATCACTTGAGACTAAACGTCAGATACTGTATTTCAGCATTGCCTTCCTAAGAACATGAACATTTTCTTACATAGCTACAATATCATTATCACAAATAAGATTATTATCTTTGGTACAGTAATATTATCTAATATACATTCTATCTTCAAATTTCCCTAAAGTCTCAAAAATATCCTTTATAACTTTTGTTGGTTTTGCAGTTTTATTTTATATATATAATACAGGCAATAGATATAAAGTAGAACTTAGTTCTCAGAGAATTGGCCAGACTGGAGGTTCTCGTGCCCAGGTCAGTGCTACCTAAGGAAAGGTAGATGAGCTGAGGTCCCTAAGCCTTTCTGCTTTTGCGTTTGTTTGCTTTTGCTTTTGTTTTCCCACTCACCTTCCAAACCTGGTTGACAACATAAAGCCTGTGTTGAGCTGCTTCTATGTTGAACCTCTTCTCATTTTTTTAAATTTTGAAAAATTTCAAACCAACAAAACAAACTGGAAAAAAAAAAAAAAAGAACAAGCACTTGTATACCATCAGCCTATATTCACCAGTTAACACTCTGGCACATTGACTTTGTCTTTATATGGCACACATACTACCCCTCTCCCTTTCTCTCTCTTTCACTAATTTTTTTAAGTTTATTTATTTGGAGAGAGAGAGCATGAGCAGGGGAGGGATAGAGAGAGAGTCCCAAGTAGGCTCTGCACTCCATGCTGAGCCAGCACAGCGCTCGATTTCCTGAGATCCTGACCTGAACCAAAATCATGAGTGGGACGCTTAACCGACTGAGTCACCCAGGCACCCCACCCCCACTTCAATAATTATTTTTGCTGAATTATTTGAAAGTAAGTTACTGACATTGTGACACTTGATAGTTCACATGAGCCCTAAGTACTGCAGAATGTATCTACTAAAACAAAGCCATTCTGCCATACATAATCACAGTATTATACTCAAAAAAAACTCAGCATTGATAAAATATTAAGTAATATCAACTCCATAGTCAAACTGTAACAATTGTTCTAATTAAATAATGTCTTTTATAGTTGGCTTTCCTTGCCAATCCAAGATCCAATCAAGGGTCGGTCATCCTTTACATTTTGTTGTCCTATTTCTTTAGTCTGTTAATCAAGTCAGTTCCTCCCCATTTTTTCACTTTTATGACACAGATATTTTTGAAGTGTCCAGGCCAATTATTTTGTAGAATAGTCTACAATTTAGATTTATCTGATTCTTTTCCATCATGATTAGACGCAAGTTAATCATTTTGGGCATAAGTGCTTCATAGGTGGTTATATCTTACGTGCATATCTGAAGGCACATAAAGTCAGTCTGCCCCTTTATTGATGAGGTTATGTTTGATCTGTGTTTAAGATGGTGGTAAAGGTAGAGTGCCCGGGTGGCTTAGTCATTAAGCATCTGACTTTGGCTCAGGTCATGATCTCGGTTCATGAATTCAAGTCCCACATCAGATGAGCTCGAGCCCTGCTTCGGGTGAGCATGAGTCCCGTTTTGGGCCAGGCCCGCTTCTCTCTCTCTCTTCTGCCCCTCCTGGGATTTTTTCTGTCTTTACCCCTCACTCACTTGCACCCTTGCTCTCTCTCAAGGAAAAAAAAAAAGGATTAAAAAAAGATGGTGGTAAAGGTACATTTTTCCATTTGTAATCAATAAACAATCTGTAGAGTAATGATTTGAAACTTTGTAATATCTTGTTCGAACACCCAGCAACCTTTTCATCAAGTGGTTTTAGCATTAACCACTGATCCTTGCCTGAATTTATTACTAAATTCGTGGTTGCAAAATGATGATGCTTCTGTCATTCCTTCTACATTCATTAGCTGGATTCTTCTGTAATGTAGCTTTTCTTCTGCCACTCCCACCCTTTTTAGTATCACTACAGGCTCATGTTTTCTTTTTTTATTTATTGTGTACTATGTTCTTAATGTGTTTCAAAATTCATATGTTGAAGTCCTAACACCTAAAGATGATGGTATTAGGGGTTGGGGTCTTTGGGTGCTTAAAGGTGTAGCCCTCATGAATGGGATTAGTGCCTGAGAAAAGGGGCTACAGAAATATTCCTTCCACCACATGAGAATAAAGAAGGCATTGACTACAAACCAGGAAGAGGGCCTTCACCAAAACTCAACCATTCTGATGCCTTGATCGTGGATTTCTAGCTTCCTGAACTGTGAGAAATAAATTCCTATTATTTATAAGCTATCTACTTTGTAGCTTTTTGTTACAGCAGCTTGAACACAATAATGTTTTAATCCACTGCCATTGGTAATATTTTTGAGGTTTAAATTGTCCCAAATTTGACCAGTGTTCTTTTGACACGTTCCCAACAGTTTTTTACCATTGCCTTGTTTTCTGGCATAGCAAGATATATTATCTCTTGATTCAGCCATTTCTTCAAAGAGCCACGGTTCCTTTTAGTGAAGAATGGGATGTAGAAATCAAGAGCTGGATGTTAGGTGTGTTCATTGTTATTGAGATGTCACTACATCTATGCCTTTCAGTATACACAGCCAGAAAATATGTGTGTGTGTGTGTGTGTGTGTGTGTGTGTGTGTAATGAATTCATAAAACCTCCAGTTTAATCTAATACCTCAAGATTCTTTCTCTTATTCCCCCATTCCATATCCGTGCTTTCCTTCTCCCATGGAGAAACCTAATTCCCCAAAGCATCGGTAGAATTACATATTTGCTGTGTTTTTCTATGAATACAAAATAATTTTGAAATTACTACACCAATATTATAACTAACATCAAAATCACAAAATAAACTTTGAGATCTTTATAGGTATTTTTGTACTTGGAACACATCTCCTTTAGGTGTACAATCAGAACACTGTTAAAAACTTACTTCGTGTATCGTTTCCTTTTTGTTGTATCATCAATTTCAGACCATTGAGTTCATTTGTTTCTGTTGGCATACTGTGTAAGGGTCTCCCTACTTCCTGTCTTTGCTGATTTAATTTTTTGAATGTAAAACATTTACATGGTTTAGAAGTCAAAACAATTTAACAAGGTACACTTAGAAAAATCTCACTCCTTTCCCTATCTTTTCTATCCCATACCTACTTCACTCCAATAGGTCAGTAACTATTTTTATTAGTTTATGGTTTATCTCTTCTGTATTTTAATAGTAAGCAAATATACACATACACCTACCCACATACGTACATACATACATCTTTTTTCTTATAACTCCCTTCTTACACAAAAGGTAGCATATCTTGCCCTTTTTTTCTCTTTCACTTAACAATATATACTGAAAATCAGGATTATCAGTTCTTAGAGATATTTTTTCTTTTATACAGCTATAGAGTAATCCACTATGTTCTTCAATTTATCCTATGGATGGGCACTTAGATTGCTTTCAATATTTTGCTATTATATATAGTGCTACAATGAATAACCTTGTATATGTATATGGTTTCTTGTATCATTGGAGGTGTATCTTCAGCATGTAGGCTTAGAACTAGGATTGCTGGTTAAAGTATAAATGTAAATGTAGACTTGTTAGATGTTGTCAAATTCCCCTTTGTAGAGTTTATACTATATATTAGTGTTACCAACAATTTATGAGGCCAGTTTTGAAATGTAGAAATGATTTAAACTGTTAGTAAAAATGAAAAGCATGTCCTATTGCTTTCTTTATTCAAGTCAAAGTTAAATAACAGAAGATGGAACCTACCAAGAATGAAAGAAAGGACTCTGGTGATTCTTTGGAGTCTTTCAGAACCCTCTTTTGAAGCTCAAACAAGTTAATCTAGCATCCAAAAATGAATTTGGCATGTACTGTCATAATTCAACATTAAAAAATATATAGGGATTGCTTACAGGGTGCTAAATATTGTCTCAAAGCCTGACATACAGTCAAATCACCTATCTCCTCCTTCAAGGAAATGGGAGAATTAGGCAAAGAGAACATTGTAGTAAGTGCTATAATACATGAACCAAAAGAGTTGCAATGGGAGAAAGGAAGAAGCACGTAAAACTGCCTGAGTATTCACAGAAGGTGTGATCTTTGACGTGATTTTTTTTTTTAATGTTTATTTACTTTTGAGAGACAGAGACAGAGTGTGAGCAGGCAAGGGGCAGAGAGAGGGAGACACAGAATCTGAAGCAGGCTCCAGGCTCTGAGCTGTCAGCACAGAGCCTGATGCGGGGCTCGAACTCCCAAGCTGTGAGATCATGACCTGAGCTGAAGTCAGACGCTCAACCGACTGAGCCACCCAAGTGCTCCTGACCTGATTCTTGAAGGGTAAACAAGGGAACTTCCCAGGTAAACAAGGGAACTACCAGGGAAAGTGTGTGCATAGGCATAGAAGGGTGGGGGAAATGCTAGAGTAGAATCATGGGGTGGGAGAGGGGGGGCTCCTGGGTGTCTTGGTTGAGCAACCAACTTTGGCTCAGGTTATGATCTCACAGTTCATGGGTTTGAGCCCTGTGTCGAGCTCTGTGCTGACAGCTTCAGGCCTCAAGCCTGCTTTGGATTCTGTGTCTCCCTCTCTCTGCCCTTCCCGTTTGTGCCCTGTCTCTCTCTCTCCCAAAACAAATAAACATTAAAAAAAATTTTTTTTTAATCATGGGAAGAGCTCCTCAATTGGTCAGCAATGTCTACAAACATTTATTTGCATAGGAGACTCTATCATATGGGTAGTTGGGGCTAGATGGACATGTAAGGCTCCTCCAAGCCGTAGATCCTATCACTTTGAGACTAATATGTAGACTTAAATCTTATTCGTGGATTAAATTTTAAAGTCAGCACTTAAGATGAAAGTCATGGCTCAGGTCATGATCTCGCTGTCCGTGAGTTCGAGCCCTGCATCGGGCTCTGTGCTGACAGCTTGGAGCCTAGAGCCTGTTTCAGATTCTGTGTCTCCCTCTCTCTCTGCCCCACCCCCCTCATGCGCTCTCTCTCTCTCTCTCTCTCTCTCTCTGCAAAAATAAACTTAAAAAAAAAAAAGATGAAAATTGCTTAGAGTCAGATCCCTTCTAGAAGATCCCCTTAATGTTAGAACATATGTGTTATCTTCCATACAGGACAGATAAAGTAGTTCTTTTGCATTTAAGGTCCGTGTTGTATGAAGAATGCATATTGTAGGTTTAAACACTAGAAACACACTTGATGAGACCAAAGTTTCACACTGGAAGCAGCAACTAGGAAATTGAGATGGAAGGAATAACAGACGCATGACTGCCATCTCATGTTATGCTCTTTGAGTACAGTGGCTGAATTACCATCACTATTTAAATAGTTCTTTCTTTTTTTTTCTAAAAACATATAGTTGAGGGGCACCTGAGGTGGCTCAATCAGTTAAGTGTCTGACCTTTGATTTCGGTTCAAGTCAGGATTTCATGGTTTGTGAGATCGAGTCCGTGCTGGGCTCTACACTTGACAGTGTGGAGCCTGCTTGGGATTCTTTCTCTCTCTCCCTCTCTCTGCCCCTCCCCTGCTCATGCTCTCTCTCTCTCTCTCCAAATAAATAAACATCTAAAAATCGAACAAAAACTATATAGTTGAATTCCCATAAGGTAAATGTCTCTATGGCTCCCTGTGTATATTCTACATAGAAGACATAGTCCCTTGGGGTCTAGTGTCATTAACTCCCTCATATCTGTTCTACCCAAATGATTCACAACTAGTCATGGTTTAGTTTAAGAATGGGACTGTGGATCTGTTAGGTTAAAGAAGAAGCTGCTGTGTATATTAGAAATCCCAAAATCTAGTGGCTTAAAGAAAACAGAAATATATTTGTCTTATTAGTGTGGCCCACCTAAGCTGGGGGGGGGGGGGGGGCGGGCAAGGAGAACAGCTCTGGGGGAACTGCCAGGGGCCCATGGTTTTTTTCCTCTGTTGCTCTACCATCTTCTAGAGCATTTGAATGTCGGAGTTCTAACTTGAAAGGAAGGTGAAAGAGAAGAAAACTCACACCTAATGTCTTAAGGCCCAAACCTAGATGTTGTGTCATTTCTTCTGCTCCTATTCCATTGAATTTTATATTGGTGAGAGCACAGTCACATTGCCATACCTGGCTGCAACGGAAAACAGGAAGTGGAGTCTCTGGCTGGGCAGCTTCTTTTACCCAGAAGAGGTAGAATAGATTTTGAAAGAACTCGCAGTCTTGCCAGTAGGAGATGTGAGGGCAAGTGTAAGGGACATTTGGAAAATATTCCCACTCTTCGAAGTTAATGAAGAAGCATATTACTAGACCGCCTATGTTTTTCATATTCTGATAATTTTATTTGTATAAAACCTGTTGCCTTTGCAATTCCATGTATTTTCTATTGTGCATTTAAAATTTTCATTTTGAGAATGGGGCTGTAGGCTTTGCCATATTGCCAGAGCAGGCTGTGTCACCAAAAACAAAAACGAAACACAAATTTGCCTCTGCCCTGGTCGAGACAGGAAGACCATTTAAGAGGCTCTTAATTCAGGCAAATGATAATGAGAATGTGACTCAGGCAGTGTCCACAGGGGACATATTGAAGAGATCCTTTAACCCTCACTTGCAGAATCTGCTTTTCTCAGCAACACAGCCAGATAACAGCGTTGCCACTAACCATTTATTTCAGCAGGAGGAAATGCTTCCTTGAAAGCGTAATTTAGGAATGTTTTCTTTTTAAACTTAACATAAAATAAGAGGAAATGTCCCAGCCATGTAAGATGCCACTCTGTCGTTTAGCCGGTATAATGGATATTATTATTATTATTAGCTGGACATTTCCCCACAATTAATAGCTTTCCCTCAAGAAAAAACAATAAGATTTTACAACCTCACATGGTGTGACGGAAAGCCTCTTAAAGAAGAGGAACAGAATCAGACACTCATGCAGGGAAGACAGCCTTGTGGTTTGCCCCAAGGGATTGGAAGAAGCGGAGGAGTCGCTGGTGGCAGGTTGAGGACACCTCAATAACAGACTGATGCTCCAATCACAGGCCTCTGCACAAAGCTGTGAGTAATCACCCACCAATGCCGGGATCCACAGGCTGTTGCAGAGTTATCTTTCACTGCTCTGTACGTGACACCCTGGGCCTGCAGTATTGCACACAGCAGCCACATTTGTCACTTGAGTTCCATTGATCCAGCAACTCTGATGGGTTGCGGCTGTCTTCAGTCTCTGAATCTCCCAAGGATTATGGTTTTGCACTTTTACTGACCTTTCACTTGATTTTGAGCAGTGGCGTTGTTTCCTTTTACTAGAATGTGAGCTCTTAGAGTCTGGGGATCATGATGCTCCTCGAAGTAGATGCAATTCTTTGTTAGATGAAGCAATCTTTCAATATTTCAGTTAAGTGCATTTACTTGAGGAAGGTGAGGCTCCCCAACCTTATTTGTAATTCTATTAAATATTTACCTTGGTTATTGCCCCAGAAGATTATTTTAAGTCCTGTATAGCATAACTGCGGTGCAGGGCAGTTCTAGGATTAATCAGAGCCATGGAACTAAAAACACATCTAATCCTTTTACATTTCTTTAAGAACTAATCATTGTAATCAAGTGAAAAAAAATCCCTTTTTATCTTGCCTTTTAAAAATTTATGAACCGAAATAACTTTTACAAAAAAAGAATCTATTCTCCCCCAGTCTCCTCTGATCTTTGTGGAGAACCAGCGAAGCTGGAGGCAGAGGTACCGTTCAGAGCCACCTGGGCCCGAGGTCTGCATCCTCGCCCCAAATGAGGAATATACCCTTCCTGCCGACCAGTTTGGTTCACTCTTTGACATGCAGGTGTTCCAACTTTTCATAGTCCCTTAAATGTAAGCTCATACAGTCTTAAGTGTCCGCTCCTTAGAAAGATGCTGATGACATAAGTCTGAATATAAAAGTGTAATAGTGAGAGAGACTGGCTTCCTTATCAGCCCTGGAACATTCACTGACGGGGTGAAGGATGTCAGCAGCACTTGCACACTCCATAAGGAATCAAGAGCCGTGGAGAAAGCCGGCAAAGATACACTGCATCTGGTTCCACTTGGTATAGCGACTTGGCATCTGTTTTGTTTCCTTGGCTAACTAAATGAGGAAGCAGTGAGTTGTATGTGTGCCTATATGTGGTCTCTTCCTGCTAATCTATAACCTGCCTATACTACTACACTTAAAAAAAAAAATGGGGTGCCTGGGTGGCTCAGTCGGTTAAGTGTCTGACTTTGACTCAGGTCGTAACTTCACGGTTCATGGGTTTGAGCCCTGCATCATGCTCTGTGCTGACAGCTCAGAGCCTGGAGCCTGCTTTGGATTCTGGGTCTCCCTCTCTTTTTGCCCCTCCCGTTGCTATCTCTCTCTCACACACAAATAAACAAACGTTTAAAAAATTAAAAAAAAAAAATATATATATATGTATTCTGCAATTGTTACATGAAGTAACCTATAAATGTCTATTAGGACAAATTGATAGTGTTGCCCAAATCCTCCATTTCCTTATTGACTTTTTGTCTATTTGTTCTAGAATTACTGAGAGAGAGTTGTTAAAATTTCTAACTATGGTGGTGGTGTCTGTTTCTCCTCTTAGTTGTTATTTTTGTCTTACATTTTGTAGCTTTTTTACTAAGAGTATACAGATTTGGAGTTGTTATATTTTTGTTGATGAATTGGCCTTTTAAGCATCATGATATGACACTGCTTATCTGTAGTAATATTTCTTAAGGTCGACTTAATCTGATATTAGTATAACCACACCACTTTTCTTAGTGTGTTTATGTGTTTTTTCATCCTTATACTTTCAACCTGTGTTTTTTTAATTTAAAGTGCATACCTTATAAGTAGTGTTTAGTTGGATCTTGCTTTTTAATCTAGACAATCTTTACCTTCAACTCTTTAGTCCACTTAATATTATTGATATAGCTACGTTTTATTTTTTATGTTTATTTTTGAGAGAGAGAGAGAGAGAGAGAGAGAGAGAGCGCGCGCAGCAGAGGGGCAAAGAAAGGAGGAGACACAGAATCCGAAGCAGGCTCCAGGCTCTGAGCTGTCAGCACAGAGCCTAACGTGCAGCAGCCACCCAGGCGCACCGGTATAGCTATGTCTAAGTGTTTCAATTGTCATTTGTTTTTTGTTTGACCTCATGTTTCCCATTCCTTCCGGCGTTAATCAACTATTTGTTATATATTCCATTCTGGGGATGTCTGGGTGGCTAAGTTGGTTAAGTGTCCAACTTTGACTCAGGTCATGATCTCATGATTTGTGGGTTTGAGCCCCACATCAGGCTTTGCTGACAGCTCAGAGCCTGGAGCCTGCTTCGGATCTGTGTCTCCCTCTCTCTGCCCCTTTGCCGCTCTCACTCTGTCTCTCAAAAATGAATAAATGTTAAAAAAAAAATTTAGGGATGCCTGGGTGGCTTAGTTGGTTGGGCGTCCAACTTCAGCTCAGGTCATGATCTCATGGCTCATGAGTTCGAGCCCCGCATTGGGTTCTGTGCTGACAGCTCAGAGCCTGAAGCCTACTTCGGATTCTGTGTCTCCCTCTCTTTGCCCTTCCCCTGCTTATGCTCTGTCTCTCTCTCCTTCAAAAATAAACATTTAAAAATAAAAAAAAAAAATTTAAATATTCCATTCTGGCTCTTCTGTGATTTTTTAGCTTCTGTTTGTGTAAGAGAGACAGAAACAGAAAGAGAGAGATTGCTCTAGGGAAGATTCAGGTTCATACTTAAACTAATAAATATTCTACCTGCAGTGAGCAACACAACTGTGTGTGGTCATTAGGCTTATTTCTTTCAAACTTCAAGAAAGTTGCTCCTTGGTTTATGGTATTCGAACAAAATGCATTAAACTGAAAGTTACACGTTTCAGTTCAAATCCCAGCTCCACCACCTAAAACTTGTGTCATCTTGGCCAATGTGTATATATTTTGTGAGCTTCAGTTTCCTTATCTATAAAATGAGAATGGGTGTTTTAGTGCTACTTTATAG